>NC_041393.1:415849013-415900449 GCF_002162155.2 Triticum dicoccoides
ACCGGGTGCGGGATCTACAACCGGCGTCGCTGCTAGCGGGAGCCTCATCTTTTTGGCGCTGGGGCCAACCGACTCCATTTTCCTTGTGGCCGTCGTGCCGAGCTCACGGGTTTGAGCAGAGTAGCCAGAGACGAGCCTATTGGCAGTGCGAGTGTGGAAGAAGGAGGGCTGGGGATTTCTGTAGGAGTGGAAGAAGAGGAGCAGGCGTTTTCTGTACGAGTGAGGAAGAAGGTGAGTGGGGTTTTCTGGACGAGTGAGGAAGATTGGGGAGCGGGGGAATTGGGGGGGGGAGACGGAAGCGGGAGAGCGAGTTGTTCGTGTTTATAAGGCCCGCTGCACAAACTACTCACTTTTCCCAAGAACCGCTCTCTTCTTTTGCATTGCTGCATTGGAGCTGGCGCATGGACTTGGCTGACTAGCCATGCATGCAGGATGCATGTCCCGCCGGCCACTTCATGCGCCTGGTTTGTTACTAGGCCTATTTAATAGGGTGGTTATGGAGTAAATTAAGGAGATCTATTTTCTCTATGCGCATCCACCAAATTAGAGGATGTGGTACTGGATGCAGACACTCACATTAAACTAAGCTTCAGAATATACGGTATGCATACTAAAATTCAGAAGAACAAAAGTTCTGCATGTCTATGCATCTCAATGATTCACCATACTATAACCAATACAAAGTTGTGAGAAGGTGTGGAAATAAAGAAAATCAATCGATGCTTCTCTGAGCAAATGGCCTCCCTGCGCACGCATTAATTTCCTGGGCATGCTTGTGTCTTCTCAATGTTGCGAGCACTTTGAGCATGTTGGCAACTCCACAGCTAGCTAGCTGCCTCATCTTGCAATTGATGCTGACACATTTGCAGCAAACACATGAGGCAATAGAGATGATTCAACATGAGTCCATATTGTGCAGTTCCCCTGAAATCATATTCATTGTCCTGAATCTGAAAAGATAGGAAAACAGTAGCTATACTTAAACGGTGTTGCAAAATAGTAGCACATATCAATAGCTCGGCATGACAAAACACGATCATCTGGACGAAGGGGATACTGACCTGCCTGAGGAAGATTATATATAATTTCATAAGTCCTTGGTTGATTTCCACCTTCGGCTGCACTGCTTGTTTGCTCCTCCACACATGACAGGATCGTTCTGCACTGCATTCAGCAAGTCAACTTACGAATAAGCTAATTTCATCTTGCGGTGGTTATTGTACCTAGTTACGAATGTAGGAATACCTGGAGCACCATGAGGTTAGCTGACAGCAGGTAGATGCAGCAATATAAATTTTGTGTGGTGCTACCAAAATTGAGGTTTGTATCCCTTCCTGTTATGAGAATTCTTCTTGAAGTTGGTAGAATGTGACGGCTTGTTCTTTGCATCAAACTTGCCTTTCCCCTGAGATTTGTTCTTGTTATTTTGGGGCTGGTTGGATGGAAGTTCTTCTCGTGTACCATGTGGGCACTAGAAGCTCCCTCAGCGACCCGAGCAAATGTGTATTTTGCTCTCGCCTTCTCCTCAAAATCAGGAGTGCTAATGAGATCCAAAACAGAAAACTCATGTCTCTTGTTTTTCAGAGAAGTAGCAAAATCATTCCATGAAGGTGGAAGCTTGGCAATGATGGTCCCAGCAACAAATTTGTCCGGCAACACACACTTAAAGTACTCAAGTTAATTAGAGAGTGATTGTATCTCATGAGTCTGCTGAACAACAGAGCGCTCATCAGTCATCTTGTAGTCACAAAATTGCTCCATGACATATAACTCGTTGCCAGCGCCCGAGGGCCGAAACGTGGCCTCGAGCGCAGCCCACATGTCTTTGCCGCTACCAAACGACATATATGAATCCACAATGGAATCGTCAAGAACACTTAGCAGGACGGCTTTGAAGAGGGTATCCATGTTCTGAAAAAGCTTCCTGCTGTGTAGGATTAAGATCGCCCTCAGGCTTACCCTTAGTGGCGTCATAGCAGTACATGATCTTAAACCAATATGCTGCTCTTGTGCGCCACCTTTTATATTGCACCCCCTTAAAAGTAGGCGGCTTCAAAAGCGCAGCAAAACCACTCAGAGTAAATTGCCTGTAATCAGGTTTTTGGATTGGATTGTTGAATATATGAGCAATTTAGTACGAGATTTAATCCGAATCAGCAGTAAATAGATCATGACGGCAGTTGCAAACATCAAAGTAATGAGGTCGGGGAAGAAGGTTGTCGTTGAGGAAGTCGTTGCTGGCAGCAGTCACAGGAGTGTGCTCCCCAAAAACCTGATCGCCCTTTCCCTTACAGGATCACAAAAGGTGGGGTTCGGAGGACTGCTGTCCCTTCTCGCGGTGCACGCCAAAAGGAGGGCTGGAGAAGAATTGTGTGGTGGTGCTAAGATCTGGAACGGTGCGAAACCATACGATACAGCGGCGGCTAGGGTAGAGCATGTCAGGTCGGTCGTGCGACTATAATAGTAGGCCTTTGGCCCCAAAACCCCACGTCCAAGTCAATAATAGCTCAAAAAAGAGTCAATAATAGCCCCACCAAGGTTTGTCTCAAAAAATGGAGTAATTAAGGCGTCCGTTAGTCCCTTTAGTATAAATACTATATCATTAATAATGGCCCCAACTTTTGTCTCACAAAGTATGTTGGAGTACAACCGGCTACACGTTTACAATCCGCTTCTCTTGTCTCTCCTCTTCTCTCTCCTTCAACTAAGCACAAATACTATATTTAAATCCTTATAGCCTGCTTATGTCATCTAATTGTAGTACTTGCTCTAAAGTTACTCTCCACTTTGTAGTCTGAAATGTCGGGCGTGCAGCGGGCGGTGCCCTCGGTCGACGCGCCGCTTCAACGGCGGAAGCAGTGCAGCGGCGGGATCAGCTGGCGCCGGGCGGGAAGCACGCACGGGAGGGGGGAGGGGTTTTTGTTGGGCCAAGAAGGTGAGAAGCCAGCATGGGATCGGTCCGGACGGGGAAATATCATGTGCTCCCATACTCTACATATGACACTAGTCTATGTTATTACTCCCTCCTTTCCGGTTTATAGAGATTTTTAGAGTAACATAGTAATATGTTACAGTACAAGTTACTCCCCACTATGACCAGCCTTGGCCACTCCCAGTGCTCCACCATGTATAGCTGCTAAGCCTGCCACGTAGGCATAAAATATGATGTGGCACCAATAAACTAAGCACCTATGCATTGAAGACTTGATTTACTAAGCCATTTAATGCACTTAGCACCTCATCTAAGAGCATGGTTAATAGTATAGCCAGCTGTTGCCTATAAGCCAGTGCCATGTCATCTACAGCCCATCTTATAGTCAACATGTACAATAGTAGATCAAAAGAGTGTACTACTTTTTTATTATGTTGCCCACCTTTCATTCTCACAAAGTGTCTAGGAGCACGTGCTAGAGCTGGCTCTTCATGAAGAGCCTGCTTACCTTGTCTCTCCTCTTCTCTTTCCTCCAACTAAGTAGAAATATACTAGTTTATTCCTTATAGCCCGCTGACTCGACTCTATTGTACCTCCTCTAAGCACATCTAAGCACTTACTAGCACCCCCTTGACCGTGGACCTTGACGGTGTACGTCACCTTGCATCTCATAATTTTCCTCGTCATCATGTGAGTCCTAGAAGATCTCACCCACATCATCATTAGCATGCAGTCGCCTTGATAGACAACGTGCGTATAAGGAGTATAGGCGACTGGGGACGCACCACCACCACGTCGTGGGCACTCCGTACGTGCTCGTGTGCGTGCAGCGTGTGTGTTTTTCCATCGGTGCTAGCTCCAAGGCCAAGGCTGCGGTCGTCTTCGTCTCCGACTAGTAGTTGAGCAATAACGGCAAAGAGGCGATGCAGGAGATGCGTATGCTCCGTTGCGTGCGAGCTTCGCTGTAGCACGACGAACTGGACGTCGCCGCGGATGGCACATGCCTCCATGCAGCCGAGTGTGTGCACATGCATGTGTTATTCACGTGCATTCTGCGGCCGAGCCTGTGTGCATGCACGTGTTGTGTACGTGTGTTGTGTGCTCCATGTTGTGCGCGTATGTGCATGAGTTGGACCGGATGGAGTTAGTGCGTTGTCTTGTGTACATGTGTGGCTGCATGCGTCCTGTACATGCGTGGCTTGTTGCGTGGTTATCAATAATTCAATATAAACTACTCCCTCTGTTCCTAAATATAAGTCTTTCTAGCCATTTCAAATAGACTACAACATACGGATGTATGTAGACATATTTTAGAGTGTAGATTCACTCATTTTGTTTCGTATGTAGTCCCTTACTGAAATCTCTAAAAAATTATATTTGGGAATGGAGGGAGTATAAAACATCTTCAACTTAGCATCTTGATGTACTGTTTCTAGTGGTTAGCGAAAAGTTCATGTTCTTTTGTTTGTTTATAGGTGGGCAGGCGGCAAAAAATAGGAGAAAACACGCAAGGTTCCTTGCAGGCGCTCCACCGCGAGGTTCCTTGATCCTTCTCGGTCGTCGGGAGTCTATGCTCTTCAACTCTTTTCTTTTACGTGAGCTTTGTTCATCCTTTTCCCAACACGCGAGACATATAGCATCAAGGTGCACGTGTCATGCAAGAAAATGGAGATAATCAGATAAGCAGTGCGTAAGTGAGTTGTTCACTTCGATGGCACCTATGCAATATTTTTTCTCCTCGATGGCATGTGAATAGTGCATGTACTCAACGACGGAGCACGGGATGGTAGCAATGACATGGTCAGCCCTTTTTTGGAGAGAGTACATACTAAATAACTTTGATGTGTCCCGTCAACTCACATAACGACGAGAAGCTTGATTACGCCTTCTCCCTCGCCAACGCGTGCGTGGTGGCTCGCATCATGAGGAGAAACTTTTGCTTACAAGCGGTGGACGTGCAGCAATTCATTTGGTGTCAGATTGCCAGAAGTACTACTGTAGAACCATCGACTTCCGGAAGAGGCGAAGAGCCAAGCGCAAGGTCACCTACTAACCTTAGGTTAGGCATAGTGGGAGTAACATAAGTATGGGTACCTCCTTTTCTTATTCTAGAAACAACCACACACGAATATCGAGGTGCTGGTTACGTAGAACAAATTTCCTAGAGTCCGTGCTAAGCCCTCCTCTATCACTCTTCTCAGCCAGCCAGCGGACGCGTGGAGCCCATTGTCTGTTTGCTCACATGCAGTCCCACATGTCATTGAAAATGCAAGAGGACCCACTAAACCTGCACATCTTTCACCTCGACGTGCTGGTGATGAAAAACAAATCCAATAAAGATCTTCGGTGGCCTCTTTTGGAGTTACTCAAGAATAGTAAGATTCTATTTACAGTTTAACCCAAGATACACATCACGTGGCATCAACTACCACTCTATTTTCTTGCATGACATGACCTGGATGCTGGATGTCCCACGTGTCGGCAAAAGGAGGAAGAACCCGACCAAATATTCGGTTGTGCTCTCAGATTAGACTAGTTGTGCTAACTTAAAAAATTTATTGTGTACTCCCTCCGTTCCAAAATACTTGACTTCCATTTGTCCAAAAATGGATGTACCTGTATACTAAAACATGTCTAGATACATCTATATTTTGACAAATAAAAGGCATGTATTGTGGAACAGAGGGAGTAGAATGGATGCAAGTTTTGGTATTGGGAAGAGGAGTACATCGATATATTGATAGAGCGCAATTTAGTAGACATTCTAGCACTTTTAGCTAGCATAGAGGCTAGAGATGAGACTAGTGCACTTGTTGATACTCCTACTAGAATAGAGGCTAGACATGAGACTAGATGCGAGGAAGCAACGTCTACTTCTTTACACTCGAAGAAGAAAGAAGCATGCAAGATCGAGCCTCCGCAGATCAACAATGAATGCATCGAGAAGGCACTAATCCAACTTACAGGAGCAGTTATGGAAGTTGGATATCTTCTAGTAAAATGTATTCTTGTGGTTCTTGTTTTCTTTGGTCTTGCTTTTCTAGTCAAAATTATTGTTGGACTTCATGCAAAACAGAGGTCCGTTTGGGGTCGTGCATTGGAGTTGGCCTTACAAGTGGGACCGCAGTTGAGGAAACCGACTATCGGCAAACCCCACCTCGACCGCCGTGGGATGGCTGAAGTTAGAGAAACGACGAGGTTGAAGAGATTGCTCTAGCATAGACTCCAAGAAATATGGTGTCAGATGGATGTCGTGGTGGTGGCGTGTGCCGTACTCCTGGACGTGAATGCTTGTTCTGGCCCATGCCACCCTACTACTCCTACTACTTATATAGTACTAGGATCGAGGATTCGAGGTGCTAGTTACGTACAGCGAACACATTAACATATGGCTACAGTAAAAACACCCGCCTGACGCGTGAAGCATGTGAAGCTAGTAAAAATGGTGTACTACTATTGTTGATTGGCCTCATCCGATAACTTGTTGCAATGCACGTACAATTATGTATTCGGAAAAATATTTTTTTGCCTCGTCGCACCACTCACTCAGAGAAGCGACTCGAAAGCCATTCATAAATTTAGTAAGTTTATCACAGACATATCATTTTATTACATACAACAGGTCATCAACCCACATCGACAACGAGGATACATTATAAATACTAAAGTTTTCATCACACAACAAATAACAAGCAATCAAATGAACTTCAACTCAACAAATCCTCGGTGTTGGAAACGCTTGCTTTGAACCACAAGTCATTCTCTAGGACGGGCCATCTATTGTCAATCTCGAAACCAATGCAGGACTGATCATCCAGGCTGAAGCGGCCTACTATATCAGTACCAGGGTAGGGAACCACCCAAATGTCCGAGGTATAGACACAATTTCTTCTCATAAATGGTACTAGCAATGTTGTGTCAACAGCAGTTGGATCGCCTTTCACCATCATCGGATAGTTTTGTCCAAGGAAGAGCGAGTTTTCTCCAAGACTATCAATTCTGTACCAGGGAGAAGGTGTTGGCGCTAGCACACTAGTATCCACCCTGAATACCATGCAACGGGTGTTGGAATAGGTCCGGAGAGTGCGACCATGGGAGACAACACGTGCTCCCTCAGTAGTAACAAACTCAGTGCACTATATACAGACAAGAAGAGGTGATCCATCGGAATTAGTTGCCAGGCGCCACTGAGTATATACGTTCTGCTCGTCCTCATGCTCGTGATCATAACAATCATCGTCTCCCCCGTGGTTATAAATTTTTTGAAGTATAGGTGGTGGAATGTTCATAGGGCCTTGGAAACACAAGAAGAATGTTAATTAGTAAAGGGAAACTTGCTAACCCGCATGCATGTGGATGAAACAATTATAATTACGGTGGAAGACAAACGTACTGAAACTACGAGGATCCCATGCAAAAACAGTGCCATGAGCGGTGGAAGCAAACACAAGACCCTCGTATTGAATTACATCACAGTACACATCCGTGTATAGAAACAGATTTTTGAGCAATATCCATCGAGTCAAACCACAAAGGACGTCAACAAGCTTGTTGAAGATAGCAACAACTTCATAGTTCTTGTAATTCCAAGAGCAGTTGGGAACTCGACAAATTGCTATCTTCCGTAGAAGACAGTCACCATGATCGTATTTGAACGTGCGTAGAATACCGGTGTGCTCAACCTCTGGGCAGTCTGCTGAGATTTTTCAAAGTGGAACCCGGTGACGAGTGTACACATTCACAAGTTCCCACTCGCAGTTGTACCCAATATAAACAACCCAATCTCCATTTGTGCCTGCCCAATCCTTGCCCTCAAGCAATGGCATTTTAACATCATACGTATCATTATCAAGCGGCATCAACTTGCACAAGGCGAGGCCTCTGTTGTCCCCGTGCCAGTAGTCATCAGGGTCACAGCGAAGAAGATAGGGGAGATCAAACCGCTCCTTGACCCTTAGGTTCCTTGTAATGATGTTATTAGTTGAGTCGAGAATGGTCTGGAACAAACCTGCCATGCTAGCCGAGGTGATGACGTCGCACCGATCAATGAGTTCCTCCACCACGTCACCTTTCAGATTGGGGCAAGAATAACGGGTCTTTTCCGGCCTGTTCCCTCCATGGAGAAGACGATCGGACAATGGCAGAAGGAAGGGTGAAGGGCTAAAGGAAAATGGAGGAGTGAGAGGAAGAGCGTGCGACAACAGTTCCAAATCGAGAGGGAAAGGCGAATAGTCGGTGGACGGTTGCCAGTTTGCCATGGTACACGAAGAGGTGCCCTGACCTACACGGCCATTCGGAAATACTAGTAGAAAAGGACTCACCGTCGTCTCACTGATATGTTGGAACGGGACCACATGTCAACGAAACATGGTGTGTAATTTCTCGTGCAAAATGCGATCTGGCCGCGTTGGCCCGAGGTGCCGCATTATTTTTTTTGAAAGTTTGCCACATTAGTTATCGACCTTTATTTTTCTAACATGCAATCTGAATGGAAAGCTCCTGTGGTCATCACACATGAGTGGATATAGTGATAGTTGATTCGCCCAAGCAACTTATTATTGTGGGAATATGGGAGTACCAGCGGATTCAAGGAACAGAGAAATGATGGTTGCTTCGTCCGAGCAACTTACTGTGGCGAAGGTGGGGCTCTGTGATTTGACTGCTCACTAGTCATTACTACTGCGGCATAACGACCGGGGGAATCTTTCCCTGAAGTTGTGTTGTGCACTCAATATTGCTGCATGGCAGGTGGAGCGGGATGAAGCATGTCCAACATGTCGGCGAAACGAAGTTGAATTGTTTCTGGCATTGCTATCAATCCTTCAGGATTTGTTTATACGTACGCATAATTTTAATGAAATTGTACTATGATGCTATGAAGGTTTCAACTTTGGTTCCCACAGGAAAAAAAGTTTTCAACTTAGGATTCATGTGTCTTGCCTCGAGATTATCTTGTTACAACATTCCATCAAATACAAATGAAACTACCATGGCTAATGCATCTCAATGGTTCGCAGATCAGTGCCAATATTCACATCACAACTAAAGACAAAGTTATGAGAAGGTGTACAAATAAAGAAAAAAATATAATTGATCGAAGCTGTTCGTAGACATGGCTCCATTTCCTTGGCACGGTGTTCATTGCTTGGCAGCTAGTTGCACCCAGCTCTGTAGCCAAAAAAGAGGTGTATGAAGTACACCACAATCCGATCATTTTGTGCAGCTCCACTAAAATCGAGCGGACCATCCCTGTTTGCAAAGACATCCAGTAAGTGTGATTACATTAATAGTGGAACTAGATGATGACACATAGCACACATAAATAGAAGTCGATCACCTCTATGATTTCTTGTTGCAGAAGATTAGGCACATAGTTGGATGAGGAGGATAGCAAAACCAATCTCCCTTTCCGTAGTCCCACAAAAATGTAAAAACGTTGCCCATGTGACATTTTGGCGGAACTACACAAAACACTCTTTAGAAAAAGTGATTTGTGCAGTTCACGAAAAGGTCACAATAGCAATGAGGTGAAAATGGATAGCCCTATTTGCAAAAGGAGGTCGAAAGGAAACAATTACTGCCCAATAACACGAGTTGAAGACACATACGCCGACAAAAAAGAAGAATGTTCCATGTAATAAGGGAAAGATAGCACATGGTGGTTTATAAAAAATGGTTTAGGACGAGATTGCAAGATAGAAAGTACGCCGGCCGAGATACAGTTTAAGCAAACAACTAAACAAGACCCACATGCAGCAACGTGGGAAGATGGGAAGTGGAGCAAGGTCGGAGGAAGTTGTACCTAAGGGTCGTCGAGATGTTACTAGGAGGGCGCCGGCGGCCGGGATCTACCCATACTGCGGCAGCGAGCAAGTGGCAAAGGCCCTACCACACCGGAGCTTGGTCAGAGAGAATGGCGGGTACCACAGATCGGGACGTGTTGCCTCAACACCGTCGAATGGAGAGGCGATGCACATCCTCCCTTTCCGCCGGCGGACGGGATGCGGCCGGATCACTGACCAACGCTGAGAGAGAAACCCATTTTCCATTTTCCCCACGGCAATCGTTTTATATTCTGTACGTGCCATTGAGGAACATATAACTTTATTTAATGCTAACGTGTCAAGTCGAACTTTGTTCCGTCTAGGCATGGTACCCGACCCTCCTTCGAGTAAACAACCTCTACATGCATCAAATTATCACGTGGGCTGCCTTTTCATATAGAAACGAACTCCACCATGTACCCGCGCGGGTGTGGCCGGGAACGAGACGTGAGTACGTGCGTCCAACGTGCACTTCTTCTTTAGGTGCAGGTATGTATGTGGGTGGGTGTGAGAGAGATGGTTTGTGTGAAACAGAGGCAATGTGTTGATGATATCTCAAACAGAAAAACGTAACATATGCAATGTGTGTGAAACAGAGTCATGGACGTGAGATATCAATAGAATTGAAAACATGGATGAACTATGTGGCTGCACGATCAATAAAGAGTGCCATCAAATTTGTGTTTTCCCACGTCAAAGATACAAGGCGGTTGGCCTACTGGAATTTGAGAGGGCAGAGGTGTGGTTTTTCTCCGTGGCATGGATACCTACCTACAACGTTCAACTATCAGTGTGTGTGGGGGAGGGGGGAGGGAGCAGAGACCGATTGACTAGTATATGTATGGGGAAGGAGAGAGACCTAGCTATGTATTGAGGGAGATCGATCGACATCCATGGACATGTGTAAAAGAGGAATAAGGTTGGGAAAAAGACAAAGGTAGAGCATCGGAGGGTTGGTGGTGGTGTGGCGTCTCACAAATGGTGGGATAGGCCTGCTAGACAAACGGAGGGTATGAATGCAATATCAATAAGAAAGGGCGGGGGATGTCTGTCTGTCTATGCACGTGCATGTGAGAGATGGGTCGGGAGGTATTCAAGGATGATGAGGGGAGAAGATATTGTTGTGGTAAGCATACGCAACTACATAGGAAGATCAACTGTCGTATGTCTGAGAAACGGAGAGACATAACTAACGAGGTAAGTGTATCGGTGATTGGTGAAAATGAATTATAGTCGACCTGGCGATATGTAGGGAGATCAGTTCATAAACACGCCTGCATGTGTTAGAAGCAAATAAGGTCCAGAGAGACAGACAGGGGGAGACGGTGCGGCAAGGAGGTGGTGTGAGAGGCCTACCATGTCGAGGGGGAGGAGTGTGCGAGTATGTGATCACTGAAAAGAGGGGCGGGAGTGTGCACCTGCGTGGAATCGTATTGGACATAGGGGGGCACGGACGATGAGAAGAGAAGAGGGGATGTATATATGTGTTTGTTGTAGGCCCACATGGCTAGAGAGGTATATCAACCGGTGTGTGCCAGAAAGAAGGATCCGGGGACCGACACACACTGCGGGTGGACGACCTAAAGAGAAATAATGAATGTGCGCGATGGAGGGGACGCTAAGGGTGGGTGATAGGCGGGCTGGCCTGTGCATGCACGATAGAAAGTTAGCGCTAGCTAGCTACAAATAGGAGAGGATCGTGAAGGTGTAAAAGATGAACAAAGATCATAATTCATTATAAAAAAAGTGGATACGGATACTTGAAGAAGATATCATAATGTAGAACATTGATTATAATTTTGGCTAATGTGTGGCTTTTGCAACTCAGGTCTAAATACTTGTCATAATGTAGGGCGCGGGGCACTATACTTTGTGTGATAAACACGGTGTACGTATGGAACATGGTTTAGATTATGAATATATAGTTAGTACATCAAATGTACTATTATTTGGAATCAACATCAAGTGTATTAAAAAATTTGGAGTTCATGTAGTACACATAGTTCATATCTATCTCTATAGTAATCATGTGGTGTGTTATTAAGGTAATACACAAATGATGGTTGAAGTTGGCAACAATCATGATTGTAGATTCTTATTGAAACAGAGAAATGAATTCAAATACAGTTCGAATTGCAGCGGTAGTATAGACATTTGGAATGCACTAAAATGTTGGTATGAGTAGGTTACATGCATTGTACAGAAAGCGAAAAAATTTAATCGGACATAACATGGATTCATACTCCCTCCTTCCATCTATATAGGGCATAATGAGATTTTTAAGACCGCCTTTGACTATTGACAAGATTAATAGTACATGACATGCACAATGTGAAAATTATATCATTGAAAGAACCTTTCATAGACGAATTTAACGGTGTGCTTTGTGTAAGTTGCATGTCATATATTATTGCTCTAATATTTGGTCGAAGTTAGCATCAAAAAATGTATTAGGCCCTATATAGATGGAAGGAGGGAGTAGCTTTGAATAGCATTTGTATAGTAAAACGGGGCAAGACTCTCTCTTTGTGTGGTGTGAATAGTTTTATTTTTTCGTTTTCTTTCTGGTTGAGGGAAGTGTGAATTGAGTTGGTACGTACAACTACAATATTACTACATGTTAGGCTTGTCCCTAAAATTCAAATCGCGTCTTGTTATATCCCAAAAATTCAGATACCTTGCTCCCAAAACTGGCGCCTTCACAACCCGCGCCTTGCTATCCGAAATTACAACGCGCGTGAAAACTCCCTCCAGCTGCCAAATCCCGACACACGAAATCCCCCTTCTAACCCTGAGCCGAAAGGGCCGCTAGCTAATCCCAGGCCGCCATAACCTCTCCGCTCCAGCCGCGAAACCCCACCCTCCTCCGTCCGCCACCTCACCTCTGCCCAGCCGGAGCCTCTTCCACGACGCCGTCGTCCACCGCAATAGTTCGACGTCCCTCGTCCACCTCGACGGATGAGGATCCACCGTCCATCTCGTCGTCCCGTCGGTTCAGCCGCCCCGTCCTCCACCTCCAAGGAGCTGCTCCGACAATCACCTCGTCTATCGCGGCTACTCCATCCCCACACCACCACCTTAACCTGCTCCACCGGAACCGCAACATCCTCACCGACTCCTCGGACGAAGCCTAGGCCTACTCGGCGCCACCAAAGAGGTTGTACACTCATCGCATTGCACCTTCTCCTTAACTCGACCTCCCGGTGCCGACGGTGCTCCATCCCGCACCCCCATGGAGCGGCTACCACGAAGCCGGCGCCGCGGGCGACATCTCCACGGAGGCTCTCCCCCTGTGCAAGGCCCCTTCGGCGGCGGCGGCCGTACCAGCCTGATCTGCTGCTGCTGCTGCTCCGGCTCTCGCTTGCTCACTCGCGCTGCTGCTGCTGCTTTCCCCCTTGCTCGTGCTGCTGCTCTGCTCCGATTTATCCACACTTCAGTCGACTGAATCGACTTTTGGGTCAGTCGATTTTCAGGGGTTGGAGGGCTCACCGGATTTAAGGAAGAACCACCCGCTGCGGGGACGGGGGCTCGCCGGATAGGTACCCCACTATCTATCTTAGGGTTCAGGGTGGGGGGGCGGGGGCCTAGAGGGCTGGACGGGGTGATGGTGGGGAGTTGTTTCGGGGCGGCGAGGCGGCGCTAGGGCTGGCGGTTCGGCCGGTGGTGGCTAGCGGCTCAGGGGGGTGCAGGTTGAAGATGAACTGCACGCCCTCCCTAACCTACATGCTAAGTTCCTTTGTGCTACCATTGTGTTCAGTTTCGACAGCAGCATTCAGATCCACAATAAATTTCAGTTTCGAGAGTTAAGTTCAGAGTCAACAGTTTTTACCTCATCTGTTGTAGTCAGGTGGTTTTTGGTGATGTAAATTTTACATCTAGTTTACATCATCTATTGGAGATGCTATTAGAATCCCACTTGAGATTGACGATGCATGTCTTGTGCTGCTTCAGCCTTGACGTCTTACGGGTCACCGAAGCTGCTCCAACGACAGAACGATCCATCACAACAGAGCAGTGCCCTAGACGCCGTCTACAGATTCCTCAGATCTTCCTCCACACCTCCGACAGCCACCTCTGCCTCAATTGGTTCAGCGACCAACCCAATGATGCTGAGGTCGACACGGCTACAGCAAAGAGGTTGTACACTTGTTGCATCACTTATTACTATACATTCACGTCGATCCATTAGAGCTATTTTGGTTCAACGGAAAAACATAGCAATATGGAATTTTCCAATGGCACTCTACTATTCAATTATTCATGCATTTTGTTGAAAGGAATGAAGCAAAACATCCACCTGGACCTACTTTTCAAAATCCTATGCATGAAAACAAGACCAAGTGCATTAGTGGCAGAATAATATTCTAACTGTACACGCTTTCATATGGTTTCACTTTATTTTGACCATGTTTCTTTGCATTCCTCTGCTCTTCCAATTCCTGTAAACCAAACACCCAAGTTGACAGAAGTCCTGTGTTTACAAATGCTCTATTTACCATGTGCATTCCTATCCTATTCTGGTGTTTTCCCTATCCCTGCGTTTTTAGAATCATGCAAGCCAAATGAGCCCTTACAGAATTACTTCAGTTACAGGTAGGTGTCGAAGGGAACTTTGTGTGGTTTGTCCTGCTCGTGCCGCGACGTCGTCCAGCTCACATGAGCTGCTCCATCGATAGAAGCATCCACCAAACCAGACATCACGACTCCTGACCGTCTTTCGCCGCCTCAGATCTCCTTCCCTGCCGCCGGCACCCACCACAACGGCATCACCATTATCAACTCAGCAGATGAACCTGAGGAGTACACGGGTCCACAAGAGAGGTCACACTCTTTTTTTTCTGCTTATGTTATGCATTGCTTAAAATTACCTGCTACTTTATCGTCCTGTTCAGCTCTTGGACTCCCAAGTGAGGTCCAAATTAATGTTCAAACTTGAGTTCTAAATTAGTTGTGGGGCACATATCGAGGTAGCAATGAATAATATGTCTGTCTAATATCTGGTTCACCTAGGGTATGCCTATGTTGTTCATCTTGGGTGGGAAAAAAATAGTAAAGCAATCATCATCTCTCTTTTTATTAAATTAAAGCAACCATCAGGCTGCTATCATTATTTTTGGATCCATCCACTGGTTGTTACCATCACTCTAAATTTCTGCATGCTCTCCTTACATAATCTCACCATATTTTTTTCGTATGCATGTCAGATATTGTGCACAGTCATGCTGAACATGTAGAGAAAAAGAGAAGAGTTTTGCACGGCAATACAATGTCATGCAGACATCGCTCCATGGTGGGTTCAATGGCAAACCCTCCCCACCCCTCTCTCCAGATTGTAATCCAGAGGAAGATATCTGTTCTGAGGCGGATTCACACGCCGCTGACCACACCTATTTACCCCCCCCCCAGGGTGTTTGCTCTACCTTGGCATGATGATGTTAGTCATATCATACATATGTTGCCTTGCAGTGCCTACTTTAGACATCATATATGTCATCTGCTTAGTTTAGACATGTTCTGTAATGCCACCTGTTTAGTTTCTATATCATATATAGGAATTATGCAGTCTCATGTCTTTTAGCCAGCCATAATATATGTGAAATGTGCAGTGTCATCCTGTTTAACCAAGCATCATATATTTGAATGATATCTTTCCCATCCTTTTCTTCATTACATTTCCATTTGTCGACAATGTTTGTACATTAAACTACTCTTCCTGTGAATCAGCTATTTGGGTGGGAGATGGAAAAATCTGGAGTGAAAACAAGGCCTTCAGAGCAGACAGTGCTACCTATCGAAGTAGATCTCTTGTTGGGTCCCGATAGCTCCTCAGAGATGGATTCAGAGACAGATGACCAGTCCTATTCCCCCACTGAGGAGTATGCTCTAACTTGGCACAGTTATACTGCTCATATCATGCATATGGTGTCTTGCATTGCATAGTTTAGACATCATATACACAATATTCAACACCATGTTCTCAGTTCAGACATCATATCGAATGCCCTCTGTTTAGCATATAAATCACATATGTGAATTAAATGATGCGATCATGATTACTTAGATAACATGTAGGTGAATTATGTCATGCGATCCTGTTTAGTTATTCATCATATCTTTGAATTATGTTATGCTATGCTATCCAGTTTAGATAGACATCATATATGTGAAATTATGTCATTCTATCCATTTTAGTTAAACAATATACATGTCAACTATTTCATGCCCTCTTTTTTCCACACTATCTATTGCATCTATCTCTCATACAATGTCTGTACATTCAACTATGTTTCCTATTTATCAGCCATTTGAATTGGAGCGGGTGATGCCTGTATAACACGGTTTTCAAATAAAACAGTGCTACCTCTTGGTGGAGATAGCACCCCGGTTGTCCATGCACAAGAACCAGCCCTACCACACATAACCCTAACTCTCGTAGATTGTACCCCTACTGCGATGGACAGAGAACCAGCTTCACCCAATCTAACCCCAACCCCAGTCGGTAGTAACCCAGTTCCTGTTGACACAACACCATCTCCACCACAAAGCTCCCAAACAATAGCAGTTAGTTAGGTAGCTCCAGTGCCCAAAGGGCTAGTACTATCACAGCGAACCCCAACTCCACCAGCTAGTACGCCTAGTCCTGTGGAGGAAGCACAACCAGCTAGTCGTAGTTTAGCATCTATCGCATTTGATGTTGTTAAATCATATGTGCATATCTTCCCATCTTGGAAATATTGTACTGAAGAAGAAGGAAAATGCCAGTTGTAGGTGTTTGTCCAGGAGTTATGTGTAAGTAATGTTATTCATGTTAATTACTTTGCTTCGTCCCATACATCCTACCTCCATGATGGTTATAATAGAACAAATTTTCCCATTTTTCTCTATAGAGAAGGACCGATTTGGAAACTCAGGATGAGGTAACCTGTGCCAATACCTATGTTATCTTCAAGAATGCTTGGTGGCAGTAACGGAATTACCTGAAGAAAACATACTTTAGTGGCAAAGAAACACATCAAATTCCCTTACGTTCTCCTGAGACACATTTACTGGACGATGACTGGGAATGCCTTGTTCTGTACTGGTCCCGAACCAAGAATGTGGTAAGGTCTATGACCTCATTTTCTATTTTTAAGTATTATATTCTTGCGTCTTACTGTACTTTGTTCATGTATAACAAGTGCCTAAACCTGAAGAACAACTGTTTTAATTTAAGATTCAATTGTTATCAGAGTTCAAAAAAGCGCTAGGCGTCAATTGTGCGTTTTGCCACCCCCTTGCGCTTTACTGACCAAAGTGCATGCTTATGCGCAGTTATGTACAGATTAAGCGTAGTTATGCGCAATGCGTTTTGCCAACGCCTAGAGCCTAGGTGCGCTTAAGCGCTCGCTTAGGCGCACCTTTTTTTAACTATGATTGCTTTGCTCTTGTATCACTGTATTTACTCATAGAAACTTATTTTTAAATTGAAGGATCCAATCGAAACTCCAATGACACAGCAGGTATGTTCACGCATGTTTCTTTAACAGGTTTTCTCTTATCAATAACTCTGTTGATTTCAATTTCAATTGTGTATACAGTTGACTTTCATATCATGCACATTACTAGCATCACAATAGAGCCAATAGTGTTGTTGTACATGTAGACCCGTGGTACCCATCTGAAATCTTGTTGTGCCGTGTAGTTTCCCACGCTTTGTATTATTTCACTACTGCTTTGTCTTGAACTGATATGATTTGAACCGTGTCTCTATTTTGATTTGGCAAGACAATGCGGTGACCATAGGACATAGATATATGTTTGTTTGATGCTTTTATTATGTACTAGTACTGGGCAATAGAAGACTTGGTAGTTTAATCATGTCCACCTTACTAATGAACTGGTTCACCGAAATGAGTTTCATATACTAGTACATGATAAACTTGTTATGTGTCTGCTTGTTTCTTATTTTAGAATGCTGACAGAATATTGGGGAAGAGTGCCGTATTAAGCAATGGTAAATGAAGTAATGTAGATAAGGTTCAGGATAGTGACACATCCTTGTTGGTCTCCAACGAAGCTGATAAAACAGCTAAGGAAGACTATCTTGAAGATAGCGAGACAACCCCAAAGTCCTGTCTTGGTTTAGTGTTCGACTTACTGGCCACTACCGCTTGCACAAGCTATTCAAACTCACTGTCTGAATCAGTTCGGTTTCTTGAGTCTCAACTACAAGCTGAAAGACATCGACCAGCTATGCTGCAACAAGAAGGGGAAGGACTGCGGAAGTCCTTGGAGCATTCAGATGCATACTTTTTGGTGCAACAGCAAGCGTTGGAGGATTTTAGCGCCAAACAGGACAAAGCTAATAAGCTTGCTAAGCTTATTGCCAGCATGGTGGATACCCAGGATAACATTTCTTGAGCTCTTCTGAAGTTGTTTTAGTTATGCTCTTGTTTTGCTGCCGCGTTTATTTGCATTGGTGGCCAATTTTGATGGCCAGTGTATGTAATATGCTGCTTTGTTCCCAATATTTGCACTGGTGGCGAACTTTGATGCACACTGGATGTAATATGTCTAATAGAGATAATAGGCTAGCGTTAACTGCTTGCTTATTTAGTTCCTTATTGTCTTGTTTAGTTCTTTGCTTGTATTCACTGCAGTTCTTTTTCCGTGTTTTTCTAGTGGCCATAATAGCCTATTTTTGGTAACTAGGCCAAAATAATCATGGCAACACATGAACTGTTGTAACCATGGGCCTCCTGCAGGCCATATGATCCATGGGCCTTCTTCCGGCCGTAGGATCCATTGGCCTTCTATACGGGTCGTAGGATCCATTGGCCTTCTATACGGGCCTTAGGAATCATGGGCCATCTAAGGGCCGTAGGGTCCATGGGCCTTGTACGGGCCGTACGATCCATGGGCCTCATGAAGGAAATATGCCCTAGAGGTAATAATAAAGTTATTATTTATTTCCTTATATCATGATAAATGTTTATTATTCAAGCTAGAATTGTATTAACCGGAAACATAATACATGTGTGAATACATAGACAAACATAATGTCACTAGTATGCCTCTACTTGACTAGCTCATTAATCAAAGATGGTTATGTTTGCTAACCATTGACATGAGTTGTCATTTGATTAACGGGATCACATCATTAGTAGAATGATGTGATTGACTCGACCCATTCCGTTAGCTTAGCACTTGATCGTTTAGTATGTTGCTATTGCTTTCTTCATGACTTATACATGTTCCTACAACTATGAGATTATGCAACTCCCGTTTACCAGAGGAACACTTTGTGTGCTACCAAATGTCACAACGTAACTGGGTAATTATAAAGGAGCTCTACAGGTGTCTCCAAAGGTACATGTTGAGTTGGTGTATTTCGAGATTAGGTTTTGTCACTCTGATTCTCGGAGAGGTATCTCTAGGCCCTCTCGGTAATGCACATCACTATAAGCCTTGCAAGCAATGTAGCTGATGAGTTAGTTACGGAATGATGCATTACATAACAATTAAAGAGACTTTCCGGTAACGAGATTGAACTTGGTATTGGGATACCGACGATCGAATCTCAGGCAAGTAACATACCGATGACAAAGGGAACAATGTATGTTGTTATGCGGTTTGACCGATAAAGATCTTCATAGAATATGTAGGAGCCAATATGAGCATCCAGGTTCCGCTATTGGTTATTGACCGGAAATGTGTCTCTGTCATATCTACATAGTTCTCGAACCCGTAGGGTCCGCAAGCTTAAAGTTTCAATGACGTTTATATTATGAGCTTATGAGTTTTGATGTACGGAAGGTTTTTCGGAGTCCCGAATATGATCACGGACATGACGAGGAGTCTCGAAATGGTCGAGACATGAAGATTGATATATTGGAAGCCTATATTTGGATGTCGGAAGTGTTCCGGGTGAAATCGGGATTTTACCGGAGTACCGAGGGGTTACCGGAACCCCCCGGGGACTTAATGGGCCATAGTGGGCCTTAGTGGAGAAGAGGAGAGGAGGCCAGGACAGGGTCGCGCTCCCCTCCCCCCTAGTCCGAATAGGACATGGAGAAGGGGGCGGCGCCCCCCTTTCCTTCCTCTCTCTCCCTCCTCTTTCCCCCCTTCTCCTAATCCAACAAGGAAGGAGGGAGTCCTACTCCCGATGGGAGTAGGACTTCCCTTAGCGCGCCTCCTCCCTAGTCGGCCGCCCCTCCCCCCTTGCTCATTTATATACGGGTGCAGGGGGCACCTGTAGACACAACAACAGATCATTGATCTCTTAGGCGTGTGTGGTGCCCCCTCCACCATAGTCCTCCTCGATAATATTGTAGCGGTGCTTAGGCGAAGCCCTGCGACGGTAGAACATCATCATCGTCACACGCCGTCGTGCAAACGGAACTCTCCCTCAGCACTCAGCTGGATCGGAATTCGAGGGACGTCATCAAGATGAACGTGTGCTAGAACTCGGAGGTGTCGTGCTTTCGGTGCTTGATCGGTCGGGCCGTGAAGACGTACGACTACATCAACCACGTTGTTCTAATGCTTCCGCTTTCAGTCTACAAGGGTACATGGACGACACTCTCCCCTCTCGTTGCTATGCATCACCATGATCTTGCGTGTTCGTAGGAATTTTTTTGAAATTACTACGTTCTCCAACAGTGGCATCCGAGCCTGGTTTTATGCGTAGATGTTATATGCACGAGTAGAACACGAGTGAGTTGTGGGCGATACAAGTCATACTGCTTACCAGCATGTCATACTTTGGTTCGGCTGTATTGTTGGATGAAGCGGCCCGGACCGAAATTACGCATACGCTTATGCAAGACTGGTTCTACCGACGTGCTTTGTACACAGGTGGCTGGCGGGTGTCAGTTTCTCCAACTTTAGTTGAACCGAGTGTGGCTACGCCCGGTCCTTGAGAAGGTTAAAACAACACTAACTTGACGAACTATCGTTTGTGTTTTGATGCGTAGGTAAGAACGATTCTTGCTCAGCCCGTAGCAGCCACATAAAATTTGCAACAACAAAGTAGAGGATGTCTAACTTTCTTTTGCAGGGCATGTTGTGATGTGATATGGTCAAGACGTGATGCTATATTTTATTGTATGAGATGATCATGTTTTGTAACCGAGTTATCGGCAACTGGCAGGAGCCATATGGTTGTCGCTTTATTGTATGCAATGCAAACGCCCTGTAATTGCTTTACTTTATCACTAAGCGGTAGCGATAGTCATAGAAGCAATAGATGGCGAAATGACAACGATGCTACAATGGAGATCAAGGTGTCGCGCCGGTGATGATGGTAATCATGACGGTGCTTCGGAGATGGAGATCACAAGCACAAGAAGATGATGGCCATATCATATCACTTATATTGATTGCATGTGATGTTTATCCTTTATGCATCTTATTTTGCTTTGATTGAAGGTAGCATTATAAGATGATCTCTCACTAAATTTCAAGGCATAAGTGTTCTCCCTGAGTATGCACCGTTGCGAAAGTTCTTCATGCTGAGACACCATGTGATGATCGGGTGTGATAGGCTCTACGTTCAAATACAACGGGTGCAAAACAGTTGCACACACAAAATACTCAGGTTAAACTTGACGAGCCTAGCATATACACATATGGCCTCGGAACACTGAGACCAAAAGGTCGAACGTGAATCATATAGTAGATATGATCAACATAGTGATGTTCACCATTGAAAACTACGCCATCTAACGTGATGATCGAACATGGTTTAGTTGACTTGGATCACGTGATCACTTAGATGACTAGAGGGATGTCTGTCTAAGTGAGAGTTCTGTAATAATATGATTAATTGAACTTAAGTTTATCATGAACTTAGTACCTAATAGTATTTTGCTTGTCTATGTTTATTGTAGATAGATGGCTCGTGCTGTTGTTTCGTTGAATTTTAATGCGTTCCTTGAGAAAGCTAAGTTGAAAAATGATGGTAGCAATTACACGGACTTGGTCCGTAACCTGAGGATTATCCTCATTGCTGCACAGAAGAATTACATCCTGGAAGCACCGCTGGGTGTCAGGCCTGCTGCAGATGCAACTGACGACGTTAAGAACGTTTGGCAGAGCAAAGCTGATGACTACTCGATAGTTCAGTGTGCCATGCTTTACAGCTTAGAACCGGACTTCAACGACGTTTTGAACGTCTTGGGGCATATGAGATGTTCCAGGAGTTGAAGTTAATATTTCAAGCAAATGCCCGGATTGAGAGATATGAAGTCTCCAATAAGTTCTATAGCTGCAAGATGGAAGAGAATAGTTCTTTCAGTGAACATATACTCAAAATGTCTGGGTACAATAATCACTTGATTCAATTGGGAGTTAATCTTCCTGATGATAGTGTCATTGACAGAATTCTTCAATCACTGCCACCAAGCTACAAGAGCTTCGTGATGAACTATAATATGCAAGGGATGGACAAGACTATTCCCGAGCTCTTAGCAATGCTAAAAGCTGCGGAGGTAGAAATCAAGAAGGAGCATCAAGTGTTGATGGTCAATAAGACCACCAGTTTCAAGGAAAAGGGTAAAGGGAAGAAGAAGGGGAACTTCAAGAAGAACAGCAAACAAGTTGCTTCTCAAGAGAAGAAATCCAGATCTGGAACTAAGCCTGAGACTGAGTGCTTCTACTGCAAGCAGACTGGTCACTGGAAGCGGAACTGCCCCAAGTATTTGGCGGATAAGAAGGATGGCAAGGTGAACAAAGGTATATGTGATATACATGTTATTGATGTGTACCTTACTAATGCTCGCAGTAACACCTGGGTATTTGATACTGGTTCTGTTGCTAATATTTGCAACTCGAAATAGGGACTACGGATTAAGCGAAGATTGGCTAAGGACGAGGTGACGATGCGTGTGGGAAATGGTTCCAAAGTCGATGTGATCGCGGTCGGCACGCTACCTCTACATCTACCTTCGGGATTAGTTTTAGACCTGAATAATTGTTATTTGGTGCCAGCGTTGAGCATGAACATTATATCTAGATCTTGTTTGATGCGAGATAGTTATTCATTTAAATCATAGAAATAATGGTTGTTCTATTTATATGAGTAATATCTTTTATGGTCATGCACCCTTTAAGAGTGGTCTGTTTTTATTAAATCTCGATAGTAGTGATACACATATTCATAATGTTGAAGCCAAAAGATGCAGAGTTGATAATCATAGTGCAACTTATTTGTGGCACTGTCGTTTAGGTCATATTGGTGTAAAGCGCATGAAGAAACTCCATACTGATGGACTTCTGGAATCACTTGATTATGAATCACTTGGTACTTGCGAACTGTGCCTCATCGGCAAGATGACTAAAACACCGTTCTCCGGAACTATGGAGCGAGCAATTGATTTGTTGGAAATCATACATACTGATGTGTGTGGTCCAATGAATATTGAGGCTCGCGGCGGGTATCGTTATTTTCTCACTTCCACAGATGATTTGAGCAGATATGGGTATATCTACTTAATGAAACACAAGTCTGAAACATTTGAAAAGTTCAAAGAATTTCAGAGTGAAGTGGAAAATCATCATAATAAGAAAATAAAGTTTCTACGATCTAATCGTGGAGGAGAATATTTGAGTTACGAGTTTGGTTTACATTAGAAACAATGCTGAATAGTTTCGCAACTCACGCCACCTGGAACACCACAACGTAATGGTGTGTCCAAATGTTGTAATCGTACTTTACTAGATATGGTGTGATCTATGATGTCTCTTACCGATTTACCGCGATCGTTTTGGGGTTATGATTTAGAGAAGGCCGCATTCACGTTAAATAGGGAACCATCAAAATCCGTTGAGACGATGCCTTATGAACTGTGGTTTGGCAAGAAACCAAAGTTGTCATTTCTTAAAGATTAGGGCTGTGATGCTTATGTGAAGAAACTTCAACCAGATAAGCTCAAACCCAAATCGGAAAAATGTGTCTTCATAGGATACCCAAAAGAGACTATTGGGTAGACCTTCTATCATAGATCTGAAGGCAAGACTTTTGTTGCTAAATTCGGATCCTTTCTAGAGAAGGAGTTTCTCTCGAAAGAAGTGATTGGGAGGAAAGTAGAACTTGATGAGGTAACTGTACCCGCTCCCCTATTGGAAACTAGTTCATCACAGAAACCGGTTCCTGTGACAACTACACCAATCAGTGAGGAAGCTAATTATATTGATCATGAATCTTCAGATCAAGTTACTACAGAACCTCGAATGTCAACCAGAGTAAGATCCGCTCCAGCGTGGTATGGTAATCCTATTCTGGAAGTCATGTTACTTGACCATTGATACGTCTCCAACGTGTCTACTTTTCCAAACACTTTTTCCCTTGTTTTGGACACTAACTTGCATGATTTGAATGAAACTAACCCAGACTGATGCTATTTTTAGCAGAACTGCCATGATGTTGTTTTATGTGTAGAAAAGAAAAGTTCTCGGAATGTCCTGGAAATCCACGGAGGCACTGTTTGGAATTAATAAGAATTTTTGGCGAAAGAATTAATGCCAGGGGCCCACAGCATGTCCACGAGACAGGGGGGCGCCCCCCTAGGGTGCGGCTTCCTATCTCGTGGGCCCCCTGGACCTCCACCGACGTCAACTCCAACTCCATATATTCCGTCTTAGGGAGAAAAAAATCAAAGAGAAAGTTTCATCGCGTTTTACGGCACGGAGCCGCCGCCAAGCCCTAATCTCTCTCGAGAGGGCTGATCTGGAGTCTGTTCGGGGCTCCAGAGAGGGGGATTCGTCGCTGTCGTCATCAAACCATCCTCCATCACCAATTTCATGATGCTCACTACCGTGCGTGAGTAATTCTATCGTAGGCTTGCTGGACGGTGATGGGTTTGATGAGATTTACCATGTAATCAAGTTAGTTTTGTTAGGGTTTAATCCCTAGTATCCACTATGTTCTGATATTGATGTTGCTATGACTTTGCTATGCTTAATGCTTGTCACTAGGGCCCGAGTGCCATGATTTCAGATATGAACTTATTATGTTTTCATGAATATATGTGTGTTCTTGATCCTATCTTGCAAGTCTATAATCACCTATTATGTGTTATGATCCGACAACCCCGAAGTGACAATAATCGGGATACTTCTCGGTGATGACCGTAGTTTGAGGAGTTCATGTATTCACTATGTGCTAATGCTTTGTTCCGGTTCTCTATTAAAAGGAGGCCTTAATATCCCTTAGTTTCCGTAAGGACCCCGCTGCAACAGGAGGGTAGGACAAAATACGTCATACAAGTTCTTTTCCATAAGCACGTATGGCTATTTACGGAATACATGCCTACATTAGATTGATGAATTGGAGCTAGTTCTATATCACCCTATGTTATAACTATTGCATGAGGAATCGCATCTGGCATAATTATCCATCACTGTTCTATTGCCTACGAGCTTTTCACATATTGTTCTTCGCTTATTTACTTTTCCGTTGCTACTGTTACAACTACTACAAAAACCCAAAAACATATATCTTTACTTTTGCTACCGTTACCTTTATTATCATACCACTTTCGCTACTAAACACTTTGCTGCAGATACTAAGTTATCCAGGTGTGGTTGAATTGACAACTCAACTGCTAATACTCAAGAATATTCTTTGGCTCCCCTTGTGTCGAATCAATAAATTTCGGTTGAATACTCTACCCTCGAAAGTTGTTGCGGTGCCCTATACTTGTGGGTTATGAAGACTAATTTCTGGCGCCGTTGCCAGGGAGCATAGCTCTATTCTCTGAGTCACTTGGGATTTATATCTGTTGATCACTATGAAGAACATGAAAGACGCTAAGACCAAGATTTTGCCCTCAACTACGAGGGGAGGTAGGAACTGCCATCTAGCTCTGCACTAGATTCTCGTTCCATTATTAGTAGGCTTGCGACACCTAAACTGCTACTGCTATGAATTCTAATATGTCACATGATGATGCCACTTCTGCTATGCATGATGAAACCACTTCTGTGAGTGACACTCCTTTGCCATTAGGTGAATTTATAGATGAACAACTTGCTAGAGTTAGGGGGAATGAAAATATTGAAGAACCTATTATTGATGATAGTGATGATGAACGTTCCCCCAATGATTACGTATTACCTGTTGTTCCTAAGGGTTATGTTATGAATGAAGCAGCTACTATGGAAATTCTTGCTTGCAATGCTAGAAATGACCTTAAGAAATTATTAGCAAAACGGAAGCAGTAGTCTCTTAATGCTAGAATGAAACCCGATCCTGCTTTTGCTACTTCACCTATCTGTGTTACTGATAAGGATTATGAATTCTCTGTTGATCCTGATATTATTACTTAAGTTGAATCTGATCCTTTTTATGGCCTTGAATCTGAAACTGTTGTGGCACATCTTACCAAGTTGAATGATATAGCCACCCTGTTCACTCATGATGAGAAGTTTCCCTATTTATACATCCTTAAGATATTTCCGTTCTCATTAAAGGGTGATGCTAAGACTTGGTATAATGCTCTTGCTCCTAGTTGTGTGCGTAGTCCCCATGATATGATTTATTATTTCTCTGCTAAATATTTCCCTGCTCATAAGAAACAAGCTGCCTTGCAGGAAATATATAATTTTGTGCAAATCAAAGAAGAGAGTCTCCCACAAGCTTGGGGGAGGCTTCTCCGGTTACTTAATGCTTTGCCCGGTCATCCTCTTAAGAAAAATGAAATACTTGATATCTTTTATAATGGACTAACTGATGCTTGCAAGGACTACTTGGATAGTTGTGTTGGTTGTGTTTTCAGGGAAAGAACAGTCGACAAAGCTGAAATATTACTGAATAATATGTTGACTAATGAAAATAATTGGACTCTTCTTGAGCCAATTCCTGAGGCAATTCCTGAACCAATTGAGCCAACTCCTGAGCCTATTCCTAAACCCACTCTGAAGAAGAGAGGTGTTTTATTTCTCAGTCCTGAAGATATGGAAGAGGCAAAGAAGTCAATGAAAGAAAAAGGTATTAAAGCTGGAGATGCTAAGAATTTACCACCTATTGAAGAAATACATGGTCATAATTTACCGCCTGAAGAACCACATTGTCTTGATAACCCGACACAGGTAGTAAAGGTAAATTCTCTCTACAGATATGATAAAGTTGAAATACCCTCTACTAAATTTCATAGCCCATGCTTAGATGAATTTGATGACTTTATGGCTAGACAAGAAAGTTTTAATGCTTATGTTGGTAGAGAGTTAAAGAATAATGCTTTCGAGATAGGACGCGTAGGTGATAATCTGGCTAGAGTAAAAGATGAACTTCACAGCGTTAGCAAATATGCTTCTATGGTTGCTACTCAAGCTGAGCAAGTACTCAAAGATCAAAATGATCTGCTTGATGAATTGAATAATAAAAATGACTTTGTTGTTAGAGTGGCTACTAGAACTGGTAGAATGACTCAGGAACCTTTGTATCCTGAAGGCCACCCTAAGAGAATTGAGCAAGATTCTCAGAGAAATAATTTAGAGGCACCTAGTTCTTCTAAAAGGAAGAAGAAGAAAAACGATAGAACGTTGCATGCTTCTAGTGAACCTACTGTAGACACACCTGAGAATCCCAATGATATTTCTATTTCTGATGCTGAAACACAATCAGGTGATGAACATGAACCTAGTGATAATGTTAATGATAATGTTCATGTTGATGCTCAACGTAGAAAAGATAATGATGTAGAGATTGAATCTGCTGTTGATCTTGATAACCCACAATCAAAGAATCAACGTTATGATAAGAGAGATTTTGTTGCTAGGAAGCAAGGTAAAGAAAGAGAGCCATGGGTTGAGAAACCCATGCCCTTTCCTCCTAAACCATCCAAGTCAAAGGATGATGAGGATTTTGAGCGCTTTGCTGAAATGATTAGACCTATTTTCTTACGTATGCGCTTAACTGATATGCTTAAAGTAAATCCTTATGCTAAGTATATGAAGGATATCATTACAAATAAAAGAAAGATACCAGAAGCTGAAATTTCCACCATGCTTGCTAATTACACTTTTAAGGGTGGAATACCAAAGAAACTTGAAGATCCGAGTGTTCCAACTATACCATGCTCCATTAAAAGAAATTATGTCAGAACTGCTTTATGTGATCTTGGAGACGGTGTTAGTGTTATGCCTCTCTCTTTATATCGTAGACTTGAATTGAATAAGTTGACACCTACTGAAATATCTTTGCAAATGGCTGATAAATCAACTGCTATACCTGTTGGTATTTCTGAGGATGTGCCTGTTGTGGTTGCAAATGTCACTATCTTAACGGACTTTGTTAGTCTTGATATTCCCGAGGACGATAGTATGTCTATTATGCTTGGTAGACCTTTTCTTAATACTGCAGGGGCTGTTATTGATTGCAACAAAGGCAATGTCACTTTTCATGTTAATGGTAATGAGCATACGGTAAACTTTCCGAGGAAACAATCTCAACTTCATAGCATCAATTCCATTGAAAAAGTTCCAACTATCATTTTTGGAGGTTTTGAATTTCCTCTTCCTACTGTCAAGAAAAAATAAGATATTCTTATTGTTGGGGATTTTCATATCCCCGTTGAGGTAACTTAGTGTTATTCGAAATTTCTCCGGTTCCGTGTTATTCGGAATGAGTTTGTTAACAAGACTTGATCAACCATGTTAGTGGGTTCATTTTGATGATCACGAGATGGATGAAACTAGAAGGCACAACCTTCTGTACCCTCTTTTTACTTTCTGTTATTTAGAATAAATAAAGCAAAAATAGTATTATCTGTCTGTTTTCTGAATTTTCCGAGCAATAAAAAATAGTCCGAAAATAAAAGTACTCCAAATGCCCTGCAAATTCAGTATGATTTTTTCTGGAATATTTGAGGATTTTAAGCACTGAAAACACTGCAGGAGGGACAAGCACCAGGCCACGAGAGAGGAGGCGCGCCCCCCTGTAGGGCGTGCCCCCCTATAGGGCGCGCCCCCCTCTCTTGTGGGCCCCTGGTGGCTCCCCTCCCCTTATGCCAGCACCCACACACTTCATCTTCTACCCAGAAAAATCCCCATCCACCTCAAGCACGAGTTCTAGCTCGTTTTGCTGCGATTTTCGATCTCTTAGCTCAAAGCTCCATTTACAAAACTGCTTTGGGAGATTGTTGCTTGGTATGTGACTCCTCCATTGGTCCAATTAGTTTTTGTTCTAGTGCTCTATTCATTGCAAATTTTTGCTTATTAGGTGACCATGTTCTTGAGCTTGCATGTTAAATTTTTGAGGTCCCAAGCAATTCCAATGCATGATATAGGCTCTAGGCACTTGTAGGAGTAGTTGCTATCAATCTTGTTTAGTCTTATTCACTTTTATTTTGAAGTTACTAAAATTTTAGAAATTTTCAGAAATTGTTAAGGAGGCTTTTTAAAGGCTCTTCTAGCCAAAGCTCTCAGGAAAAACAAGCCAAAGAGAAGGAAAAAGCCAAGTACAATCTTCCTCGCTTAGCGGAAGTACGGTCGTGCGAATGGCCATGTGAGGATTTCTTGAAAGAAGCCGGAATTCATGAAGACTTTTATGCTTTAATCGAGACTGCAGGCCTCATCGGTTTCATCAACGACCGAATCGATCAGTATCTCTTACTTACCAATACTTTCGTGCAAAACTTCTATTATTATCCTAAGAAATCACCGCCAGCAGTATCATTTCATTTATATGATGAATTCAAAGAAATGTCTTTACATCATTTTTGCGCACTATGTAGGATACCTTATGAGAGGGGAATGGAGGCAGCTCGCCAACACGCTGATGCTTAGGAGGCGGTCACCTCCGCATCTCAGTACTACCTCGATTTCACTTATGGATATCAGCGAGGCGGTCCTTGGTACTAGACCAACTTAGGCCAAAAGCCTAAGCATGGGGGAGTACGTATTTCTCATCGACTTTACATTCATGTTCACACACTAGTCGTCGGTGCTCATACTCTTTCATTGTATTATCCATGATAGTTTAAATTTCTTTTTCTAGTTTTCTTCTTGTGTGTTTGATAAACCTTAAGAAAAACCAAAAAAAATTAGTTAGTTTAAATTCTATGCTTGTAGTAGAATTAAAATGAAAACCCAAAAAGATTTCTAGTTCTTCTTCTTACTTGTTGGGAGCTTTCCCGTGTAAATAGTTTTATTTTCTTTCCTTTCCTTTGGGGGTCGAGAAGATCATATCGAAAATGCTTAGTGGCTCTTATATGCATGATTGTTTATTTAATTTAGAGCCCATATTACTTGTCTTCTCTCTTGAGTTGAATGCCTGCAGATTCCAGCTTAGTCCAATGCACGTGCACTCTTATTATTATATACATCGTTCGGTCGTGCGAGTGAAAGGCAATAATGACGATATATGATGGACTTATTGGGATGAGAAAAGCTGGTATGAACTCGACCTCTCTTGTTTTTGTAAATATGATGATTCATCGTTCCTGAGTCAGCTATTATGAAGTAAACATATTTGCAATGACATATAGAGATTATAGTTGCTTGTGCCATGCTTGATTAGCTATGAGTTATAATGGTTTACCTTGCGTGCCAACATGCTATTAGAATGATTATGATGTGGTATGATGGGATGGTATCCTCCTTTGAATGTATTAAGTGACTCGACTTGGCACATGTTTACGCATGTAGTTGAATCAAATCAACATAGCTGTCACGATATTTGTGTTCATGGTGGATTATATCCTACTCATGCTTGTTCTCGGTGTGAATTAATTTTAATGCATGCTTACGACTGTTGTCGCTCTCTCAGTTGGTCGCTTCCCAGTCTTTTGCTAGCCTTCACCTGTACTAAGCAGGAATACTGCTTGTGCATCCAAACTCCTTAAGCCCCAAAGTTGTTCCATATGAGTCCACTATACCTACCTATATGCGGTATTTACCTACCGTTCCAAGTAAATTTGTATGTGCCAAACTCCAAACCTTCAAATGAAATTCTGTTTTGTATGCTCGAGCAGCTCATCTTACAACTAGGGTTGCCTATATCTTCCATGCTAGGTGGGTTATTCTCACGAGGAGTGGACTCCGCTCCTCATTAACGAGATAGGGCCAGTAACCGGGATGCCCAGTCCCATGATCCAAAAAGATCAAAGCAAATCAAAATAATTAAAAAAAACTCCCCCAGGGCTGTTGTATGTTGGAGGCACTCATTGTTTCGAGCAAGCCATGGATTGATGCTTGTTGGTGGTTGGGGGAGTATAAACCTTTAACATTCTGTTTGGGAACTGCCTATAATGCATGTAGTATGGAAGATACAACCATCTCATAGTTGTTGCATTGACAGCAAAAGTATGCCGCTCAAAATGTTATTCAATCTCTATTTTAAAATCGATCTCTAGCACCTCTACAAATCCCTGCTTCCCTCTGCGAAGGGCCTATCTATTTACTTTTATGTTGAGTCATCACCCTTCTTATTAAAAGCACCCGCTGGAGAGCACACAGTCATTTGCATTCATTATTACTGGTTTATATTGGGTATGACTTGATTGGATCTCTTTTACCATGAATTACAATGTTTAGTCAGTCCTTGATCTTTAAAGGTGCTCTGCATTTATGTTTTGCGGTCTCAGAAAGGGCTAGCGAGATACCATTTTGTTATATCATGTTATAATTATTTTGAGAAAGTGTTGTCATCCGAGTTTTATTATTATGGCTTGCTAGCTGATTATGCTATTGATGTGAGTAATTGTGAGACCTATGTGTTATTGTGAGTATGGTTAGTTCGTAATATTTTCTGAAACTTGAATGCTGGCTTTTCATGTTACAACAACAAGAGCAAACAGAGTTTGTAAAAGTTTTTCTTTATCACTTTCAGTTTATGAACTGAATTGCTTGAGGACAAGCAAAGGTTTAAGCTTGGGGGAGTTGATACGTCTCCAACGTATCTACTTTTCCAAACACTTTTGCCCTTGTTTTGGACTCTAACTTGCATGATTTGAATGAAACTAACCCGGACTGACGCTGTTTTCAGCAGAACTGCCATGATGTTGTTTTATGTGTAGAAAATAAAAGTTCTAGGAATGTCCTGGAAATCCACGGAGGCACTTTCTGGAATTCATAAGAATTTTGGGCGAAAGAATTAATGCTAGCGGGCCCACAGCCTGTCCACGAGACAGGGGGGCACGCCCCCCTAGGGCGCGGCCTCCTATCTCGTGGGCCCCCTGGACCTCCACCGACGTGAACTCCAACTCCATATATTCCGTCTCGGGGAGAAAAAAATCAGAGAGAAAGTTTCATCGCGTTTTACGACACGGAGCCGTCGCCAAGCCCTAATCTCTCTCGGGAGGGCTGATCTGGAGTCCGTTTGGGGATCTGGAGAGGGGGATTCATCGCCGTCATCATCATCAACCATCCTCCATCACCAATTTCATGATGCCCACCGCCGTGCGTGAGTAATTCCATCATAGGCTTGCTGTATGGTGATGGGTTGGATGAGATTTACCATGTAATCATGTTAGTTTTGTTAGGGTTTGATCCCTAGTATCCACTATGTTCTGAGATTGATGTTGCTATGACTTTGCTATGCTTAATGCTTGTCACTAGGGCCCGAGTGCCATGATTTCAGATCTGAACTTATTATGTTTTCATGAATATATGTGTGTTATTGATCCTATCTTGCAAGTTTATAGTCACCTATTATGTGTTATGATCCAACAACCCCGAAGTGACAATAATCGGGATACTTCTCGGTGATGACCGTAGTTTGAGGAGTTCATGTATTCACTATGTGCTAATTCTTTGTTCCGGTTCTCTATTAAAAGGAGGCCTTAATATCCCTTAGTTTCCGTAAGGGCCCCGCTGCAACGGGAGGGTAGGATAAAAGACGTCATAGAAGTTCTTTTCCATAAGCACGTATGACTATCTACGGAATACATGCCTACATTACATTGATGAATTGGATCTAGTTATATATCAACCTATGTTATAACTATTGCATGAGGAAACGCATCCGGCATAATTATCCATCACTGATCCATTGCCTACAACCTTTTCACATATTGTTCTTTGCTTATTTACTTTTCCGTTGCTACTGTTACAACTACTACAAAAACCCAAAAACATCTATCTTTACTTTTGCTACCATTACCTTTATTATCATACCACTTTCGCTACTAAACACTTGCAACAGATACTAAGTTATCCAGGTGTGGTTGAATTGACAACTCAACTGCAAATACTCAAGAATATTCTTTGGCTCCCCTTGTGTCGAATCAATAAATTTGGGTTGAATACTCTACCCTCGAAAGCTGTTGCGATCCCCTATACTTGTGGGTTATCAACCATGCCGAACCTACGAACTATGAGGAAGTGATGATGAGCCCAGATTCCGCAAAATGGCTTGAGGCCATGAAATCTAAGATGGGATCCATGTATGAGAACAAAGTATGGACTTTGGTTGACTTGCCCGATGATCGGCAAGCCATCGAGAAGAAATGGATCTTCAAGAAGAAGACTGATGCTGATGGTAATGTAACTGTCTACAAAGCTCGACTTGTTGCGAATGGTTTTCGACAAGTTCAAGGAGTTGACTATGATGAGACTTTCTCACCCATAGCGATGCTTAAGTCTGTCCGAATCATGTTAGCAATTGCCGCATTTTATGATTATGAAATATGGCAAATGGATGTCAAAACTGCATTCCTGAATGGATTTCTGGAAGAAGAGTTGTATATGATGCAACCAGAAGGTTTTGTCGATCCAAAAGGTTCTAACAAAGTGTGCAAGCTCCAGCGATCCATTTATGGACTGGTGCAAGCCTCTCGGAGTTGGAATAAACGCTTTGATAGTGTGATCAAAGCATTTGGTTTTATACAGACTTTTGGAGAAGCCTGTATTTACAAGAAAGTGAGTGGGAGCTCTGTAGCATTTCTAATATTATATGTAGACAACATATTGTTAATTGGAAATGATATAGAATTTCTGGATAGCATAAAAGGATACTTGAATAAAAGTTTTTCAATGAAAGACCTCGGTGAAGCTGCTTACATATTAGGCATCAAGATCTATAGAGATAGATCAAGACAGTTAATTGGACTTTCACAGAGCACATACCTTGACAAAGTTTTGAAAAAGGTCAAAATAGATCAAGCAAAGAAAGGGTTCTTGCCTGTATTACAAGGTGTGAAGTTGAGTCAGACTCAATGCCCGACCACAACAGAAGATAGAGAGAAAATGAAAGATGTTCCCTATGCTTCAACCATAGGCTCTATCATGTATGCAATGCTGTGTACCAGACCTGACGTATGCTTAGCAATAAGTTTAGCAGGGAGGTACTAAAGTAATCCAGCAGTGGATCACTGGACATCAGTCAAGAATATCCTGAAATACCTGAAAAGGACTAAGGATATGTTTCTCGTTTATGGATGTGACAAAGAGCTGGTCGTAAATGGTTACATCGATGCAAGCTTTGACACTAATCCAGACGATTCTAAATCGCAAACTGGATACATGTTTATATTAAACGGTGGAGCTGTCAGTTGGTGTAGTTCTAAACAAAGCGTCGTGGCAGGATCTACATGTGAAGTGGAGTACATAGCTGGTTCAGAAGCAACAAATGAAGGAGTCTGGATGAAGGAGTTCATTTCCGATCTAGGTGTCATACCTAGTGCATCGGGACCAATGAAGATCTTATGTGACAATACTGGTGCAATTGCCTTGGCAAAGGAATCGAGATTTCACAAGAGGACCAAGCACATCAAGAGACGCTTCAATTCCATCCGGGACCAAGTCTAGGTGGGAGACATAGAGATTTGCAAGATACATACGAATCTGAATGTTGCAGACCCGTTGACTAAACCTCTTCCACGAGCAAAACATGATCAGCACCAAGACTCCATGGGTGTTAGAATCATTACTGTGTAATCTAGATTATTGACTCTAGTGCAAGTGGGAGACTAAAGGAAATATGCCCTAGAGGCAATAATAAAGTTATTATTTATTTCCTTATATCATGATAAATGTTTATTATTCATGCTAGAATTGTATTAACCGGAAACATAATACATGTGTGAATACATAGACAAACATAATGTCACTAGTATGCCTCTACTTGACTAGCTCATTAATCAATGATGGTTATGTTTCCTAACAATTGACATGAGTTGGCATTTGATTAACGGGATCACATCATTAGTAGAATGATGTGATTGACTTGACCCATTCCGTTAGCTTAGCACTTGATCGTTTAGTAAGTTGCTATTGCTTTCTTCATGACTTATACATGTTCCTACAACTATGAGATTATGCAACTCCCGTTTACCGGAGGAACACTTTGTGTGCTACCAAATGTCACAACGTAACTGGGTGATTATAAAGGAGCTCTACAGGTGTCTCCAAAGGTACATGTTGAGTTGGCGTATTTCGAGATTAGGTTTTGTCACTCCGATTGTCGGAGGGGTATCTCTGGGCCCTCTCGGTAATGCACATCACTATAAGCCTTGCAAGCAATGTATCTAATGAGTTAGTTACGGGATGATGCATTACATAACGAGTAAAGAGACTTTCTAGTAACGAGATTGAACTAGGTATTGGGATACCGAGGATCGAATCTCGGGCAAGTAACATACCGATGGCAAAGGGAACAACGTATGTTGTTATGCGGTTTGACCGATAAAGATCTTCGTAGAATATGTAGGAGCCAATATGAGCATCCAGGTTCCGCTATTGGTTATTGACCGGAAACGTGTCTCGGTCATGTCTACATAGTTCTCGAACCCATAGGGTCCGCACGATTAAAGTTTCAATGACGGTTATATTATGAGTTTATGAGTTTTGATGGACCGAAGGTTGTTCGGAGTCCCGATATGATAGCGGACATGATGTGGAGTCCCGAAATGGTCGATACATGAAGATTGATATATTGGAAGCCTATATTTGGATGTCAGAAGTGTTCCGGGTGAAATCGGGATTTTACCAGAGTACTGAGGGCTTACCGGAACCCCCCGAGGACTTAATGGGCCATAGTGGGCCTTAGTGGAGAAGAGGAGAGGAGGCCAGGGCAGGGCCGCGCGCCCCTGCCCCCTAGTCCTAATAGGACAAGGAGAAGGGGGCGGCGCCCCCCCTTTCCTTCCTCTCTCTCCCTCCTCTTTCCCCCCTTCTCCTAATCCAACAAGGAAGGAGGGAGTCCTACTCCCGGTTGGAGTAGGACTCCCCTTGGCGCGCCTCCTCCCTGGCCGGCCGCCCCTCCCACCTTGCTCCTTTATATACGGGGGCAGGGGGCACCTCTAGACACAATAACATATCATTGATCTCTTAGCCGTGTGCGGTGCCCCCCTCCACCATAGTCCTCCTCGATAATATTGTAGCGGTGCTTAGGCGAAGCCCTGCGACGGTAGAACATCATCATCGTCACCACGCCATCGTCCTGACGGAACTCTCCCTCGACACTCGGCTCGGTCGGAGTTCGAGGGACGCCATCGAGCTGAACGTGTGCTAGAACTCAGAGGTGCCGTGCTTTCGGTGCTTGATCGGTCGGGCCGTGAAGACGTACGACTACATCAACCACGTTGTTCTAACGCTTCCGCTTTCGGTCTACGAGGGTACGTGGACGACACTCTCCCCTCTCATTGCTATGCATCACCATGATCTTGCGTGTGCGTAGGATTTTTTTTGAAATTACTACGTTCCCCAACACCTCATATCGGCTGTAGGATCCATGGGCCTTCTACTGTGCGTATCATCATTTTGCCAATCATGGGTCGTACTATTCGTGGACCATAATGGGCCGTTAATACGCCGTATTTGATAACTCTATGAAAAGATCCCAACGGGTTTTTTTGACATGAAAACAGCCCAATGTATTAACGGTCCACAAACGGGCCGACTGTAACGACGGGCTGAATTTGGCCCACAAGCAGAAAATGACATTAACGGGCCGTATGTAACCGAATGCTGCAAATGAGCCCAAGAATCAATGGGCCCTGAGAAGGCCAAAAGATAACTTGGGCTGGAAACGGCCCAACGGAATACCGAGCCGTTAATGGGTATAAAGTGATACACTGTTCATTACGGGCCAGTTTCACCACGGGCCATTAATGGGCCAAGAGTTACAAAGGGCCTCATATGGGCCGAAATAAGTCATGGGCCACACATGGGCCGGAAGTTAAAACTGGCTGGAATCATATTGGACGGCCCAGATGACGCTACTGGGCCTAATTCGGAGAGGTCGTAATTGGCCCTGGGTTAGCGGGCTGTAAATGGGCTATTTGCGAACAAGCCGTTAACAGGCTTTTCGTGGGCCGTCCCGCCACCTTTTGACCAAGTCAAACGGGCCGACCTTTTCACAGGAATGGGCCTCTGTTGGGCCGTGCCATGTGTCACCATATCATAGGCGCCTTCGGTCCAATGAGTGGATGACATCTGTCCCAACAGTGAGCCAACACGTGTTTCCTCCAGTCAATGATGATTTTACACGTGGAAAATCCCCATTGGTCGGGGCTGTTAAAGGGTTATCGGATTCAAAACCGGACCTGATAGCTTAACAGTGTTCCATTATGGTGGATGCCACGTGTCGGTCACCCTTGACGAAAGCACTTCTGTGACGCGCGATTTATCGTCATGGAAGTGGACACTTCCGTGATGATAATTTTGGTAATGTCAAGGAACACTTCTACGACAGCACATGTATGACTATCTTGATTCTGTCATAAAATCGTCATGGATGTACATGCATGACAAAAATGCGACCTACTGTGACAAACACGTATCATCATGGAAGTGTATTTTTTTGTAGTGGGAGGATTATATTTAAACCACTTCTCCTTAGGGACATCAACGTGAGTAGCAAATGATTCACAGAAAGAAGCTACTATCTCAGAGTCAAGTCCATATTTAGTGCTAAATCCACGAAAAGCATCGGTATCCATAAAAGATTTAACACAATCAAACTTAGGTGTCATACCTGACTCCTTACCATCGTCGGAATCCCAATCTTCAGAGTTGCGTTTAATTCTTTCCAATAAATCCAATTTGAATTCAATAGTCTTCATCATAAAAGACCCATCACAAGAAGTATCATGCATGGTGCGATTGTTGAGAGAAAGCCGATCATAAAAGTTTTGAACAATCATTTATCTCGAGAGCTCATGATTAGGGCATGAATATAACATTGACTTAAGCCTCCCCCAAGCTTGAGCGATACTTTCTCCTTCGCAAAGCCAAAAATTATATATATAATTGCAATCACGATGAACAAGATGCATAGGATAAAACTTCTGGTGAAATTCCAATTTCAATCGTTTATAGTCTCAGGATCCCATATCATCACATAGCCTATACCATGTCAATGCGTCTCCCTTCAAAGATATAGGGAAAACCTTCTTCTTAATAACATCATCGGGCATACCTGCAAGCTTAAATAATCTACAAACTTCATCCACATAGATAAGGTGTAAATCTGGATGCAATGTTCCATCTCCTGCAAAGGGATTAGCTAGAAGTTTCTCTACCATACCCAAAGGAATTTCAATGTAAACATTTTTAGTAGGTTCAGTAGGTTGAGGAGCAACTCTTTTCTCTACTGGTTGTGGTGAAGATACCCCGAACAAGCCCCTCAAAGGATTATGTTCCATAGTATAACAAGTGACAGTAAATTTCAGCACACTATAAACGTTTCCTTACCAAGTTCCACTTACAAAAGGCGCTTCACTCCCCGTCAACGGCGCCAGAAAAGAGTCTTGATGACCCACAAGTGTAGGGTATCTATCGTAGTCCTTTCGATAAGTAAGAGTGTCGAACCCAACGAGGAGTAGAAGGAAATGACAAGCGGTTTTCAGTAAGGTGTTCTCTGCAAGCACCAAAATTGTAGGTAACAGATAGTTTTGTGATAAGATAATTTGTAATGGGTAACAAGCAATGAAAGTAAATAAGGGGCAGCAAGATGGCCCAATCCTTTTTGTAGAAAAGGACAAGCCTGGACAAGTTCTTATAATGAGAAAAGCACTCCCGAGGACACATGGGAATTATCGTCAAGCTAGTTTTCATCACGCTCATATGATTCGCGTTCGTTACTTTGATAATTTGATATGTGGGTGGACCGGTGCTTGGGTACTTCCCTTTCTTGGACAAGCATCCCACTTATGATTAACCCCTATTGCAAGCATCTGCAACTACAAAAAGAAGTATTAAGGTAGACCTAACCATAGCATGAAACATATGGATCCAAATCAGCCCCTTACAAAGCAACTCATAAACTAGGGTTTAAGATTCTGTCACTCTAGCAACCCATCATCTACTTATTACTTCCCAATGCCTTCCTCTAGGCCCAAACAATGGTGAAGTGTCATGTAGTCGACGTTCACATAACACCACTAGAGGAGAGACAACATACATCTCATCAAAATATCAAACTAATACCAAATTCACATGACTACTAATAGCAAGACTTCTCCCATGTCCTCAAGAACAAACGTAACTACTCAAAAAGCATATTCATGTTCATAATCAGAGGGGTATGAATATGCATTAAGGATCTGAACATATGATCTTCCACCAAATAAACCAACTAGTATCAACTACAAGGAGTAATCAACACTACTAGCAACCCAGACGTACCAATCTGAGGTTTTAGTACAAAGATTGACCCCCTCCCGGTGAGAGGATCGTTGGTGATGACGATGGTGATGATTTTCCCCTCCCGGAGGGAAGTTTCCCCCGCAGAACAGCTCCGCCGGAGCCCTAGATTGGTTCTGCCAAGGTTTCGCCTCGTGGCGGCAGAGTTTCGTCCCGTAAGCTTGCTTATGATTTTTTTCCAGGGTAAAAGACTTCATATAGCAGAAGATGGGCACCGTAGGGCTGCTAGGTGGCCCACGAGGTAGGGGGGCGCGCCCAGCGCGCCTAGGGGGGGAGGGTGTGCCTGCACCCTCGTCGGTGGTGGGTGGCCCCCCTCTTTCCGCTGGATATTTTTTATTAATTCCCATAATGACTTTCGTGGAGTTTCAGGACTTTTGGAGCTGTGCAGAATAGGTCTTAATTATTTGCTCCTTTTCCAGCCCTGAATCCCAACCGTCGGGATTCTTCCTCTTCATGTAAACCTCGTAAAATAAGAGAGAATAGCCATAAGTATTGTGACATAACTTGTAATAACATCCCATAATGCAATAAATAACGATATAAAAGCATTATACAAAATGGATGTATCAGTGGCAGAGCGGGTGATGTCCATGGTGGCCGGCAGTGGGGTGGAGGCCACGATGGCCACCTCCTGCCTTCAGGCCGTGGCGGCAAAGCGGGCGATGGCCCTGGCTTTCGACGAAGCTGTGGTGGCTATGGTGGCCGGCAACAGCTGCCGATGGGCACGGGCGGCCGAGCGTGTGGTGGGTGTTCCGCACACACCCAACAGGGATGCCACGTGCACTACAATACGCCAGGGATTGCGCCGCCGCCGCTGTGTAGCCTCCCAGCTGGAGCTGTGCTCTGATGATGGCGGAGTGGCTGAGCAACGACGACAGACCGGTGCCATTGCCGATTGTGGGAGAAGCAGACGATATAAGCTACAGGGGGAGGGGAAAATGCAACACAGGACTCGTCGGTCATGAGGGTTTATATAGTAGGCTGGTAAGCATTGGGATTTTGGGGGATTTCACCGAGTCGGGCGGGAAGCTTGCGCAGGAACCTGCGCGGTTGTGCGGGAACGGGCTCACCACCGTTTGGCCAAAAGAACGTCCCCGCACGCTGCTCAAGCTTGCGCTCGAACCGTCTGCGGTAGCGGGGTGACAAGACATGCGAGAGGAGGACGAAAGGACACGTACACATACGTTTAATAAAAAACATTTGCGATTTAATTACCTAATATACCCCCATCCTGGTTTGTAAGTAGGATTTAATTAATAAAATACGAATACATGTCGCCAAAGATTATATAGTTGGATTCGTATTTGAACATGGTTTCCAGTTATATAATTTTTGTAACATGCATTAACATTTTGTTGGTTAAATTTGAGGTTATATACCAACAAGTGTTTGCCCACAACACACATCTGTGTTCCATCACAAACAGCTAGGATGGATGAACTGTATGCAACGTATCGCACACGCAACTCTAATCTGATTCGTGCTTGATGTCTCCAACATCGCTCGCATATTTCGTCTTATTTGCCACGTATCACTGTGCCGTCTCTGCTCGTGTCGCTCGGCAAGCTCTGCTTGCCATTAGGCGCCGCAGCGCGCTTTGCTCTCCGTTAGGCGCCACGGCGCGCTCTGCTCACGTCCGTTGGTGCGCTCGGGTTGTGGACAGCTTTTCCTTGCGTGTTCAACTACTATATGCATACATATGGTTCCTTTCCATTGAGGCGACCACGGAGCGCTCTGCTCGCGCCCCTTCGCGCGCGCTCTGCCAGCCGTTGGGCCTGCACACAATCACATCGGGGGCCCCATGTGCGTGCAGTTGCGCCGCGTGCGTTGCCGCGGGATGCAGTTACATGCGGCACGATGGAGTTACATGCTGCGAATTAGAACTGCCATCAAGGTGTGCCGATCAATATTCCAGGCCGTCCGACTTCCCCTTTAATTCCCTCGGCCATTATAACCTTAGTCTCTTCAACCTTTTGATCACGCCCCACAACACAAAAAGGCCACCCACGACGACACATAGAGAGGGGATGTCTAGCGGCGCTCCAATGGATTTCGGCGAGCATAAAGTGGAGATCCACGCGAGGGAGATGGATCTCTCGGTGGTGTACACCATCGACCCGGCCATGGTGGACGACTACTTCAACACCGTTCAGCGGTTGCTTGGTAGACACAAGTACAAGGTGGTCGGCATCGACCTCCAGTACACCGCCGGTCTTCCCGGCAACACTCAGAAGGTTGTCGTCGCCCAGTGTGCGTGCGCCATCATGTCCACATCTACCACTACTGCATGGCCACAAAGCCTTGCGTCCGTTTTACCAGGTTTTTCAACGGCACCGACTACAAGTTCACTACGGTGGAAACCACCAATGATGTAAAAGCGCTTAGGGTTACAGGCTTGGCCTGGAAGAACCTTGTCGAAATCCGTGAGCACTACAGGGTCTGGGGCAGCACGAAGAAGGACTCCCTGGTTGAATTCACCTCATCCATCATCGACCCCTACTACGAAAAGATGAAGCAGGATGCCTAGAGAACAAGTCCTGTATCCTGGCATAGGGCCTGGATGCGGCAACTGGATGAGCCACCTCAGGTTCGTGGCCAAGAGTGTGTACACATGCTACGAGATGCACAGGCGGATCATTGACATGAGGAAGTGCGTCCTTACCCAAATCGACGAGCCCAGATCGAGTCACAAGGAGAGCAAGCATCGCAAGCAGTAGATGCTGATCAGATGATTGTTTATGCTAGTTAATCATGCATGTAATATACAATTTACTTTGCTGTGTGGAAATGTCATGTGTGTAGTAGCCACCTATGTAATTATGCATGTAATAGTTTACTTTGGTGTGTGCAAATGCCATGGTTGTAGTAGCCACCTATGTAAGTGGATGTTTAATCTGGTTATCCAACCATGTCCTTATAAGTGTGTGTGTGTGTGTGTGTATGTTGTTATTTTGTATGTAATCCCATCGCACAACACACACGTCTTATTAGCAGCAATCATCTGTGTTATTATCGGTCTTCGCACACATTTCTGATTACAGACCTGTTTACCGCATATCGCAGACATCTTTTTATATTGAACCGTTTATGTTCTCTTGTCTCAACACAAATAGTTCATCCGAGTGAACCGCATGCCGTATATCGCACACACCTTGATCTGGCTGACCGTTTCTTTTGTGTTGCCTAATCGCAAACAGTTCATCCTAGTGAACCGTATGCTGTTTATCGCACACACCTTCATTTGGCTGCCTGTTTCTTTTGTTTCTCCTCATCGCAAACAGTTAATTGCACTAAACCGTATGCCCTGCATCACACACGAAACTAAAATCTGAACCAAGTTTGATGCATCCATCATCGCAAACATTTTGCACCTTTTTTGACAGTTTTTTAAACCACGGTTTGCCATTAATGCATCGCACATAGTTTCGTCAAAGGGTCTCTTATCGTAGTGTCGCATTAGCAGCATCCTGCACTAGTGGCACCACCTATCAGAACCATGCCAAAAATCTTCGTGTCTTCATTGCATTTGCACACTCCAATCCCATCCCCTTACTTTCTTGGAATTAGAATGTTTTACCCTTTGTGTTGCATATACTCTTGTCATGCTTGCTTGAAATGTACTGTGAATGCTTAAACTTGTGCTAAAACTCGACGTCTCCACCTTAACTTGAAGAACTTAAAAAATGCTACTTTTACATGGCGAGGGCCTAATGACCCCCCTCTAGACCCCTCTTCTCGATCCTTTCAATTCTCAACCTCAATTGTGTGAATATAACACATTGAAGATCACTTAAATCTCATAGTAATAGGCCACATAATCTAACAATATTAGTAGATGCGCATGTTTCTATTTCCTTGTGTATGTTAAAATTTAAATATAAGGAAATACACGTTGGAGGTAATCGCTTGTCGAGACTGATAAAACATAGACCTCACAGTAAAAGGTGATAGTCTGCAAACGAGTAGTAGATCCAACTCATTACCTTGTGGTTCCAAATATAATGAGGGAGAAATACTAAAAAAATTGCAAGTTTGATATGCGAGAGAAAATAATTTCAACCGCAAAAACATGTTCAAGAGAATTTAATATGTGGTAAACATAGGGAACATGTCATTCCTAGATGAAATCTGGTACATTATTTATATTATAGCAATCCATTGCATAATATAAACACATTTACTAATAATTACACATGTCCTAACATAGAATAAATCTAGAACATGACTAGAATGTAAGTAGTAGTCAAAATAGGTACTAACTTCGGGTAGCTACTAATGTGTTTTGAATCGAATGGAAACTTCTCTTGATCGGGAGTTACAAATTACAATATACTAGTCATCAACCCGTGCGCCTGCACGGTGTCGGTGTAAAAACCGGCGGATCTCAGGTAGGGGGTCCCGAACTGTGCGTCTAGGCGGATGGTAACAGGAGACAAGGGACACGATGTTTTTACCCAAGTTCGGGACCTCTCGGTGGAGGTAAAACCCTACTCCGGCTTGATTAATATCGATGATATGGGTAGTACAAGAGTAGATCTACCATGAGATCAAGGAGGCTAAACCCTAGAAGCTAGCCTATGGTATGATTGTTGTTCGTCCTACGGACTAAAACCCTCCGGTTTATATAGACATCGGAGAGGGCTAGGGTTACACAGAGTCGGTTACAATGGTAGGAGATATACATATCCGTATTGCCAAGCTTGCCTTCCACGCCAAGGAAAGTCCCATCCGGACACGGGACGAAGTCTTCAATCTTGTATCTGCATAGTCTTGGAGTCCGGCCAAAGATGATAGTTCGGCTATTCGGACACCCCCTAGTCCAGGACTCCCTCACACGGGCTAGTTTTAACAATGCATTAGTTAAACCCTTTGGGAAAAAAGGTATGATCAATATAGCCTTGGAGTTAAGCTGTTGAAATTTTATTTTGTTGACACTACAGTTTGTTTTGGAACACATGCATCACAGGATGCTTATATTTCATTCTACAGCAGATTCGACAAACAATCTGTTTTTGCTTGGGCATCGCAAAGAAGAATCAATATTTATACAACTAATATAGCCTGAAATATAAATATTATAAAATGCTAGTTTCATCCACTTAATGTTTCTCATATTGTTTATTTTGAGGGTCTAATTAAGGATTTATTTTATAAAGCATAGACTAATTGTATAAAATAATCATATGCAAAAGCTCTCATATAGCAGAAGATGGACACCGGGGGCCCACCAGGGGGCCCAGGAGACAGGGGGCGCGCCCAGCAGGGGGGCGCCCCACACCCTCCTAGACTAGGTGTGGCCCCCCTGATGTATTTCTTTCGCCCAATAATTCTTATTAATTCTAAAAACATGTTTCGTTGAGTTTCAGGATTTTTGGAGCAGTGCAGAATAGGAATGCAATGTTTGCTCCTTTTCCAGCCAGAATTCCAGCTGCCGGCATTCCCCCTCTTCATGGTAAACCTTGTAAAATAAGAGAGAATAGCCAGTGATGCAAAATGGACGTATCAGTGACGTGCATACAATGTGAGAAGAACCTCAATGACCTTTTGAGCAATCAAAAAGAAGTTGTGGCCAAAGAGGGAGTTGGGTTTGCACCCATTTTCAAGAACAAGAAGAAGAATGGCAAGACCAAATGACCTCCCCCTCTCAAGCAAACTTTTGTGAAGGAGGGAGAGAGTGCTCCGAAGGAGAAGAAGAACAATGTGAAGGGTGGTGATGTCAAAAAGGGCAATGCCACCCCTTCCAACAAAGCCGGCGACTTTAACCCTTCTTATGTGTTGTGCCATGCTAGTGATGGACATGTTTATGCCAAATTTGTTGGTTCTCCTTATGAGTACATTGAATGGTCTATTTGGGTTCCTAAGAACCTTGTTACTAACATCAAAGGACCCTTACAAAATGGGTACCTAAAACCAAGCATTGATCTTTTATAGGTGTTTGCTTCCGGTGGGGGATCATGGTTGCTCGATGGTGGAGCCACAAATCATATCACCGGAAGCAATGACTTGGTGGTGGACGTGCATAATATCCCATCTATGCCCACCAACGTCGAGTGGGGTGATGCCTCATCTTCTAAGGTATTGGGTCTTGGAAAGGTTGTCATTTATCATGATCTCACAATCGAGAAAGTCGTGCTTGTTGCGTCCCTTGCATACAATCTACTTTCCGTTCGTCAACTTGCACTCATGGGCTTTGCCACATTCTTTGATATTGATACCGTGGCCCTCTTGTGGAGCAAGACTTAAAGTAGCCTTTGTTGGGCATGTCGAGAACGGTCTTTATGTGATTAACTTTTCAGAGCGACCCACTAAGACCGCGACATGCCTAATGGCTAAAGTTGATGTGAGGTGGCTTTGGCATCGCCTTTTAGCCCACGTCACTATGAGATCTTTTCAAAGTCTTCTCAAGGGGGACCATGTCCGTGGACTAACAAATGTTAGGTTTGCCAAAGATCGTGCTTACAGTGTTTGTATCGAAGGAAAGCTACATGAGAAGGCTCACCCTCCCACGACTATCATCTACTCAAAGAGACCATTGGAGCTCCTTCACATGGATCTCTTTGGGCCTCCATCCTTTGATTGTCTTGGGGGTAGAAAGTATTGCTTGGTGATTGTGGATGATTATTCAAGATACACTTGGGTATATTTCTTCAAGAGGAAGAGTGAGACTCAACAAACCGTCATCGACTTTGCAAATGAAGCTCAATGTCAACATGACACAAAGATCTTGACAATAAGGAGTGACAACGGCACCAAGTTCAAGAACTACACCCTGGATGAGTTTCTTAGTGATGAGGGGATCAAGCATCAATATTTTGCACCATACACCCCTCAACAAAATGGTGTTGCAGAGAGGAAGAACCGGACATTGATGGATGTGGCAATGACCATGTTGGCGGAATTCAAGTCTCCTTACAACTTTTGAGCCGAAGCCATCAACACAGCATGTCATGCATCCAATCGGCTCTATCACCACAAAGGCTTGAACAAGACTCCCTATTAAATACTCACCGGTAACAAGCCCAACCTCAAGTACTTCCGGGTGTTCGTGTGTAGGTGTTTCATTCTCAAGAAAGGTGTTAGTTTGTATAAATTTGAGGCTAGGGCTCATGAGGGCATATTTGTTGGTTATGCTACAAACTCTCATGCTTACCATGTCCTCAACAAGTCCACGGGACTCATTGAGGAGACATGTAACATGGAGTTTGACGAAAATAACGGCTCCCAAGTGGAGCAAAGTGGTACTTGTGATGTAGGTGATGAAATTCCTCCCCAAGCCATAAGAAGAATGGATGTTGGTCATATCCTACCCATTGAGGAACCTCTTGTGGCCGAAGGAGAAGGATAATGCTCCACTCAAGTGGAGCCATCACCGACCCAAGACCCACAGACTTCCAAAGAACAAAGTGAACGCCCTCAACCACGTGAACAAGATCAAGGGCAAGATCAACCTCAAGATGGTGGTGAGACACCAAGTGATTCCCAAGGTCAAGTTCTTTCTTTCGAGCAAGTTCAAGATCAAGACCAAACTCAAGATCAAGAACAAGCTCAAGACGACGCTCAAGATGATCAAGTTACCCCTCCTCGTTTCACATCCAAGGAGAAATTAGAACGTCTTGTCGCGAAGATCGCTTCCAAGCTCACTACCAAATGTCATCTCATGGAGAATGTGGTTGGAAGCCTAAGAAAGGGGGTAAGCACTCGTAGACCATTAGCAAACTATTGTGAACATCACGTGTTTGTTTCTTGTGTCAAACCCCAAAAGGTGTATGAGGCGCTCGAGGATCCGGATTGGCTCAATGCCATACATGAAGAACTCAACAACTTCGAGCACAACCAAGTGTGGAAATTAGTGCCAAGGCTAACCAGGAATCATAATGTCATTGGAACCAAGTGGATATTCAAGAACAAGAAAGTTGCTCATGGGATCATTGTTTGCAACCAGGTTCGTTTGGTGGCACAAGGCTACTCCCAAGTCAAGGGTATCGACTATGGTGAAACCTTTGCTCCCGTCGCTCGCCTTGAATCTATTCGTTTGTTGATTTCTTATGCTTCTCATCATAATTTCAAGTTGCAACAAATGGATGTGAAGAGTGCTTTTCTTAATGGTCCCATTAATGAGTTGGTGTATGTCAAACAACCCCCGGGGTTCAAGGATCCTTATGTCCCCGATCATGTGTACCAACTCAACAAGGCGCTCTATGGCCTTAAACAAGCCCCACGTGCGTGGTATGAGCATCTTACTGAGTTGTTACAAGATCGTGGGTTCGAAATCGGGAAAATCGACCCCACTCTTTTTACTAAGAAAGTCAAAGGGGTGTTGTTTGTGTGCCAACTATATGTTGATGATATTATCTTTCGTTCCCCTCACAAAGCTTTCAATGAGGAATTTGCCGCTCTCATGACCTCAAAGTTCAAGATGTCCATGATAGGAGAGTTGAAGTTCTTTCTCGGGCTCAAAATCGAGCAATGAAGAGAAGGAACTTTCATCAACCAAGCCAAATATGCTCAAGACATGCTCAAGAGATTCAAGCTAAGTGATGTCAAGCCGGCCTCCACTCCAATGCCCGTCAAATGCCAACTTGACATTGATCCCAATGGTAAAGCGGTGGATCAAAAGGTATATCGCTCCATGATTGGATCCTTGCTTTACCTTTGTGCATCTAGACCGGATATCATGTTGAGTGTGGGAATTTGTGCATGGTTTCAAGCCACACCTAAGGAAAGTCTCTTTGTGGCGATCAAGAGAATCTTTCGATATTTGGCTCATACCCCAAACTTTGCCTTATGGTAGCCAAGAGGAGCCAACTTTGATCTTTTGGGCTATACAGATTCAGATTGGGCGGGAGACAAAGTGGATAGGAAGTCCACCTCCGGAGGGTGCCAATTGCTTGGTTACTCCTTAGTGAGTTGGTCTTCTAAGAAGCAAAGTTGTGTGTCTCTCTCGTCCACCGAAGCGGAGTATGTGGCTGCCGGTAGTTGTTGTGCTCAACTTCTATGGATGAGGCAAACTTTGAAGGATTATGGTGTGCCTCTTTGGTGTGACAATGAAAGTGCCATCAAGATCTCTCTCAACCCGGTGCAACAGTTCAAGACGAAGCATATTGCGATTCGGTATCACTTCATCCGGGATCACATTAGGCGAGGGGAGATCAAGCTCAAGTATGTCAACACTCATGATGACCTTGCAGATATTTTCATGAAGCCCTTGGATTAAGCAAGATTTTGTGAGTTAAGGCATGAGCTAAATATCATTGATTCGAGCAATGTGGTTCGAACTCTTGCACACCCCACCACACTCTTCATGATGTCTTGTTTAGGTGTAGGCATGGATATAGGGGGGAATGATGTTCTCTCAATGAACTCTCCCTCCCCCCATTATGCATAAATTGATCAAGTCTTTCACATTAGCCATTTTTGATGGTACTTGTGCTTCAAAGACGAGTTATGGTCATGGGCCCAAGGATAATTCTTCGCGGCGCCATACCATTTTTCACAAACATAGGTGGCCTCGGCCACCGCCCTCTCTTCTAGAGAGTTCGTCTGTGTGTTGTTTCTTGTTGCATGTGCGTCTCTCTTTTGAGTAGTTCTGTTTTGGTGTGGTCGTGTTCGGGTTTTAGCTTGTCTTGTCTTGTGTGATCTTTCTGTTTTTCTCTAGTCAAGCGTAAGACATATTTTACCCTTTGTTTCTGCTTTGGGGCGCCTCAGCGGTACTACCGCGTCGGTAGAGCGGTACTACCGCTTATAAGCGGTACTATGATAACCCACAAGTATAGGGGATCGCAACAGTTTTCGAGGGTAGAGTATTCAACCCAAATTTATTGATTCGACACAAGGGGAGCCAAAGAATATTCTCAAGTACTAGCAGTTGAGTTGTCAATTCAACCACACCTGGATAACTTAGTATCTGCAGCAAAGTATTTAGTAGCAAAGTTGTATGATAGTAACGGTAATGTAAATAAGCAAAACACAATATGTGAAAAGCTCGTAGGCATTGGATCAGCCATGGATAATTATGTCGGATGCGATTCCTCATGTAATAGCTATAACATAGGGTGACACAGAACTAGCTCCAATTCATCAACGTAATGTAGGCATGTATTCCGCATATAGTCATACGTGCTTATGGAAAAGAACTTGCATGACATCTTTTGTCCTACCCTCCCGTGGCAGCGGGGTCCTAATGGAAACTAAGGGATATTAAGGCCTCCTTTTAACAGAGAACCGGACCAAAGCATTAGCACTTAGTGAATACATGAACTACTCAAACTACGGTCATCACCGACAAGTATCCCGATTATTGTCACTTCGGGGTTGTCGGATCATAACACATAATAGGTGACTATAGACTTGCAAGATAGGATCAAGAACTCACATATATTCATGAAAACATAATAGGTTCAGATCTGAAATCATGGCGCTCGGGCCCTAGTGAAAAGCATTAAGCATAGCAAAGTCATAGCAACATCAATCTCAGAACATAGTGGATACTAGGGATCAAACCCTAACAAAACTAACTTGATTACATGGTAAATCTCATCCAACCCATCACCGTCCAGCAAGCCTACTTTGGAATTACTCACGCACGGCGGTGAGCATCATGAAATTGGTGATGGAGGATGGTTGATGATGATGACGGCGATGAATCCCCCTCTCCGGAGCCCCGAACGGACTCCAGATCAGCCCTTCCGAGAGAGATTAGGGCTTGGCGTCGGCTCCGTATCGTAAAATGCGATGAAACTTTCTCTCTAAATTTTTTTCCGCGAAAGGGAATATATGGAGTTGGAGTTGAGGTCGGTGGGCATCCAGGGGGCGTATGAGGCAGGGGGCGCGCCCCCCACCCTCGTGGATAGGGTGTGGGCCCATTGGCCTTGATTATTTCGCCAGTATTTTTTATATTTTCCAAAAGTAATCTCCGTGGATTTTCAGGTCATTCCGAGAACTTTTGTTTCTGCACAAAAATAACACCATGGCAGTTCTACTGAAAACATCGTCAGTCTGGGTTAGTTTCCATTCAAATCATGCAAATTAGAGTCCAAAACAAGGGCAAAATTGTTTGGAAAAGTAGATACGATGGAGACGTATCAACTCCCCTAAGCTTAAACCTTTGCTTGTCCCCAAGCAATTCAGTTGACAAACTGAAAGTGATAAAGAAAAACTTTTACAGACTCTGTTTGCTCTTGTTGTTGTAAATATGTAAAGCCAGCATTCACGTTTTTAGCAAAGATTATGAACTAACTGTCACGACCAGTTTTTCGATAAAAATATTTATCGAGAAACCGATCTTTTAATTTCCAGTGTCAGGAAAATCCTCCTCACTAGTAGACAAAACCTTGATACAATAAGCCAGTAGCATTAATACATTACAGAGTCGAGCTGGGTGCTCAACAATTTATTACAAGCACGCCAATAATTATACATAATGGCGGATATGACACAATGGTGTGGGTTAGCTTACTACTGACTCGAGATAAAAGTGGTGGTGGAATGTCACGGTGGAGTGGATAACATGACTCCTAAACTGTTAGCTCATCGAGCGTCGAGGTGAGGCTCGATGAATTTATTTGGGTAGCGGAAGCGGATATAATACAGTGACCGAAATCGGGGTCACACGAGACTGACAGGGACTCCTCTAGGCGTCGGAATCGCTATCGAACTCTTCATCCATGAGATCGCCTTTGTCAGCATCTGGCCAAATCAACAAGCCAGTTGAGTACTTTGAAAGTACTCGCAAGACAGTTTGGACTTAAGATATAACAAATGCATGCATGTATGCGTCATAAGCAAAAATAATGATGCTCATTCCAATAATAATATTATTTTTGCACGACTTGATAAGTTAAACAAATAACTAAAAACCAATCGGGTGTCTGGAGCGACGCCTCGAAAGGTAAATAAATAAAGTTCATGCCGCAGTCGGGCGTCTAAGCGACACCACATAAAGCGCTTAAAAGAAATACCACAGTCGGATATTTGAGCGACGTCATAGAAAGGGCTTGTAAAAGAAATGCCACAATCGGACGTCTGAGCGACATCACAGAAAGGGCTTGTAAAAGAAATGCCATAGTCGGACGTCTGAGCGACATCGCAGAAAGGGCTTGTAAAAGAAATGCCACAC
>NC_041393.1:415900534-416040584 GCF_002162155.2 Triticum dicoccoides
ATAAAAGAAATGCCACCGTCGGACATCTGAGCAACGTCACAAACAGGGCTTGTAAAAGAAATGCCACAGTCGGACGTCTCAGCGACATCACAGAAAGGGCTTGTAAAAGAAATGCCACATTCGGACGTCTGAGCGACATCACAGAAAGGGCTTGTAAAAGAAATGCCACAGTCGGACGTCCGAGCGACGTCACAGAAAGGGCTTATAAAAGAAATGCCACCGTCGGACATCTGAGCAACGTCACAGACAGGGCTTGTAAAAGAAATGCCACAGTCGGACATCTGAGCGACGTCACAGACAGGGCTTGATAACAAAAGTAAATGACAAGTATGCCACAGTCGGATGTCTGAGCGACATCACAGAAAGGGCTTATATAACAAAGTAAATAACAAGTATGCCACAGTCGGACGTCTGAGCGACATCACAGAAAGGGATTTATAACAAAAGTAACCAACAGGTTAGTCCATCCACAAGAATAATTTTTTAACCGGATTTACACACATGTAGTTCACCGGAGTTTTGTCACTGAGGCTGATATCTGACAAGATAAGAAGAATACAGTACTTGGACAAGTACAAGATGATTTAAAGGATTTGAGATTCTGCAGAGTTTGTACTAACTGACCACAGCCAACGGATTTCCGTAGTCACGAAGGACTAGTTCCGTTTACGATATTTCAGTAGAAACACATTTTAACTAGTACACACCCATTTCACCTCACGATGCCAGGAATCACCCTGGACAACGTCCAAGAAAAACTTTGAGACGGGGAGGTCACAACCTCGAATAGAATAGGATCAAATTTCTATACGCACGGTCTATGGGGTGCCCCCCTCTCGGTCCCAACCAGAAACACCCATGCCCCCTGACCGGATGACGGGCTTTAATCCAGGTCCATGGAACCCTCATCCCGGCCTCTCTGTTTGGTGTGTACCAGGAAAACGATTTACAACTTACTAATCCATATTCCTTTCAGAAAACATGTGGCAGTACAGGAAGGAAATGAATGGGAATGTGATTTGATTCATGACGACACGGAAGTCAAATAATCTGGCATAAGACTGGTATGTCACAACACTACCATCTTACCCATCCTCATGCCATCACAGTGCTTTCCGAAACTTACTTTCCACTTATGTGCATGAAATATAACATTCAAAGAAATGTTCATAAACATGCCATGACCATACTAAAATGCAAACATGCAACAACCACTCGTCATATCAAGAGTTCAAACATGCTTGCCTGGTTTGGAGAAGTCGGAGTTTAACTGTGTGAAGTTCGCAGCTCCGTCACCTCCTCCGGTATCTACGGTATAAAAAAAATACGCACGCAACGTAAATACTGCGAGTGTACAGAAAAGTGTTCCAAATATTTTTCAAATAAATATGACAAAAATATAGAAAGAAAAAGAAAGATGATCTAAAAAGAATCAATCAAAAACCATTTTCTGTTTAAAAGTTATAAGAGTTTTGGTCCAAGGACCCATCTGTAATGAAACAGAAAACTTCCAGGGGGTTCTGCGGAAAAGTCCAGAAAACGGTTCGTTTAAAAAAACTGAGAGGCTGACAAGCGGGCTCTACCCGTCAGGTTTGAAAATTCAAACGAGGGAAACAGGGCGCGACGGTGCCCGAGAGGTGCGGTGGTCGCCGGCAGCGATCCACGGCGAGGCTGGGGGATCGGACGGTACCTTCATGATCAGCACATCCTTCCGCGTCTGTGGGTGGTGGTGGTGGTCGCCGGCGAGCACTGTGTCGACGGCGGCCCTTGCTCTGGCGGACGGCGGTTTGGGCAGTCGTGGATCTCGCCGGACGGAGCTGCGGGGGTCAAATTGAAGTGGGGGTTAGCCTCCAGGTGGTGGTACGAGGCTATGGGCGAGAGTAGGGCGGCGGAGGAGTTCTCACCGAAGAGAACATTGCCGGAGCCTAAGGCGGACGGAGGTGGCCGGAGTCGAGGAAGAAAGGCCCCTCGAGGCTCTTCTAGTGGCTAGGAGGGGTCTGGTGAGGTGGTGGACTTGTGCGGGGGCGAGAGCAAGCTCGGGGGGTGTTATTTATACCCGGCCCGAGGCGGTTGCCGTGAACGGATAAGTCCAGCGGGCGGTTACGGCGGCGCAGTAGGTGGACGGTCGGCTTAGGAGCTTGAGCATCGACTAGACGGAGCATTGGAGCCGCTTCAGTGTCCAACTCAGCACGGGAGGGGTGGTTACGGTCTGTCCTCGACGGAACGGCCGCACGACACATCGGCGGCAGAGAACGCGCTCTGCGCGTGCCAGGCCACGGCGACGGTGCTGCATGCGTGCGCTGGCAAGGAGGTGGCCACGCGGAGCTCTCAGAAGGTTTGGGCGGTGCCGAACGGCGTTATGCTGCAGTGTTGCCCCCTGTCGGCCGTTACGGTGGTTCTGCCGCTGCGGAACACGCCGGCGCAGGCGGGCCAGGGCGCCACCGACGCCAGGAAGGCGCCAAGCGCGCGTGTGGTGCTCCGGACAACAAGGAGAGGCTGCGAGCAACGAGCCAAATGCAAAGTTTACATGTGACTAAAATCTGACGAAGAAACGACACTGAATCTCTGAATTTTACTGAAGATGAACAGAAATAGTGCATGTCAGGTGTTCGACAGAATGATCTAGGCATGTAGGGGTTTTTCCTTGAGCTGATTTTTGGTGGAGTGGTCTCTCATTGCAACTAGAGGTTGCCTGAATTTTGGTGGAATTTTTGGTGAAGAGGATATATGAATTTCACCAAATTTGACAAATCTGGTCCAAACTTGTAGAGACTGAAATTTGAAATATTTGAAAAGAAGGAGACTGGATCTTGATAGTTCTAGGTTGTGGGTACCAAGGACTATCCAGGGGAGTTGGTTTGGGGTCAAAACACAAATTTATCTTGGTACTTGCTTTGCATATCACCTAGGCCCAAAATAATTTGCAGAAAAGATTTTGGGAAGAGAAATAAATGAAATAAAATTCAGGATTGAGTTGGACTGGTTAGTAGTGAATATTTGGATTGCCCAAGAGTGGAAGGAGAGTTTTTGGGAGGTTTCACCATTTGAGGCATGGTAAAATCATGAGTGGTTTCAATATAAGAGAAGACCCAAAACTCCTGGGATTTTCTTTTAAAAGAAAATAAATCCCCAAAAAAATTGAGAAGGTGTCAAATAGAAGAAAGGTTTTTAATAACCAAACACCAGGGTTGAAGAAGATACCAAAATAAAATCCTTGCCAAAGGGGAAATTTTTTTTTGAGAGAGAGATTTTTGGAAGGGTTTAAATGACCTTCTTCAAATCCAACAAAGTTTTTGCTGAAAACCAAATAAAAATCTTTGGAGTGTCACAACACCTACCCCTTAGGAAAAATCTCGTCCCCGAGATTTCAGCTGATCCTCAAACAAGTGTGGATGCTCTGTCTGAAGAAAATCCTCTCTTTCCCAAGTGGCTTCACTCTCGGTGTGATTGCTCCACTGAACTCTGAAAAACTTGATGGTTTTCTGTTGGGTCCTTCTTTCAGACTCCTCCAATATTTTTACTGGATGTTCCCGATAGGTGAGGTCTGGCTGCACGTGGATGTTTTCATGGGATACTTGCTTTTCTGGGTTGCTTACGCACTTCCTCAACTGCGAGACGTGGAACACGTCGTGGATATCGGATAATTCTCCGGGTAAGTCTAGCTGGTAGGCTACCATGCCTCTTCGTGCCACTATGCGGAATGGTCCGATGAATCTTGGTGCTAACTTTCCCTTGATCTTGAATCGTTGCAGGCACCTCATAGGAGATACTCGTAGATACACAAACTCACCGGGTTCGAAACTGATTCCACAATGTTTCTGATCGTAATAACTCTTCTGTCGGCTTTGAGCTGTCTTGAGTCGGTCCCTGATTAGCTTGACCTTTTCCTCGGCTTCTTTGAGCATGTCTGGGCCGAATACACGGCTATCTCCGGTCTCTGACCAATTTAGCGGGGTACGACATCTCCGTCCGTACAAGGCTTCAAATGGTGCCATTTGCAGGCTGGCCTGGTAGCTGTTGTTGTATGCGAACTCTGCGTATGGCAGGCTTTCTTCCCAACTGGTTCCATAGGTGAGGACACATGCTCTCAGCATGTCTTCTAGGATTTGGTTTACGCGTTAAGTTTGTTCGTCAGTCTGGGGGTGGTATGCTGTACTGAAAAGCTAGTTGGGTTCCCAAAGCCTGTTGTAGGTGATCCCAAAATTTGGAGATGAATTGTGTGCCCCTGACAGATATTATAGTCTTTGGAACTCCATGTAGGCAGACGATACGAGAAAGATAAAGCCTGGCAAGCTTCTGAGTGGTGTGGGTTGTCTTCACGGGGATGAAGTGTGCTACTTTAGTCAGTGTGATGACCCATATGGCATCATGTCCGTGTCGTGACCGAGGTAGCCCAACAATAAAATCCATTCCAATCTCATCCCATTTCCACTCAGGTATCTTATTTGGTTGTAAAAGTCCGGCCAGTTTCTGGTACTCGGCCTTGATGCGTTGACATGAGTCACAACATGCGATGAACGTGGCTATGTCCCTTTTCATACCATGCCACCAAAATGTTTCCTGAAGATCCTTGTACATTTTTGTTCCTCCTGGATGGATCGAATACGGAGCGGTGTGGCCTTCAGCTAAAATTTGCTATTTAAGGTCCTTAATATTTGGTACGCAAAGTCTATCTCCGTACCACAATATTCCCTGCTCATCGATAACAAACTCTGAGGCCTTGCCCAAACTCACTTTCCCTTTTATGCCTTCAATGCTGGGGTGTCCATGCTGAGCCTCCTTTACTTTTTCTATCAGGGTAGGCTATATTTCAAAATTTGACACACTGCCTTCGGTGACTATCATCAAGTTGAGTTTAGCAAACTCCTGCTGAAATTCAGGTCTCAGGTTTGGTAGGCTGCCATTGTTCGGGCTGGGGTTCCGACTTAGAGCATCTGCCACTACATTCGCTTTTCCTGGATGATAGTGGATTCCAACATCATAATCCTTTACTAATTCCAACCAGCGTCGTTGTCGTAAATTGAGCTCGATCTGGTTGTGTGAAAATATACTTGAGACTTTTATGGTCCGTGTATATTTCACAACGATTTCCAAGTAAAAAGTGTCTCCATTCCTTGAGTGCATGAATAACCGCTACTAACTCCAGGTCATGAGTAGGATAATTTTCCTCATGTTTGTGAAGTTGTCTGGAAACATACGCGACTACCTTGCCTTCTTGCATCAATACGCATCCGAGGCCCTTCCGGGATGTGTCACAATACACCTCAAAATTCTTGTGTATGTCTGGCACAATTAATACTGGTGTTGTCGTTAATTTCCTTTTTAGTTCTTGGAAACTTTTCTCGCAAGCTTCCGTCCAATCAAACTTCTTGTCTTTCTTGAGTAGCTGCGTCATTGGCTTTGCTATAGTGGAAAATCCTTCAATAAATCTTCGGTAGTAACCTGCCATTCCCAAGAAACTTCGCATGTCCGTTATGCTGGCTGGTGATTTCCAGCCAAGTACGGCCTTGACCTTTTCTGAGTCTACTGCAATACCTTCCTGGGTGAGTACGTGGCCCAGAAAACCTACTTGTCTTAGCCAAAATTCACACTTGCTGAACTTGGCGTACAATTGATGTTTCCTGAGTTCTCCTAGTACAATTCGGAGATGTTCAGCATGTTCTTCTGGTGTCTTGGAGTATATCAGAATATCATCGATAAATACCACAACAAACTTGTCCATATATTTCATAAATACTTTGTTCATGAGGTGAACAAAATATGCGGGAGCGTTTGTTAGTCCAAATGGCATTACTGTGAGCTCATACAGTCCGTATCTAGAGGTGAAGGCTGTCTTGGGAATATCTTCATTTCATACTTTTAACTGATGGTAACCCGACCTTAAGTCAATTTTTGAGAATACCTTGGCCTGAGCGAGCTGATCAAATAAATCATTTATCCGTGGCATCGGATATTTGTTCTTGATTGTGACCATGTTAAGTGCTCAATAATCTATACACAATCTCAGTGTTCCATCCTTCTTTTTGGCAAATAAAATCGGGGAGCCCCAAGGTGAGGAGCTGGCTCGTATATATCCTTTGTCCAGTAATTCTTTTTATTTGCTTCTTCAATTCTACCAACTCGGATGGTGCCATTCTGTATGGTTTCTTGTATATGGGAGCGGTTCCGGGTGCTAGCTCAATGCTGAATTCTATCTCTCGGTCTGGTGGCATGCCTGGTAGTTCTTCGGGAAATACGTCTGGAAATTCACACACAACTGGAACTTTGCTTAATTCAGAAATATCCACTTTGTTCAATCTCGGTTGCCGGGATATTTTTCTCTCTTTTGCTGAAACTTTTATTGTCTTCCCGTGGTGGTGGGTGAGAATTACGGTCCTGTTGAAATAGTCAATAAAACCTTTGTTGGTGGCTAACCAATCCATCCCTAAGATGACGTCCAGTCCTTTATTTTCCAACACAATGAGGTTGGCGTGGAACTTCAATCCTTCAAACTCAATAATCACAGCTTGGCAGTAACTCTGAGTAACTTGCTTAATCCCAGGGGACTTGACGATCATTGATTTTTCCAAGGCAAGCATCAAAAAATTATTTTGCAAAGCAAAACTTTTCGAAATGAATGAGTGAGAAGCTCCAGAATCAAGCAAAACCATGGCAGGTATTGTGTTGACAGGGAACGTACCGAGTATGATATCTAGGGCATTCTGTGCTTCCTCTTTAGTCACGTGGTTCAGATGACCCTTCCTGTGGTTGTTATTGGGGTTGAAATTGTTGCGCTTGGGCGCTGAATTATTGCCACCATTGTTCGGTTTTGGGGTCGAGTTCCTTGGCTTGGGGCACTGCTTGGCATAGTGCCCTTCTTCTCCACAAGCGTAGCAAGTAACGCCTGGGCGATACATGAACTCCTTGTCCCTTGCATGGAAATTCTTAACCGGGCGTGAGACGTTGGTCGTGGGTTTGTGTGTCCCACCTTTCTAAAAATCTGTCTTGCTTCGGTGGTTGCGAGCAAGATTAGTCTGGTCCCTTTTTCGCTTGCGGAAATCCTCCAAGCTGCGTCTCTCATTTTCCAAGGTAATGGCCTTATCCACCAGCGTTTTAAAATAAGGGAAGGTGTGCACAACCAGCTGGCACTTGAGCGCGGGTGCCAAACCGTCTAGGAATTTTTCCATCTTCTTGCTTTCAGTCATACGATCCTCGTTGGCGTAGCGAGATAACAGAGTAAATTGGCTGTTGTATTCTGACACTGTCATGGTCCTTTGCTTTAGGTCATCAAATTCTCTCTTCTTGATCTTCATAAGACTTTTAGGAATATGCGCCCCACGAAAACCTTCTTTGAAATCCTCCCAGATTATTTCATTTTCGTTGGGGTGCATGTGCAGGAAGTTTTCCCACCACGATGCAGCTGCTCCGGTGAGATAATGAGGTGCATACAATACTTTTTCATGGTCTGAACACTATGCAATAATTAATTTTCTCTCCATGTCTCGAAGCCAGTCCTCAGCTTCTAGAGGTCTGTCAGTATGAGAAAATGTTTGGGGACGCGTCTTTTGTAGCTCAGATAACTTGGATTGCTGCTGATACTGTCCACGGTGATTTCCCATATTGATGACTTGGTTCATCATTTCCTGATGTTGTTGCTAACTTTGCTCATAAAGGCGGCACATTTGGGAAAGTGTTGTTTCACTGTCCTGTTGACTTGACTGCCCCTGTGTGAAATTGTTGCTTGGTTGTGTGCCAAAATTTTCCTCTGGCAGAGTTGGCATGGAGCGCGTCCAAGGACGAGACATTTTTCACTCTGGGGATATATTTTGTGAAACTCATAAGAAAGGGAAATGAGTCGAAAAAAATCAATAAATGCACAAAGACGGGAAATTTTTTAAATGCTCCAGGATTTTGAAAATAAAAATCGTTTGCGCACGGAGAAGGACTACTCATTACATATCTTACAAGCAAGCAGTAATTATACAATACATCACTCAGGATATGCGTACAATATCCTGACCTGTTATTTAGGCTAGTGCACTTCTCCCAGTTCCTAAATGATGCACAAGCAAGCTACTTCTCACAACCTATGTACATATAAACATATCGTACAAGCCGGTACATCGCAAGTATTCTTAAGCGTACTCAGTTGGAGATGTTAACGATCTCCTTTGCCCTGCCGAGGGTGAGGCGCAGTGAGGCTGGGGACTGAACCTCCTCCTCGCTAATAGGCTCCAGACGTGAAGCGCTGCGCTGAGCAGATGGAGCGGGCGCCATAGGCGGAGTGACACGAACAGGAGTGGGCGCAATGGGTGGTGCAGAGCGGACTAGAGTGGGCGCTATGACTTGGTTGAATTCCTCGGTGGTAGGCAGGCGACGAGCAGTGGCGAGAGTGGTAGGTGCATAAGATGCTGAGGACGAGACGAAAGTCAGTGGCAGAGCGGTGTGCAGGAGCTCCCTCCTGTTGGCGGCACAGCCATGGACTGAGTCCATGCGGGCAGCCACGAAGTCGTCCACCAGGTTGTCGAAGGCTGCCTCCAGAGCCCGGAGGTACTCGATAAGCATCTCAAAAGCCTTGTCTCGTTCTCCTCTGGGGCAAGAGAACGCGTAGTGACATGTGTATGGCACGTGGCATGGAAGGTAGCGGTAACGACGAGTCTTCATCACAGGAAGGACATCCCTAAGACGAGCTATCGCCTCACGGGCTGCCATCTGCATAGCATGCTTCTCTGTAGGCATGGCTCTTCCCAAGTACCGAAAGCGGCGTAACTCAACACGCCCTCCCTTGAATTGCACCGCGGCCTGATGCATCGTCAGACTGTCGTTGACTTTGTGCTGATAGAGTGTGAAGACTGGGCGCATAGATGGCCCAATCGCGACCTGGACGATGAAGGTGAGAAGCTTGACAAACCCATCAGGCTCGTTGGCGAACATCTGAGACTCGCAGTTGTTGTCAGCCATCTACAAAAGTAGGCAAAAATTCTGAGTGGTCAGATCATAAATTTATGCTGACTGTCAGAAAAATGACTACATTTGCAAAAATATGAATTGGCTCTATTATGCTAATAACCGATTAGCGATCGCGCCTAGTGGCTTCCTACAGTTAGCCTGGCTCAGAATACCAAGCTTGTCACGACCGGTTTTTCAATAAAAATATTTATCGAGAAACCAATCTTTTAATTTCTAGTGTGAGGAAAATCCTCCTCACTGGTAGACAAAACCTTGATACAATAACCCAGTAGCATTAATATATTACAGAGTCGAGCTGGGTGCTCAACAATTTATTACAAGCACACCAATAATTATACATAAAGGCGGATATGACACAATGGTGTGGGGTAGCTTACTACTGACTCGAGATAAAAGTGGTGGTGGAATGTCACGGTGGAGTGGATAACATGACTCCTAAATTGGCATCTCATCGAGCGTCGAGGTGAGGCTCGATGAATTTATTTGGGTAGCGGAAGCGGATATAATACAGTGACCAAAACCGGGGTCGCACGAGACTGACAGGGACTCCTCTAGGCGTCGGACTTGCTATCGAACTCTTCATCCATGAGATCGCCTTCGTCAGCATCTGGCCAAATCAACAAGCCAGGTGAGTACTTTGAAAGTACTCGCAAGACAGTTCGGACTTAAGATATAACAAATGCATGCATGTATGCGTCATTAGCAAAAATAATGATGCTCATTCCAATAATAATATTATTTTTGCACGACTTGATAAGTTAAACAAATAACTGAAAACCAATCGGGTGTTTGGAGCGACGCCTCAAAAGGTAAATAAATAAAGTTCATGCCGCAGTCGGGCATCTACGCGACACCACAAAAAGGTCTTAAAAGAAATACCACAGTCAGACGTCTGAGCAACGTTACAGAAAGGGCTTGTAAAAGAAATGCCACAGTCGGACGTCTGAGCGATATCACGGAAAGGGCTTGTAAAAGAAATGCCACAGTCGGATGTCTAAGCGACATCACAGAAAGGGCTTGTAAAAGAAATGCCGCAGTCGGACGTCTGAGCGACGTCACAGAAAGGGCTTATAAAAGAAATGCCACCATCGGACATCTGAGCGACGTCACAGACAGGGCTTGTAAAAGAAATGCCACAGTCGGACGTCTGAGCGACATCACAGAAAGGGCTTGTAAAAGAAATGCCATAGTCGGACGTCTGAGCGACGTCACAGAAAGGGCTTATAAAAGAAATGCCACCGTCGGACATCTGAGCGACGTCACAGACAGGGCTTGTAAAAGAAATGCCACAGTCGGACATCTGAGCGACGTCACAGACAGGGCTTGATAACAAAAGTAAATGACAAGTATGCCACAGTCGGATGTCTAAGCGACATCACAGAAAGGGCCTATATAACAAAGTAAATAACAAGTATGCCATAGTTGGACGTCTGAGCGACATCACATAAAGGGCTTTATAACAAAAGTAACCAACAGGTTAGTCCATCCACAAGAATAAATTTTTAACCGGATTTACACACATGTAGTTCACCGGAGTTTTGTCACTAAGGCTGATATCTGACAAGATAAGAAGAATACAATACTTGGACAAGTACAAGATGATTTAAAGGATTTGAGACTCTGCAGAGTTTGTACTAATTGACCACAGCCAACGGATTTCCGTAGTCACAAAGGACTAGTTCCGTTTATGGTATTTCAGTAGAAACACATTTTAACTAGTACACACCCATTTCACCTCACGATGCCAGGAATCACCCTGGACAACGTCCAAGAAAAACTTTGAGACGGGGAGGTCTCAACCTCGAATAGCATGGGATCAAATTTCTATACGCGCGCTCTAAGGGGTTTCCCCCTCTCGGTCCCAACCGGAAACACCCATGCCCCCTGACCGGATGATGGGCTTTAATCCAGGGCCATGGAACCCTCATCCCGGCCTCTCTATTTGGTGTGTACCAGGAAACGATTTACAACTTACTAAGCCATATTCCTTTCGGAAAACATGTGGCAGTACAGGAAGGAAATGAATGGGAATGTGATTTGATTCATGATGACACGGAAGTCAAATAATCTGGCATAAGACTGGTATGTCACAACACTACCATCTTACCCATCCTCATGCCATCACATGGCCATGCAAATATTTATCCAACAACATAGTGCTTTCCGAAACTTACTTTCCACTTATGTGCATGAAATATAACATTCAAAGAAATGTTCATAAACATGCCATGACCATACTAAAATGCAAACATGCAACAACCACTCGTCATATCAAGAGTTCAAACTTGCTTGCCTGGTTCGGAGAAGTCGGAGTTTAACTATGTGAAGTTCACAGCTCCGTCACCTCCTCCGGTATCTACGGTATAAAAAAAATAAGCACGCAACGTAAATACCGCGTGTGTACAGAGAAGTGTTCCAAATTGTCGGTGAACTAGAGTAGGGGTACCCTAGTATCCCGAACTTGTGCACGGGCAGTTGCAGCACCCCGCGGCATGGCTTGCCGGGCGACCGCCAAGATCCTCCGTGGCTCCTTTGGAGCCATTCAAGAACAAAGTATCCGAGTCAAGAGACAAGACCCCAGCAAGAGGAGCTCGCCGGGAAGGCCAACCAAGGCATCTCAAGGAACTTGCCGCGACACGCCACGCGTCCCGGCAAGGCCCGGTGAGCGACAAGCTTCTGGGCGCGACAAGGCAACGACCGCGGCAAGGCGCTTGCCGCGGCAAGAAACCACCCTGTACCTACGCTCCAGCACATCCACCAACGTGTCGCCCTGGGGCCTTCCCAGGCGCGTGTGGTGGGAGGCTGTGCAGCCAGCGGTGTGCGGTGGCATGCGATGCTGACAAGGTCGCCATCGTGGCGAGTGGTGGCGTCCCTGACGGCCCTTTTCTGCACTGTTTGGGCGACACAGACGGGAATTTAATGCCCTTGTCCCCTGCCGTCAGGGTTAGGTAGAATACACTGTGCAGGTAGCTGTACCAACCGCAACTCTTTTTACATTTTTACCCTTCTCTGCGCTGCCACCTGTCGGTGACCCCTTTAGCATATAAAAGGAGGCCCATGCGCAACATAGAGGGGGTTCGGCTCATTCGGAAGCCAGAAAAATACTTAGCTCTCTCTCGAGCAAGAACACAATAGAATCAGACAAGCAGCAGTAGGAGTATTATCTCTCCGGAGAGCTCCGAAGCTGGGTAAACTGCTCGTGTGCTTCGCCTCGATCTGCTCTTCGTGCGATCTCCGCCCCCCACCGAACCGAAAGGGGCTCGGTCCGCCGGTCCCATAGGTGTTCGTGGACCAGCCTCCTCGACATCTTTGGCGCGTCGGGTAGGGGGCGTCGAGATTGTGTCAACCTGATCCGGCATTCACACAAGCTAGATCTTCAACATCTTCATCGACATGCCACCGAAGAAGAAGACTTCGGCGACAACGGTTCCGTCCACGTCACTTCCACCACCATCGGAGCAGGCGGGTGGTGGAGTAGACGCCGGCGGAAGAATGGACATCGACGAGGAAGTTCACGGTGCTGCCAGGTCCAAGGACAAGGCCGCGCAGACTTCAGCGTCCGTACATGTACCGCGCCCATCTCAGGAGGCGTAGGACCGACAACGTCATGGTACTCGCAGTGCCATACGTATGTTAGGCCAAGATCAAGCTGGTGGATCTCGGGGTGCTCAGGACCATCATGCACGCCTACGTGCTGGCACGAGTGAGACACGGTCGCCCGGACGGGATACTGCTCCTTCTAACATAGTTAGAAGTCTGAGCATATCCCGTTCCTCGCACCGTTCGCCACTGCCACCCACCACTCCAGCGGAAGCTTTGGCACGAGCTCAACTGCTTTTGGATTACCCTCCAACGGAATACAATGGAGGGCCACTATTCAGAGTCTCATCGGCTTTGCCAACGGCGACACTCCACGGCAGCTGAGTACATCACTGCCGCGGCAGAACCGCCAGGCGCAAGCCGGTGGTGACGAAACTGGTTGAGGTGCAACCACCATGCACTCTCCACCTCGAAGGCCAAGATCGCCAGCTCACTGGATCCACCTCGACAGCGACTGCACCGCGTCATCGGATCCACGAGCTCGTCGCGATCAGCGCCAAGTTCTTCACGAACGGCAGCAAGAAGACGCTCGTACTCGCATCGAGCGTCGAAGAGAAGCGCGACGTCAATCCGACAAGCGCGCTGGGCCCTCTGTTGACATGCATGCGCCAGGGGAACCAGGCGACTTGCCGTACGCGGTAGGTTGCCCTGCGTTCACTGGTGAGCTGCGACAAGTCCAGTGGCCCAGCACGAAGAATTTCAAACCATATGTACCAGAGAAGTACGACGGCAAGTCGCATCCGTCGGAGTTCCTCAGCATCTACACCATCGCGGTGCAAGCTGCTGGGGGACGGGACGACAAGATCCTTGCCAACTACTTCCCACTGGTGCTCAAGCCCAATGTCACATCCTGGCTCATGCACTTGCCGGACAACTCCATATCATCCTGGGCTGACTTGTGTCATCGGTTTGTCGGCGCCTTTACAGGCGGCCACAAGCCTCATGGCCAAGAAAGCGACCATCATCTGCTCGCCCAGAAGGAAGGAGAGTCCCTGCGCAAGTACATTCAGAGATTCAGCCGCGTACAGCACAACATCCCAGATGTCCACCCTGCCGCTATAATTAGCGCGTTCCATCAGAATGTGCGAAACCGCAGGATGCGGGAGGAGATGGCGATGTGCAAGATCAGAGACGTCAATGAGCTATATGCCCTGGCCGACAAGTGTGCACGTGCTGAGGAAGGGAGGAAACACCCCGGAGAGACTACAGGAGCAGGAGGATCTGATAGTGAGGATGCTGCCCCGGCAAAGAAAAACCGGCGGCGGAATAACAGGAAGAGGAAAAGCAAAGAGGTGCTAGTCGTTGAGCAGTCCGACAAGAAAGCCGAAGCTGGTAGCTTCGGCAAGGAGGTTGCCGCAGCTACGGCGGTCACCGACAAGCAGGACAGCACCAACAAGCAGTATTGCAAGATCCACCGCACCAAGGGCCATGACCTCCAGAGCTGCAAGAAGGTCGAGCAGCTTGTCGAGCAGCAAAAAGCTGAGTACGAGCGGCGCGACAAGGAGAAAGCCCAGGAAGGTGCTGGAGGATCCGGCAAGATACGCCCCGGCCGAGGAGGGCGCCGCGGCAAGGCAAAGCAGCGCCAAGGAGACAGACCTCCCCGCGGCCGCGAAAAGGATGATGATGACGACGATGATGAAGATATGGATGATGACGAGACCGATGAGCAGGAGTTCCAGAAAGCCACGGAGGTCCTATGCGTTGACGGTGGTGCTTCTCTACATACTTCACACTGCCAACTCAAGCAATGGGTGCGGGAAGTCAATGCGGTAGAACCACCCATCGAGTCACGCAAGCCTCTGAAATGGTCCAGCACGCCTATCATCTTTGATATTGAGGACCACCCTGATCGCATAACTACGGTCGGGTGCTTGCCGATGTTGGTTTCACCAACTATCCGCAACCTCAAGGTCACAAAGATGCTAGTTGACGGCGGGGCCGGCTTGAAGAGACCGGCACATTCCAAGGAATCAATCCGGGGAGGAGCAAGCCAAAGGGAAAGATCACGTTGCCGGTAACATTTGGCAGTGAGTTGAACTTCAGGACTGAGAGGGTCACTTTTGACGTTGCTGATTTTCCATTGCCTTACAATGGAATACTTGGCCGTCCAGCACTCGCCAAGTTCATGGTAGCCTCTCACTATGCATACAACGTACTGAAGATGCCAGGCCCGATAAGTGTCATCTCTGTCCCTAGCGACCAGAAGGATGCTCTAATCTGCGCCGACAAGATCTACCAGGAAGCAGCAGCCGCAACAGATCGCAGATCACTTGCCGTTGAAGCTCCCGGGGGGAAGAAGAAGACTAAGTCCGGCAAGAGTTCTGATGCCCACTCCGGCAAGCGCACCTCTTCGGAGTGCTGCAATACCGTCGAGGACGCACCATCGAGCTCCGCCGGCAAGTGTAAGAAGACAATGGTGGCTCCACCAGAGACCAAGAAGGTGCCCGCCAAGGAGGATGGTACTGGTGGTACCTTCACCATCAGTGCCACTCTCGACCCTAAATAGGCAAGCGCGCTCGTTACTTTCCTGCGGGCGATCTTCGACGTGTTTGCATGGCAACCATCCGACATCCCCGGTGTTCCCAGGAAAGTAATTGAGCACCATCTTGCCGTCTGTCCTCACGCGCGGCCCGTCAAGCAGAAAGTCAGGAAACAGGCGGTGGAGCGCCAAGAATTTATCGCGGAAGAACAAGAAGTTGGAAGCAGCAGGCCTTGTCAGAGGAGTGCTCCATCCTACGTGGTTGGCCAATCTTGTAGTCGTGCGCAAGGCAAACAGGAAATGGAGGCTTTGTATTGACTTTACCGATGTTAATAAAGCTTGTCCCAAGGACCCATTTCCCTTGCCGCGCATTGACCAGATTGTTGACTCCACGGCCGGATGTGACTTGCTTTCATTTCTTGACGCATACTCAGGATATCATCAGATCTTCATGGCAGAAGAGGATGAGGAGAAGATCGCATTTATTACCCCCTGTGGCACGTACTGTTTCGTACGGATGCCTTTCGGTTTAAAGAATGCTGGTTCGACATTTGCAAAGGTTGTCCATCACGCTTTTGAGCTGCAAATACACAGAAATGTGGAAGCCTACATGGACGACATAGTAGTCAAGAGCAAGGACAGGGCAACTCTGATCCAAGATTTAGACGAAACCTTTACAAATCTGCGCAAGATCAACCTCAAGCTTAACCCCGAGAAGTGTGTGTTTGGAGTCCCCTCTGGCAAGCTTCTCGGGTTCTTCGTGTCTCAGCGGGGAATCAAAGCCAATCCCGACAAGATCAAGGCCATTGAGCAGATTGAAGCACCAAAGCGCGTCAAGGATGTACGAAGACTTGCCGGTTGCGTGGCTGCTCTCAGCAGGTTTATTTCTAGGTCTGTTGAGCGCGCCCTGCCATTTTTCAAAATATTGAAAAAGGCAGGTCCAATGAAATGGACTCCAGAAGCGGAGGCTACGCTGCAGGACTTGAAGAGATACCTGTCCTCCACTCCAACACTTGTGGCACCTAAGGCACAAGAGAAGTTGCTGCTATATATAGCGGCAAACAATCAAGTGGTTAGTGATGCGTTAGTAGCGGAGAGGGAGGCGGATGATGAGCCAGCAACCACGGCAAGTACATCCAGCGACAAGCAAGGGACTTCACCGGCAAGCTCTCGTCCCGACAAAGATGGATCTGCGCAGACACGTGAAGAGATACAGAAGAGAATGGTGCAGCGCCCAGTTTACTTTGTCAGTTCCCTTCTGCAGGGGGCTAGGTCAAGGTACTCTCGTGTGCAGAAATTGCTTTTCGGCATTCTCATGGCCTCGAGAAAGTTGCGCCATTACTTCCAAGCACACGAGATCACAGTCGTCACTCTCTTTCCGCTGAAGAGGATACTGCAAAATCCAGAAGCAACAGGAAGGATTGTCGAGTGGGCACTGGAACTGTCAAGCTTTGGCCTCAAGTTTGAAAGCACCTCAACTATCCAAAGCAGAGCATTGGCAGAGTTCATAGCAGAGTGGATGCCAACACCAGATGAATAAATTCCAGAAACGAGCATCCCTGTCAAGGAAGCAGGCAAGGAGTGGCTGATGTACTTTGATGGTGCCTTCTCGCTGCAAGGCGCCGGTGCTGGCGTGCTACTTGTCGCACCCACCAAAGAGTACCTCAAGTACGTAGTCCAGATGCATTTTCCCAAGGAGCAAGCAACAAACAATACTGCAGAGTATGAAGGTTTGCTTGCCGGTCTCAGGATCGCAGCAGACCTTGGGATCAAGAAGCTCATTGTCAGGGGTGACTCACAGCTTGTCGTCCGCCAAGTGAACAAGAATTATCAGAGTCCGTTGATGGAAGCTTACGTTGATGAAGTGAGGAAGCTACAAGAGCACTTTGACGGCCTGCAAATGGAACATGTTCCAAGAGGTCAGAACGACATTGCTGATGGCCTGTAGAAGTGCGCCGCACTTAAGTTACCTGTGGAACTAGGGATCTTTGTGCTCAAGCTGACTCAACCATCCGTAACACCATCAACTAGACAGAACAAGAAGAGGAAGTTGATTTCTGGCGACTACTTTCCGGCAGAGCTCCCCGAAGCCGCCGCTAAGAAGGTCCCCAAGATCAACACCAAGGATGCTGAGGAGCAGTCTGCTCCGACAAGCCCTAGGGTTTGTTCCGTTGAAGCAGACGCTCCTGACAAGCTTAGCTCCGGCAAGCTTGCCGGGGAACATCAAGCTCCGGCTGAGCCGCAGGTTCTCGCCGTAGAAGCAGATGTTCCCGCAGCAGTAGATGTGCCTTTAGTCCTTGTTGTCGAGCCGCGAGCTCCAGCATGGGCACAATAGATTGTTCGTTTCCTTCAGACAGGAGAACTCCCCGAAGAGCAAGAAGAAGCGGAAAGGGTAGCCCGGTAGTCAAGTATGTACCAGTTTGTTGACAACACACTGTACAGAAGAAGACTCAACGGTGTGAAATTGAAGTGTATTCAACGGGAAGAAGGACAAAAGCTGTTGGCAGAGATACATGGAGGCATACGTGGTCAGCACATTGGCTCAAGAGCACTTGCCGGCAAAGTGTTCCGGCAAGGTTTCTTTTGGCCGACAGCCCTCCAGGATGCAACTGCACAAGTAACCAAGTGTGAAGCGTGCCAATTCCATTCCAAGCAGATACCCAGCCAGCTCAAGCTCTCCAAACGATCCCTTTATCCTGGCCATTTTCGGTCTGGGGGCTTGACATCCTCGGCCCCTTTCCCCGAGCTGTCGGGGGCTTTGAGTACTTGTACGTTGCAATCGACAAGTTCACAAAGTGGCCGGAAGTGGAAGCAGTGAGGAAGGTGACAGCACAGTCAGCAGTCAAGTTCTTCAGGTCGATTGTTTGTCGTTTCGGGATCCCTAACAAGATCATCACCGACAACGGCACGCAATTCACGAGTCGCACCTTCATGCAGTACATCCAAGATCTTGGCGCCAAAGTCTGCTTCGCTTCTGTTGCTCATCCGAGAAGCAACGGTCAAGCGGAGAGGGCGAATGCTGAAGTGCTGCGCGGGCTCAAGACCAGGACTTTCGACAGGCTGCGCAAGTGTGGAAGGAACTGGATTGAGGAGCTGCCGGTGGTTCTTTGGTCGATCAGGACGACGCCAAATCGAGCCACTGGCCAGACACCTTTCGCTCTAGTCTATGGAGCAGAGGCAGTTCTCCCCACGGAACTCGTATACGGGTCACCTCGAGTGCTCGCTTATGATGAGCTTGAGCAAGAGCAGCTGCGACAAGATGACGTGCTGCTCCTTGAGGAGGACCGTCTTCAGGCTGCTGTACGAGCTGCTCGATACCAGCAAGCTTTGCGCTGCTACCATAGCCGCAAAGTTAATGCCAGAAGTTTCGAGGAAGGCGACCTTGTTCTTCGGCGCGTTCAGTCCGCCAAGAATTCCAACAAGTTGACGCCGAAGTGGGAAGGCCCTTATCGGGTGAAACGAGTCACAAGGCCTGGCGCTCTCCGCCTTGAGACCGAAGATGGCATTCCGGTGAGCAACTCCTGGAACATTGAGCATCTTCGTAAGTTTTACCCGTAGGGCGCGGTTGCCGGAACCCGTTCCGGCAACCACCTTTTGTACAAGTATTGCCGATGTTGCATGTAATCCTTTGTACAAAGCCGGGCGCAGACCCCGTGCATAAGTAAAGCTCATGTGCTCCGCACATCTTGTCAATTTCATGCTTTTTTCTTTATATTTGCATGCATTATCTGACACTTTGTGCAGCACCTACCCCTGGTAAGCAATAACGAGCCATAAGGCTCCATATCTTTATTTTCTCTTCTTTCTTTTTCTCAAAAAGGAAGGTTCCCTCGCACACAAGTTTGCCGGGGGGAAAGGAGAAGATAATGGTATGGACCAAGCGTCGCTCGAGGAAGTTTTGCCTTGCCGGGAAGCAAACGACAGAAAAGCTAAGTTGAGATATCAGTTTTTAAATTTTGAAGTTATTCTCCTCGAACGACCGTACTTTGTATGGAAAACCTGTGCGCGGAGGAACCAACTCGTAGCTAGCTGCGCCCTTACATTGTTTCAAGTCCGCTCAACAATTTAAGTGAGCTGCGACTAGTTGCGACAAGGTTTCTTGTCGGAAGCGGCACCGCCAACAGGCTGCTGATGTTCCGCACTCAGTGCTCGCGGCTAAGGGGCCTGCGCCGGCAATTTCCCTAAAAGCGTAGGGCAAAAACATACAATGGAAGGGATCAAGTAAAGGAAATAACATAGCAATCTCTACCCAAAATAGAGTTATATTACAAGATAGCTTGTCGCAGCTCTAATAGATGTTCTCGTGACATAACCAGCAGCGACAAAGAGAAAGAGAAAACGGGCGGCCTAGTCTACGCGATCGCCCTCAACCCTCTTGATTCCGCTCACCTTGTCCACAATGGGTGCGACAAGGGCCTTGAGCGCTTCCACGTCAGCATCCAGCTGCAAGGACTTGAGGACGTTGGTGAAGTTGAGGCCCGGGTTGCGGAAGGCCACCTTCATCAACACCTTCTGGAGAGCCCCTGCGCAGATCCTGCGCGACTCATCGGCCAGCTGCTTTGGGATCTTTTCCCGGAGTCGCTGGAGAGCCGTCGCCACGCCCTTGAAGAACAGGCCGAGCTTGGTGTTGGGTTGGAGATACTCGCCGGAGGGATACCCAAAGTCCTCCATCCCCAGCTGCGCCAACTCCCCGTCGATGGCTGCGGCAGCATCCACAAGACCCTCAGTCCAATGCTCCACAGTCTCCCTGAAAGCGTCGTGGGCGGCAGCAGCATTCGTCAGCAGTGCCTCGTCGGCCTTGATCTTCTCCGACAAGGCCACCTCCCGCTCCCTGGCGCCATCCAGCGTCTGAGTCAAAGTGGCCAGCTTCAGCTCGAGATCTGCATTGGAATCCTTGGCGGCGCTGAGCTCCTTGCTCCTCTCAGCGAGAAGATCCTGCAGCTCACCATGGGCGGTAGCATCCTTCTCACGCTCATGCTTGAGCACGGCAAGCTCCTCGCCGCTCGCCCTGAGATCTGCTTCCAGCTGCGACACCTTTGTCTCCAGCTCCTTCTTGGCGGCCTCAGCAGCTGCGGCAGCATCCTTTGCCTCCTTGAGAGCCCCGCCAATGGCTTGCTCCCGCACGACGAGCTCCTCCTCGTGGCTGTCAAGGTTCACCTTGCGCTACGCCAACTCTCCTTCTTGCGCAAATAGATTCTCGGCGACAAGCCGTTGCTTCTCTTCAACTTCAGCCTTCTCGAGGAGGAAAGCTTTCCGCTCCTCGAGAAGTTGCTCCCGCTCCTCAGCTAGAGACCGGAGAGCCTCCTGCCTGAGACCCCGGAGCTCCTCTGTGCGCTTCTCAATATCCACCCCCGCCTTCGCGACAAGTGCTTCTCAGGAAGCCAGCTTGGCTTGTCGGGCGCGGTAAAGAGACAGCAGCTTCCGCAGCAGCCGCTCCTCCTCGGGCTCATCGCTGCTGCTGCTTGGCGCGTCGACAAGCGCCAGCCAGCGGAGGCGAGCACCTCTTCGTCAAAGGTCTCTCCTTCGACCGGCACCCTTGAGCTAGGTGGCCAAGGGAGTTTGATGAAGACGCCATCGCCGGCCTTCAAATAGGCGCCGGGCTGGGGCTCTTCGGAGCCCGGCGCTGCGGCAGCGGTGGAGGGATCGGCGGTCGGTGCAGCACCTGGCGCTCCTGCGGCCTCGGGGCCGTCAGTATGATCGCCAGATTCCTCGCTAGCTTCTGCGGCGGCAGCCTTGGCGGCCTCTTCGCCGGCGGGATCATCAGCGCCGGCCTCTTCTTCGGTGGCAGCGGCGTCGTCATTGTTGCCGCGCGCGTCCTCCTCGCCGGTGGCCTCGGTCTCCATTGGATCCGCGGTAGGTGGATCTGACGACCGAAGAAGGGAGAGAGATCAAGCAAATATTCAAAAAGGAAATCAGAAGAAGAAGAACCCAAGGGAAGGTTTTAGGCAAAGGGGTTACCTGTGCTAGGATCTGCAGTCGTGGTCTCAACCACCGGAGGATCACTGGCGCTGTCCCTTGCCGGAGAACTGCCCCTTGCCGGAGAATTCTCCCTTGTCGGAGAATGCTCCCTTGCCGGGGAATCCTCCCTCGGCGGTGTAGTCGAAGCAGATGGCTCCTCGGGAGCGGCCTCCGGGCCCTCCTCGTGAGGCCGCTCTGCTCCTACACAAACCAACAGACAGATATCAGCAAAAGAAGAGCACCCATGCGCGCTTGACAGCAAGAAGTAAATTATACACTTACGCTGGGGGCTCCTTGGGTGAGTAGTTGCCGGGTCCGGCAAGGTGGTCTCAGGGGCGTCCCCTGTTGCCGCAGTGGGTTCGTCCTCGATGACAATCACCGGGACCTTGGCTCTCTTCGCTGCTCTCTGGGCCAGAGTCCTGAAAAGAAACCACCCACGCTCTCCCACAACGCCGCATTCGACGCGTGCCGTTGGGGAGGGCGCGGTGGATACGGAGTAAGATTAGGCGTAACCCAGGCCGCACGTGCCCGTGCCCTGTTTTGGGCCTGGCCCAACAGCGCTCGGCACCGTGTGTGGCCCAGGCCCGGGGGCTCCTGTCGGTGAACTAGAGTAGGGGTACCCTAGTATCCCAAACTTGTGCACGAGCAGTTGCAGCACCCCGCGGCATGGCTTGCCGGGCGACCGCCAAGATCCTCCGTGGCTCCTTTGGAGCCATTCAAGAACAAAGTATCCGAGTCAAGAGACAAGACCCCGGCAAGAGGAGCTCGCCGGGAAGGCCAACCAAGGCATCTCAAGGAACTTGCCGCGACAAGGCCAGGTGAGCGACAAGCTTCTGGGCGCGACAAGGCAACGACCGCGGCAAGGCGCTTGCCGCGGCAAGAAACCACCCTGTAACCACGCTCCAGCACATCCACCAACATGTCGCCCTGGGGCCTTCCCAGGAGCGCGTGGCGGGAGGCTGTGCAGCCAGCGGTGTGTGGTGGCATGCGACGCTGACAAGATCGCCATCGTGGCGAGCGGTGGCGTCCCTGACGGCCCTTTTCTGCACTATTTGGGCGACACAGAAGGGCATTTAATGCCCTTGTCCCCTGCCGTCAGGGTTAGGTAGAATAAACTGTGCAGGTAGCTGTACCAACCGCAACTCTTTTTACATTTTTACCCTTCTCTGCGCTGCCACCTGTCAGTGACCCTTTAGCATATAAAAGGAGGCCCATGCTCAACGTAGAGGGGGTTCGGCTCATTCGGAAGCTAGAAAAATACTTAGCTCTCTCTCGAGCAAGAACACAATAGAATCAGACAAGCAGCAGTAGGAGTATTATCTCTCTGGAGAGCTCCGAAGCTTGGTAAACTGCTCGTGTGCTTTGCCTCGATCTGCTCTTCGTGCGATCTCCGCCCCCCGCCGAACCGAAAGGGGCTCGGTCCGCCGGTCCCATAGGTGTTCGTGGACCAGCTTCCCCGACACAAATATTTTTCAAGTAAATATGACAAAAAACTAGACAGAAAAAGAACGATGACAGAAAAAGAATCAATCAAAAACCATTTTCTGTTTAAAAGTTATAAGAGTTTTGGTCCAAGGACCCATCTGTAATGAAACAGAAAACTTCCAGGGGGTTCTGCGGAAAAGTCCAGAAAACGGTTCGTTTAAAAAAACTGAGAGGCTGACAAGTGGGCTCCACCCGTCATGTTTGAAATTTCAAACGAGGGAAACAGGGCGCGACGGTGCCCGAGAGGTGCGGTGGTCGCCGGCGGCGATCCACGGCGAGGCAGGGGGATCTGACGGTACCTTCGTGATCAGCACATCCTTCCGCGTCTATGGTTGGTGGTGGTGGTTGCCGGCGAGCACTGTGTCGACGGCGGCCCTTGCTCCGGCGGACGTTAGTTCGGGCAGTCGTGGATCTCACCAGAGGGAGCTGCGGGGGTCAAATTGAAGTGGGGTTAGCCTCATGGTGTTGGTACAAGGCTACGGGCGAGAGTAGGGCGGTGGAGGAGTTCTCACCGAAGAGAACGTTGTCGGAGCCCGAGGCGGACGGAGGTGGCCAGAGTCGAGGAAGAAAGGCCCCTCGAGGCTCTTCCAGTGGCTAGGAGGGGTCTGGTGAGGTGGTGGAGTTGTGCGGGGGCGAGAGCAAGCTCGGGGGGTGCTATTTATAGCCGGCCCGAGGCGGTTGCCGTGAACGGATAAGTTCGGCGGGCGGTTATGGTGGTGCTGTGGGTGGACGGTCGGCTTAGGGGCTTGAGCATCGACTAGACGGAGCATTGGAGCCGTTTTAGTGTCCAACTCAGCACGGGAGGGGTGGTTATGGCCTATCCTCGACGGAATGGCCGCACGGCACGTCGGCGGCAGAGAAGGCGCTCTGCGCGTGCCAGGCCACGGCGACGGTGCTGCATGCGTGCGCTGGCAAGGAGGTGGCCACGCGGAGCTCTCAGAAGGTTTGGGCGGCGCTGAACGGCATTATGCCGTAGTGTTGCCCCCTGTCGGCCGTTACGGTGGTTCTGCCGCCGCGGAACACGCCGGCGCAGGCGGGCCAGGGCGCCACCGACGCCAGGAAGGCGCCAAGCGCACGTGTGGTGCTCCAGACAAGAAGGAGAGGCTGCGAGCAACGAGCCAAATGCACAATTTACATGTGACTGAAATCTGACGAAGAAACGACACTGAATCTCCGAATTTTACTGAAGATGAACAGAAATAGTGCATGTCAGGTGTTCGACAGAATGATCTAGGCATGTAGGGGTTTTTCCTTGAGCTGATTTTTGGTGGAGTGGTCTCTCATTGCAACTAGAGGTTGCCTGAATTTTGGTGGAATTTTTGGTGAAGAGGATATACGAATTTCACCAAATTTGACAAATCTGGTCCAAACTTGTAGAGACTGAAATTTGAAATATTTGAAAAGAAGGAGAGTGGATCTTGATAGTTCTAGGTTGTGGGTACCAAGGACTATCCAGGGGAGTTGGTTTGGGGTCAAAACACAAATGCATCTTGGTACTTGCTTTGCATATCACCTAGGCCCAAAATAATTTGCAGAAAAGATTTTGGGAAGAGAAATAAATGAAATAAAATTCAGGATTGAGTTGGACTGGTTAGTAGTGAATATTTGGATTGCCCAAGAGTGGAAGGAGAGTTTTTGGGAGGTTTCACCATTTGAGGCATGGTAAAATCATGAGTGGTTTCAATATAAGAGAAGACCCAAAACTCCTGGGATTTTCTTTTAAAAGAAAATAAATCCCAAAAAAAATTGAGAAGGTGTCAAACAGAAGAAAGGTTTTTAATAACCAAACACCAGGGTTGAAGAAGATACCAAAATAAAATCCTTGCCAAAGGGGAATTTTTTTTGAGAGAGAGATTTTTGGAAGGGTTTAAATGACCTTCTTCAAATCCAACAAAGTTTTTGCTGAAAACCAAATAAAAATCTTTGGAGTGTCACACTAACCATATTCACAATAACACTTAGGTCTCATGTTTACTCATATCAATGGCATAATCAACTAGCCAGCAATAATAATAAAACTCGGATGACAACACTTTCTCAAAACAATCATAATATGATATGGCAAGATGGTATCTCGCTAGCCTTTTCTGAGACCGCAAAACATAAATGCAGAGCACCTTTAAAGATCAAGGACTGACTAGACATTGTAATTCATGGTAAAAGAGATCTAGTCAAGTTATACCCAATATAAACTAATAGTAATGAATGCAAATGACAATGTGCTCTCCAGTGGGTGCTTTTTAATAAGATGGTGATGACTCAACATAAAAGTAAATAGAAAGGCCCTTCGCAGAGGGAAGCAGGGATTTGTAGAGGTGCCAGAGCTCGATTTTAAAATAGAGATAAATAACATTTTGAGCGGTATACTTTCATTGTCAACATAGCAACTATGAGATCTCGATATCTTCCATGCTACATACATTATAGGCGGTTCCCAAACAGAATGGTAAAGTTTATACTCCCCCACCACCAACAAGCATCATTCATGGCTTGCTCGAAACAACGAGTGCCTCCAACTAGCAACAGCCCTGGGGGAGTTTTGTTTAATTATTTTGACTTGCTTTGATCTTTCTGATCATGGGTCTGGGCATCCCGGTTACCAGCCATTTTCTCGTGAATGAGGAGCAGAGTCCACTCCTCTTGAGAATAACCCACCCAGCATGGAAGATATAGACAGCCCTAGTTGATACATGAGCTGCTCGAGCATACAAAACAGAATTCATTTGAAGGTTTGGAGTTTGGCACATACAAATTTACTTGGAACGGCAGGTAAATACCGCATATAGGAAGGTATGGTGGACTCATATGGAATAACTTGGGGTTTATGGAGTTTGGATGCACAACTATTCCCACTTAGTACAGGTGAAGGCTAGCAAGAGACTGGGAACCGACCAATTGAGAGAGCAACAACAGTCATGAACATGCATTAAAATTAATCAACACTGAGTGCAAGCATGAGTAGGATATAATCCACCATGAACATAACTATCGTGAAGGCTATGTTGATTTGTTTCAATTACATGCGTGAACATGTGCCAAGTCAAGTCACTCAAATTGTTCAAATGAGGATACCACCCTATCATACCACATCACAACCATTTTAATAGCATGTTGGCACGCAAGGTAAACCATTATAAGCTCCTAGCTAATTAAGCATGGCATAAGCAACTATAATCTCTAAATGTCATTGCAAACATGTTTATTCATAATAAGCTGAATCAGGAACGATGAACTCATCATATTTACAAAAACAAGAGAGGTCGACTTCATACCAGCTTCTCTCATCTCAATCAGTCCATCATGTATCGTCATTATTGCCTTTCACTTGCATGACCTAACGATGCATATAATAATAATAATAATAATAATAATAATAATAATAATAATAATAATAATAATAATAATAATAATAATAATAATAATAATAGTGCACGTGCATTGGACTAAGCTGAAATCTGCAAGCATTCAATTCAAGGGAGAAGACAAGGTAATATGGGCTCTTGGTTAAATCAACAATCATGCATATGAGAGCAACTAAACATTTTCATTATGGTCTTCTCCTCTCGACCCCCAAAGGAAAGAAAAAATAAAAATATTTACACAGGAATGCTCCCAACAAGCAAAAGAAGAACATGAAATCTTTTTGGGTTTCCTTTTAATTACTACTACAAGCATGGAAACTAAACTAACTAATTTTTTTGGTTTTTCTAAGGTTTATCAAGCACACAAGAAGAAAGCTAGAAAAAGAAATTAAACTAGCATGGATGGTACAATGAAAAAGTATGAGCACCGACAACTAGAATGAGTGTATGAACATGAATGTAATGTCGGTGAGAAATACGTACTCCCCCAAGCTTAGGTTTTTGGCCTAAGTTGGTCTATTGCCATGGATAGCCTGGCTGAAATCCGAAGTTGTAACTGGGGTCGTACTGAGATGCAGCAGCCATTGCCTCCTGAGCTGCGGCATGGTGGCGAGCTGCCTCCGCTCTCCTCTCGTATTCGGTTGCCTCTTCCCTGGTTACAACAAATCTTCTTTTTGCTTGATAATCAAAAAGGCAGGAGCAGGGAGAGTAACATGGACAAAGCGACGTCTGTCAAAGACTAGTCGATACTAGAGGAATTGTTCATTCCTCACAAGAAAATGATGGCTGACCATAGCGTCATAATCTAAAAAGGCGGCAGGCAACTCCCTATCACCCTCACGTGGAGGTATGCCAGGATAATTAGCAACACGGGTCGCATTAATCCCTCAAAACAAATCTCTAGATAAACCATTATTATGCAACCTACGTGCAACAATTGCCCCCAAGTTGTAATCTTTATTACCTAATACAATACTTTTGAGGACACAAAGATCAGGGACACACATGTGACATGCTTCATCTTTACCATTAATGCATCTACCAATGAAGAGAGCAAAATAATGTATAGCGGGAAAATGAATGCTCCCTATGGTAGCTTGTGCTATATCTCTAGATTCTCCCATAGTGATACTAGCAAGAAAGTCTTTATATTCAGATTTACGGGGTTCATTAACATTACCCCACTGTGAGAGTTTGCAAACAGTAGTAAAATCTTCTAAGTCCATGGTATATGATTTATCATAAATATCAAACAGGACATTTTGAGAATTACGCAAAGAGGTAAATGTAAACCTTCTCACGAATGAATCAGTGAAATAGTAGTACTGAGGACACTTATCTTGCATGAAGTCCTCAAGATCGACATTACGCACATACGCGTCAAATTCATTCTTGATGCCTGCATTGACCATAAATTCTTCCGACGGCCATTCACAAGGCCTCACCTCAGCTTCCCTTGGTGGTTCATCGTCTTGCTCACTCATTGCGTGCCTGCGTCCTTTCTTTGTTGAAGAACCACCTTGGTACATTTTCCTAGACATATTTCTTCCTCTGAAAAATTTCCGAAATTTTTAGTAACTCAAAATAAAAGTAAATCAAACTAAACAAGATTGATAGCAACTACTCCCACAAGTGCCTAGAGCCTACATCATGCATTAGAATTACTTGGGACCTCATAAATTTGACATGCAAGCTAAAGAACAGGGTCACCTAGGCAGCAAAAATTTGCAATGAATAAAGCACTAGAACAAAAACTAATTGGACCATTGGAGGAGTCACATACCAAATAACAATCTCCCAAAGCAGTTTTGTGAATGGAGCTTTGAGCAAGGAGATCGAAAATCGCAGCAAAATGAGCTAGAACTCGTGCTTGAGCTGGATGGGGATTTTTTTGGGAGGAAGATGAAGTGTATGTGTGCAGGAATAAGTGGAGGGGGGCCACCGTGGGCCCACGAGGCAGGGGGCGCGCCCTGGACCCTCGTGGCCAGGTTCTTGCCCCCCTGTTATGTTCTCAGTGCCTAAAATCCTCAAATATTCCATAAAAAATCATACTAAATTTGCAGGGCATTTGGATATTTTTTATTGCAAGGATAATTCAGAAAACAGACAGATAATACTATTTTTTCTTTATTTAAACTAAAAAGAAAGTAAAAGGAGGGTACAGAAGGTTCTGCCTTCTAGTTTCATCCATCTCATGATCATCAATAGGAATCCACTAATAAGGTTGATCAAGTCTTGTTAACAAACTCATTCTGAATAACATGGGATCGGAGAAATTTCGAATAACACTAGGTTATCTCAACGGGGATATGAACATCCCCAATAATAATAATATCATATTTCTTCTTGACAGTAGGAAGAGGAAATTCAAAACCTCCAATAATAATAGTTGTAATTTTTCCAATAGAATTGATGCTATGAACTTGAGGTTGTTTCCTCGGAAAGTGTACCGTATCCTCATTACCATTAACATGAAAAGTGATGTTGCCTTTGTTGCAATCAATAACAGCCCCTGCAGTATTCAAAAAGGGTCTACCAAGGATAATCGACATACTATCGTCCTCGGGAATATCAAGAATAACAAAGTCCATAAGATAGTTACATTTGCAACCACAACAAGCACATCCTCACAAATACCGACAGGTATGGCAGTTGATTTATCAGCCATTTGCAAAGATATTTTAGTAGGTGTCAACTTATTCAATTCAAGTCTACGATATAAAGAGAGAGGCATAACACTAACACCAGCTCCAAGATCACATAAAGCAGTTTTAACATAGTTTTATTTTAATGGAGAATGGTATAGTTGGTACTCCTGGATCTCCAAGTTCCTTAGGTATTCCACCTTTAAAAGTATAATTAGCAAGCATGGTGGAAATTTCAGCTTCCGGTATCTTTCTTTTATTTGTAATAATATCCTTCATGTATTTAGCATAAGGATTCACTTTAAGCATATCAGTTAAGCGCATACATAAGAAGCTAGGTCTAATCATTTCAGCAAAGCGCTCTAAATCCTCATCATCCTTTTTCTTCGATGGCTTAGGAGGAAAGGGCATGGGTTTCTGAACCCATGGTTCTCTTTCTTTACCATGCTTCCTAGCAACAAAGTATCTCTTATCATAACGTTGATTCTTTTATTGTGGGTTATCAAGATCAACAACAGGTTCAGTCTCTACATCATTAGTATTGCTAGGTTGAGCATCAACATGAACATTATCATTAACATTTTCACTAGGTTCATGTTCATCTACAGATTGTGTTTCAACATCAGAAATAGAAATATCATTGGGATTCTCAGGTGTGTCTACAATAGGTTCACTAGAAGCATGCAAAGTCCTATCATTTTTCTTTTTCTTCTTTTTAGAAGGACTAGCTGCATCTAAATTATTTCTCTCGGAATCTTGCTCAATTCTCTTAGGGTGGCCTTCAGGATACAAAGGGGTTCCTGAGTCATTTTACCGGTTCTAGTAGCCACTCTAACAGCAAAGTCATGTTTATTATTTAATTCATCAAGCAATCACTTTGAGCTTTAAGTACTTGCTCTGCTTGAGTGGTAACCATAGAAGCATATTTGCTAATGAGTTTAAGTTCACCTTTAACTCTAGACATATAATCACTCAAGCATCCAATCATGTAAGCATTACTCTTTACTTCTTTTCTTGTCTAGCCATAAAGTCATCAAATTCATCCAAACATTGGCTAGGAAATTTAGTAGACGGGATTTCAACTTTATCAGATCTATAGAGAGAATTTACCTTTACTACCTGTGTCGGGTTATCAAGACCATGTGTTTCTTCGACAGGCGGTATATTAAGACAAGTATTTCTTCAATAGGAGGTAGATTCTTAACATCTTCAGCTTTCATGCCTTTTTCTTTCATAGATTTCTTTGCCTCTTGCATATCTTCAGGATTGAGAAATAGAACACCTCTCTTCTTCAGAGTAGGTTTAGGAATTGGCTCAAGAGTTGGCTCAATTGGCTCATGAATTGGCTCAGGAAGAGTCCAATTATTTCCATTAGTCAACATATTGCTCAATAGCAATTCAGCTTGATCAACTATCCTTTCCCTGAAAACACAACCAGCACAACTATCCAAGTGGTCCTTGGAAGTATCGGTTAGTCCATTATAAAAGATATAAAGTATTTAATTTTTCTTAAGAGGATGATCAGGCAAAGCATTATGTAATCGGAGAAGCCTCCCCCAAGCTTGTGGGAGACTCTCTTCTTCGATTTGCAAAAAAATGTATATTTCCCTCAAGGCAGCTTGTTTCTTATGAGAAGGGAAATATTTAGCAGAGAAGTAATAAATCATATCCTGGGAACTACGCACAACCAGGATCAAGAGAATTAAACCAAGTTTTAGCATCACCCTTTAATGAGAATGGAAATATCTTAAGGATATAGTAATAGCGGGATTTCTCAGCATTAGTTAGTGAACAGGGTGGATATATCATTTAACTTAGTAAGATGTGCCACAACAGTTTCAGATTCATTGCCATAAAAAGGATCAGATTCAACCAAAGTAATTATCTTAGGATCGACAGAGGATTCATAATCCTTATCAGTAACAAAGATAGGTGAAGTAGCAAAAGGAGGGTCATATTTCATTCTAGCATTCAGAGTTTTCTGTTTTAGTTTAGCTAATATCTTCTTAAGATCAGATCTATCATTGCAAGCAAGAAGATCTCTAGCAGTTTCTTCATTCATAGCATAACCCTCATGAACAACAGGCAATTCATATTTTGGGGGAGAACCTTCATCATCACTATCATCAATAATTTCATCTTCAATAATTTCATTCTCTCTAACCCTAGCAAGTTGTTCATCTAGAAATTCACCTAATGGCAAAGTAGTATTGAGGGAGTCCTGGACTAGGGGGTGTACGAATAGCCGAACTATCATCTTTGGCCGGACTCCAAGACTATGAAGATACAAGATTGAAGACTTCGTCCCGTGTCCGGATGGGACTTTCCTTGGCGTGGAAGGCAAGCTTGGTGATAAGGATATGTAGATCTCCTACCATTGTAACCGACTCTGTGTAACCCTAGCCCTCTCCGGTGTCTATATAAACCGGAGGGTTTTAGTCCGTAGGACGAACAACAATCATACCATAGGCTAGCTTCTAGGGTTTAGCCTCCTTGATCTCGTGGTAGATCTACTCTTGTACTACCCATATCATCAATATTAATCAAGCCGGAGTAGGGTTTTACCTCCACCGAGAGGGCCCGAACCTGGGTAAAAACATCGTGTCCCTTCTCTCATGTTACCATCCGCCTCGACGCACAGTTCGGGACCCCCTACCCGAGATCCGCCGGTTTTGACACCGACATTGGTGCTTTCATTGAGAGTTCCTCTGTGTCGTCACCTATAGGCCCGATGGCTCCTTCGATCATCAACAACAATGCGGTCCAGGGTGAGACTTTTCTCCCCGGACAGATCTTCGTATTCGGCGGCTTTGCACTGTGGGCCAATTCACTTGGCCATCTGGAGCATATTGAAAGCTATGCCCCTGGCCACAGGTCAGATTTGGAAGTTTGCACTATACGGCTGACATCCGCGGAGACTTGATCTTCGATTGATTCAAGCCACAGCCGAGCGCGCCGCACTGTCATGATGGGCATGATTTAACTCTGTTGCCGGACAGTGCCTTGGAGGCCGCACAAGAGTCCGCTCTAACCCTTAGCTCGGAGCCGGCTGCCCCGATCAAGGATGGGTGGCTGGACACCGCCTGGGGGCTCCTACCTCTATGGCGATAGAGCCGAATACCGACCCTGTCCCTTGTGAAGCTCGTGACTCCAGGGTGTTGGACTCCTCTCCGGACCCCGAACCTTCCGCGCCCCTGCCAATCGAATCAGATTGGGCGCCGATCATAGAGTTCACCACTGCGAACATCTTTCAGCACTCGCCTTTTGGCGACATCCTGAATTCGCTAAAGTGTCTCTCCTTATCAGGAGAGCCCTGGCCGGACTATGGTCAGGTAGGTTGGGATGTGGACGACGAAGAAATTCAACGCCCACCCACCACCCACTTTGTATCCACTATCGACGACTTAACCGATATGCTAGACTTCGACTCCGAAGACATCAACGGTATGGACGACGATGCCAGAGACGACCAAGAACCAGTGCCTACAGGGCACTGGAAGGCCACCTCAACTCACGATGTATATATGGTGGACACACCTAAAGGAAGCGATAACGAGGAACAACGGGACGCCGCGAAGGATAATTCCCTTGAAAAACATCCCAAACGGCGACGTAAGCACCTCTCAAAGTCCCGCCTCGACAATGACAGCACCCATACAGACCCAGCCATTGAGCAGGGCGAACCGGTGGACGACGAACATGCCCCCGAGCAACCATCCGAACAGGATAAATCGGATAAGCAATCTGTCCCCGGCGAAAACAACAGTCCGGACGATCTCACGCCGGACACATCGTTGGAGCAGAAGAACCTCCACAAAAGGCTCGTTGCCACTGCACAAAGTCTGAAGAAGCAGAAGCGGAAGCTCAAAACAGCGGAAGACGTACTCAGAATGAGATGGAGTAAAGTAATAAAGACCGCAGACAAATATGGCGATAGTCGCCAAACAAAGATCTACCCGAAGCGCAAACTACTGCCCGAATTTGACGAGGACGTCGTACAGCCCCCACAATCAAAGAACAAAGAGGCCACCCGGCCGGATAGACGACCACATGACAAACAAAGAGCAGCAAGCGGCGCCGCACATAAGCCGGCACGCGATCCACATAAGGATCCTCACAAAAAAGATGGCCCGGTCAGGTCCATCTATGGGCGAAGAAAGCAAGCTCTAGAAAGCAATACAACACGTCGAGAATTCGAACATCACGGCACACCCAAATACAGGGGCGCCGCACACCCCCTATGTTTCACCGATGAGGTGCTGGATCATGAATTTCCAGCGGGATTCAAGCCCGTAAACATAGAGGCATACGACGGAACAAAAGACCCTGGAGTCTGGATTGAGGATTACATCCTGCACATACATATGGCTAGAGGAGATGACCTCCACGCATAAAATACTTACCCCTCAAGCTCAAAGGGCCAGCATGGCATTGGCTCAAAAGCCTCCCAGAAAATACCATTGGAAGTTGGGAAGAGCTCGAGGATGCGTTTCGGGCAAATTTTCAGGGGACTTATGTCCGCCCTCCGGACGCAGATGATTTAAGTCACATAACTCAACAGCCCGGAGAGTCAGCCGCAAATTCTGGAACAGGTTCCTCACCAAAAAAACCAAATAGTCGATTGTCCGAACGCCGAAGCCTTAGCAACCTTCAAACATAACGTCAGAGACGAATGGCTCGCCAGACACCTCGGCCAGGAAAAGCCAAGAACAATGGCCGCACTAACAAGCCTCATGACCCGCTTTTGTGCGGGAGAGGGTAGCTGGCTGGCAAGATGCAGCACCAGCGACCCAAGTACATCCGAGGTCAGGGATGGAAATGGGAAACCACGATGCAACAAGGACCAGCGCCGGACTAAGGGAAATGGCCCAAAGAGCATGCAGTCAACACCGAATTCAAAAGCTCTCGGCAGAACAACAAAACACTGCCCCTCAAGGACAACAGCGATGAGCTATCCAACCTAAACAAAATCTTGGACAAGATATGCCAAATCCACAATACCTCCGGGATGCCTACAAACCACACCCACAGAGATTGTTGGGGCTTCAAACAGTCCGGCCGACTTAATGCCGAACACAAGGGGCTCGACACAACAAGCGAGGATGATGACGAACCCCACAAGCAAAGCACCGGAAAACAAAGGAATTTCCCACAAGAGGTCAAAACAGTAAACTCACTTCAAGTGACAACAGGAAAAAATAGAGCGGCGTCCATTAAAGTACGCGCCGCACGGTCCACCCCGGCGGAGTCCCGACACTGGATGTCAAAACCAATCACTTTCCACAATCAGGATTACTCCGGAAGTATCCGGAACGCAGGATGGACTTCTTTGATATTAGATCCTATAATCGACGGACTACAATTTACAAAAGTCCTAATGGACGGCGGCAGTGATCTAAACCTGCTATATCAGGAGACAATCCGCAGAATGGGGATAGACCCAACCAAAATACGCCATAGCAATACTTCCTTTAAAGGAGTGATGCCAGGCCCATACGCCCATTGTACGGGCTCTATACCATTAGAACTTGTGTTCGGCTCATCCGACAACTTCCGTCACGAAAAGTTAGTCTTCCATATCGCCCCATTTAAAAGTAGCTATCAAGCACTATTGGGACGCGAAGCTTTCGCTCGCTTTAACGCAATACCGCATTATGCATCTCTTACACTTAAAATGCCCGGTCCACGCGGCATCATCTCATTAAAGGGAAACTTCGAGTGTTCCTTGAATACGGAAGAAAGTGAGACTGCCTTGACAGCCACACTGTCGGTGTCAAAACCGGCGGATCTCGGGTAGGTGGTCCCGAACTGTGCGTCTAGGCGGATCGTAACAGGAGACAAGGGACACGATGTTTTTACCCAGGTTCGGGCCCTCTCGATGGAGGTAAAACCCTACTCCTGCTTGATTGATATTGATGATATGGGTAGTACAAGAGTGGATCTACCACGAGATCAAGGAGGCTAAACGCTAGAAGCTAGCCTATGGTATGATGGTTGTTGTGATTGTTGTCCTATGGACTAAAACCCTCCGGTTTATATAGACACCGGAGAGGGCTAGGGTTACACAGAGTCGGTTACAATGGTAGGAGATCTACATATCCGTATTGCCAAGCTTGCCTTCCACACCAAGGAAAGTTCCATTCGGACACGGGACGAAGTCTTCAATCTTGTATCTTCATAGTCTTTGAGTCCGGCCGATGATGATAGTTTGGCTATCCGGACACCCCCTAGTCCAGGACTCCCTCAGTAGCCCCCGAACCAGGCTTCAACGATGACGAGTCCGGCGCGTATATTGTCTTCGGCGTTGCAAGGCGGGTTCTCCTCCAAATTCCATGTGCTTGCCGAATAGTATCCGGCTTCCTTATAAATGTTGCGCTCCTTGGCTTCCACGCCCAATAATGGCCCTCTTCCACGTGTCGTACGAATGCGAAAGGCCAGGGTATTTTTACATTTTACCCCCAAGCTGCGCGAATAAGCTGCCTATAAGAGAGGCAAGAATCCAGATCCAAATCACACCATCCTCCTTCCACGAGTACTCATCGGAGCGCTTCTGACAAAAATCCACTCCATCATGGACCGTCGACGCGGCTCCTCCTCTCGCGCTCCCAGCCCTCAGCCAGGAGATTGGAGGAGGTGTTCAGTCCCGCACAGCGAGCTGGTGACGCTCCAAGCGGAGGGATACCTTCCTCCGGCCTTTATGGTCCCGGTTCGAGCCGGGCTGGCCACCTACAAAGGTGGGAAGCAGGCGGAGGCCACCCCCAGTCCCTCCAAAGGAGAGCGGGTGTGCTTCGTCCCTTATCTAATAAGGGGGCTCGGATTTCCCATACATCCGTTTCTCCGGGGGCTTCTGGAGTTCTACGGACTCCAGCTTCATCACCTCACGTCCGCCTCCATTCTACACATTGCGGGTTTCGTAGCTCTTTGTGAGCTGTTCTTGGGCATCGAGCCCCATTTCGCGCTGTGGAAGAGATTGTTTTGCCTCGTACCCCGTTCTTACGAGGGGTCGATATATCAAGTGGGCGGAGCCGAAATATGGCGCATCGCCGGGACCGGATATCTGTTCGGAACCCCAAAGAAGGCGTCCGAAGATTGGCCTTCGGAATGGTTTTATGTGGAAGATGCTCCACTGCCGGACCCAGTTCGGATTGGCCTCCCGGAGTTCATCAATGCTCCTCTGAAGAAACGCCTGAGTTGGCGCCCGCGGAGCCCTCAACGGGAAGATGATAGGAGCATCCATTATCTGATGGGCTGGATAAGGTTGCTGGCTCATTCTGGATTGACCAAGATCGGAGTCATGGCCACGTGCATAACGCGGGGGTGTAGCCGCTCCAATATAGGGGCCATCCCATGTGGGATTTCAACGAGGAGAATGACGCCACCCGTCACGGCCGCAAGGGGCCGGGATCGGCCGCCGATCTGGTGAAGATCCTGTCCGGCTTGTACAAGGGGGAGAAGGAGGACTTCCTCCAAATGAGTCCATTAAATGGATTCTCCATGAATAACCCTCGGAGCTGGGTAAGCGAACATTTATCTATCCGATCCGTAGTTTCAAAGTTAAGTGTCTTACTTTATGATTTCGACGCAGGAACTGCGCCGGGATGTGGAGGGCATACACAGTCCGGCTCCACAACCCGAGGATCCGGGAAGATCCCTTGATCCGGCCTCCGAAGAGGATCCGAACATAAAGGCGGAACTGATCGACGGGGTGTTAGACCAACTTAGCATGGACAATGCTCTAGTCGACATTACGGCCGACTACCCTGGTTTATCTCTAGCTTCCCAGGTAACTATGACCGGAGCCCTGACACCATTACTTTGTCCGTTCTTATTTCTAACCGCCGCATATCAACGGTGTCTCGCAGGAGGTGCCTTCAAGGCGGGAAGCTGATCCCACGGCAGCTGACCAACAAGGGTCAGTTCGGCCCAGCAGGCGGAAGAGGGGTGCGGTGCGAATTGAAACGTCGCCGCAAAGGTATGTCACGCCCCCATTTTTAAGGAAAAGACCCCTATGAAGTATATTGATGCTCATGACTTTTCCAGGAGAAAGAGCGCTCACCGGACTGTGCCCGGAGAGGTTGCCAATCAAGCCTCCGCCAGCCAGGCTCCAACACCTGGTCCAGAGGGGGAGGCGAGTGCAAGGTGCCAGCCAGATGCTCCTCCAACGGAGGATGCCGACAGGCTGTCCGCCATGAGGTCTGAGGTGGAGAGCGCCATGAATCATAGGCGCCGCCGGACAGTTCTTCGTGACGCGTGTTTCTCCCCGGAGGCGTTGAATGCCTTTAATGCGGGAGACGTGCACCTCCGTGCCGCTCAAGATGGTTTAACCAGAGCCACGGAGCAGTATGTGAAAGACATACGGGTAAGGGATTTTAATAGTTGTATATGCCAGTAGCCCTCAAGACTTAAAGTAGTTAAAATAACTGATTTAAGGATCATTTGATGTGCAGGATCTTACGGAGAAGAATACCCAATTGTCCCAGGAGCTACAAGAGTCCAAGGCCCAACTTGAGGCCGCACTAGCCGCCGCAGGAGGAGACACAGAGACCCCCTCCGATAACACATATTTCAAAAAGATAAGTAGTGTGCGGCGTGCGTATAAGTCTGACAATAATATTGCAGATGTTGCCGGACTTGATCCAGACAACCAACAGCTACTGCGCCAGCTGAAGGCTGGCGAGAGGGTGCTTTTGAAGGTGCAGCAGGAGAGGAACAAACTCCAAGATGCCCACACCCAGCTGGGAGAAGAGCTAAAAGGTGTCCGGGCCCAGCTGTCTGGCTTTGTGAAGGAGAATCAGCGGCTTCGTCGCGGCATCTAATGTAAGTGCTTGAGCAAACTCGTTTGAAAAGAAGAGTTTGGCGAGGAAGTCGATTGACAGAAATGTGTCTGTAGGTGTGCTCACAGGTCGCCCTGCGGAGGAAATGCCCGGTTCAACGGGTGACCAACTTCCCGAGCTGCTGCAACTGCACGAACGTGTTCGGCAGGAGATGAGTGACGTTGCCCAGGCCTTATGGCCGTCCGTCTCCCTACCCGAGGGTCTTGGAGGGCTTGCGGAGAAGCTTCAGGGAGAACGGCAGTGCTTCCGTCTATGGAAGATATCGGCCTATTGTCAAGGCGCCAGGGCGGCCTGGGCCATGGTCAAGACGCGGTACAAGAAGGCGGATCCGAACCACATGGCCGAGGTCGGACCTGTGGGGCCCGATGGGAAGGAGATCCCTGTGAGCTTAGTGTACGGCCAAGTAGAGTTGGCCGCTAACTATTCCCAACGGGACTATAAATTAGACAGCCTATTAGATGGGATTGAAGAGGAGTACAATCAGTCAATGTGACGATGTATTTTTAAAATGACATGTATAATGCCTTCTAGCCGGATTGTAGATCGTTTGTCTTTGCGGACCTTTTCACTTCAACCTCGGGACCCAATAGTCCGGAGTGTGTCCGAATGCCCTCGCGGTTATGAAAAACCGGGGCATGCATGGAGACCAGGCGTAGGGGTCATTAGTGCTTTATCAGACAAGTGCCCAACTAGTTATGTTATATTACATGGTTAGTAAGAAACATCTTCCAGGGAGAATAGTTCCGTTAGGGGTTCCTTTCCCTAGGAGGCATGCCCTAAAGTGCATGTCCGGACTGCGAAAAGATCAGAAAAGCATCTGGGGGCAGATAAATGAATAAATAAGAAATCATCTTTCAAGTCACCGACCGAATATTCCCTTAAGAATGCTAGCTTTCGGCTTCACCCAGTCTGAGGTACACATCCGGCTGACCCGGCAGTAACAATCGCAGAGGTGCTCCCTTTACCTCCTAGCCGAACAAGCGGGAACGTAGGGGTAAGCACAGGAGCCAGGCACCCTAGCTTGGCCAAAACTTAAGTCATATCGATGCATATAATGGTGAATAAAAGGTACATGCGGAAGTTTGACGCATGTGTTGGGCATAAAGCCCGTATAAATAAGCTTCTGTTTAAGAAGCCCCCAGGTATAATGAGTGCGGGTGGCACGTCAAGTGTGTGCGAACAATGCGCAGATCAGCCCTCAAAGGCTTTATGAAAAGGTGGGGAGAAAAGAAAGAAACAAAAGACAACTAAAGTATAGAATGTGGACGGAGCAAGGAGACGAACTCTGAGTCCGGCGCTAGGCGTAGAATCTTCGGAGGCGGGCTGCGTTCCATGGGTTCGGCTCGAGTCGGTTGTCTGATGCGTTTCGCAGATGGTATGCTCCGCTAGTCAGGACTTGGTCGATGATGAAGGAACCTTCCCATTTGGGCTTCAGTTTGTCCTTTTTCTTGTCCGGCAGGCGTAGAACTAGTTCGCCAACATTGTAAGTTTTGGCCCGTACTTCTCTGCTTTGATATCTTCGAGCCTGCTGCTGATAGAATGCGGAATGATCCTTTGCCACGTCGCGCTCCTCCTCCAATGCATCCAAGCTATCCTGCCGATCCAACTCGGCTTCTCTTTCTTTGTACATGCGCACTCGAGGTGAGTCATGAATTATATCGCAGGGCAGAACTGCCTCTGCACCGTATACCATAAAGAATGGCGTGAATCCGGTAGTACAATTTGGCGTGGTCCGCAGCCCCCAGAGTACGGAGTCGAGCTCCTCTACCCAGTGCGTGTTAGATTCCGTGAGGGACCGCACTAACCTGGGTTTGATGCCGCTCATGATTAGACCATTTGCTCGTTCGACCTGACCGTTAGTTTGAGGGTGATAGACTGAAGCGTAGTCGAGCTTCATGCCCATATTTTTGCACCAGAGTTTAACCTCGTCGGCCGTGAAGTTCGTGCCGTTATCGGTGATGATGCTGTGGGGGACACCATAACGGTGTACTACCCCGGATATGAAGTCTATCATAGGTCCGGATTCGGCCGTTTTAACTGGCTTGGCCTCTATCCATTTGGTGAATTTGTCCACCATTACCAATAGGTTTTTTTGCTTGTGGGTTCCCCCTTTAAGGGGTCCAACCATGTCAAGACCCCAGACCGCGAACGGACAGGTGATGGGTATAGTTTTGAGGGCGGTGGGTGGCATGTGGCTCTGATTAGCAAAGAGCTGACAACCGACGCATCGTTGGACTAAGTCCTGAGCATCCGCCCGGGCCGTCGGCCAATAAAATCCTGTACGGAAGGCCTTGCCTACAAGGGCCCGGGCTGCAGCGTGGTGTCCGCCTAGTCCGGCGTGAATTTCAGCCAAAAGATTTTGCCCTTCCTCTTCGGAGATGCACCTTTGAATGACTCCGGTTGTGATTTTATTATAAAGTTCTCCCTCATGGACCTTGTAGGCTTTAGATCGCCGAACTATGCAGCGGGCCTCATTTTGGTCTTCGGGAAGTTCCTACCTAATTAAGTAGGCTAGGAATGGTTCCGTCCACGGGGCAATGACTGCCATTATTTCGTGGGCTGAAGGTGTTATGTCGTTGGCTGAGCCACCGTTTGTGTCAGAATGTTCGGTGTTGGGCGGTGCGGTTGGTTCCGGATTGTTGTTTCCGGACTCCTCTTCCCATACTACGGATGGCTTAAATAGCCGCTCCAGGAATATGTTTGGAGGGACGGCGTCGCGCTTTGCGCCGATGCGCACCAACACGTCGGCCGCCTGGTTATTATCCCGGGCTACATGGTGGAATTCGAGTCCTTCGAACCGAGCTGACATTTTTAAAATGGCGTTACGGTAGGCTGACATTTTCGGATCTTTGGCATTAAAGTCTCTATTTACTTGGATATTGCGAGGTTTGAATCCCCGCGGACCTGGAGGCGTTGAATGCCCATGGAGATTGCCATCCGGAGACCATGTAGAAGGGCCTCGTATTCGGCTGCATTGTTGGACTCCGTGTACATTATTTGAAGTACGTATTGGACTGTGTCTCCGGTTGGGGACGTCAAGATGACGCCAGCCCCAAAGCCGGCCAACATTTTAGAGCCGTCGAAATGCATGATCCAATTGGAGTATGCGCCATACTCTTTAGGGAGTTCGGCTTCGGTCCATTCAGCGATGAAGTCAGCCAAGGCTTGCGACTTTATAGCTCACCGTGTTTGTAGGTTATGTCGAATGGTAAGAGGTGGATGGCCCATTTTGCAATCCTGCCCATCGCGTCGCGGTTGTTTATGATGTCGTTGAGGGGTACTTCGGAGGCCACTGTTATCGAACACTCTTGAAAGTAGTGTCGCAGCTTCCGGGATGCCATGAACACCGCGTATGCTATCTTTTGATAATGCGGGTACCGGGACTTGCATGGAGTTAAGACAGTGGATACATAGTACACTGGTTTTTGAAGAGGGAATTTGTGCCCTTCTATTTCTCGCTCGACGACGAGCACCACCCTTACAACTTGATGTGTTGCCGCGATATATAACAACATTGGTTCGCCCAAGTTGGGCGCGGCCAGGACCAGATTTGTTGCCAATATGGCCTTTATTTCTTCGAGTCCGGCCGCGGCAGCATCCGTCCATTCAAAGTGTTCGGTGCGCCTGAGGAGGCGATAGAGGGGCAATGCCTTTTCTCCCAAACGGGAGATGAAGCGGCTTAGAGCCGCCATGCATCCAGTCAATTTTTGTATTTGTTTAAGGTCTTTTGGGATATCCAACTGTGACAGAGCTCGGATCTTGGCTGGGTTTGCTTCAATTCCTCTACCAGATACAATGAACCCCAAGAGCTTTCCGGCTGGTACGCCGAAAACGCGTTTTTCCGGGTTGAGCTTAATGTCATATGCTCAGAGGTTGTTGAATGTGAGCCTTAAGTCGTCTACTAGAGTTTCGACGTGTTTGGTATTGACGACCACGTTGTCTACGTATGCCTCCATTGTTTTGCCGATTTGGGTAGCCAGACATGTCTGAATCATACGCTGATATGTTGTGCCGGCGTTTTTGAGTCCGAAGGGCATTGTGTTGAAGCAGAATGGTCCGTATTGAGTAATGAATGCCGTTGCGGCCTGGTCTGTTTCCTCCATCTTGATTTAATGGTATTCGGAATATGCGTCGAGAAAGCACAATGAATCATGCCCTGCGGTAGCATCGATGATTTGGTCAATGCGGGGAAGGGGAAAGGATCCTTTGGACAGGCCTTGTTAAGGTCTTTAAAATCGACACAAAGGCGCCAGGATTTGTCCTTGTTTGGTACCATTACCAGGTTCGCTAGCCAGTCCGGATGTTTTATATCTCTGATGAATCCGGCTTCTAATAGTTTGGCTAGCTCCTCTCCCATTGCCTGTCTCTTGGGTTCGGAAAATCGCCGAAGAGCCTGTTTGACTGGCTTGAATCCTTTTAGGATGTTTAGGATGTGTTCTGCCAGCCTGCGTGGGATTCCTGGCATATCTGAAGGGTGCCAGGCAAAGATGTCCCAATTTTGCGAAGGAATTCTCGTAGTGCGGCATCTACATCAGGGTTTAATTGTGCCCCAATGGAGGCCGTCTTTGTGGGGTCTGTTGGATGGACCTGGAATTTGACTATTTCGTCCGCTGGTTTAAAAGAGGTGGACTTGGATCTCTTATAGAGTATCACATTGTCCCTATTCACCATGGAGCGCAACACGGTGAGTTCTTCTGCCGCTAGGGCTTCGGATAGTGCCTCTAGGGCTAGTGCGGCTGTCTTGTTTTCGGCGTGCAGTGCTATGTCCGGATCACTGACAAGAGTGATGATTCCATTGGGCCCGGGCATTTTAAGCTTCATGTACCCGTAATGGGGTATGGCTTGAAAAATTGTGAATGCCTCTCGCCCTAATAAAGCGTGATATCCGCTGCTGAACAGGGCCACCTGGAACGTGACATCCTCGGACCTGTAATTGTCCGGCGAGCCGAACACCACATCAAGTGTAATTTTTCCTGTGCAGCGTGCTTCCTGGCTAGGGATTAATCCTCTAAAGGTTGTGCTGCTTCACTCAATGCGGCTCCAGTCTATTTCCATTTTTCGAAGGGTTTCCTTGTAGATGCGGTTTAATCCGCTGCCGCCATCCATGAGTACCTTGGTAAGACGAAAGCCATCCACTATTGTACTGAGGACCAATGCGGCTGGTGCTCGGGCTGTTCAGAATTTAGGTTCGTCGCTGGCGTTGAAGGTGATAGCTGTGTCGCTCCATGGATTTGTTGTTGCTACTTGGTAGACTTCGGCGAGGCTACGGATTGTTCATTTCCGCATATTATTTGATGTGAAAGTCTCGAAGACTGTTAATACCGTACTGGTACTGTTAGGGTGGTTCTCCGGGGCTAGAACCTCTTCGCCACTTTTGGCCACCTGCAGCAGTATCCAACATGCTCGAAGGCTATGTGTTGGAGTGGCGCCCTCTGTACTATGGATTTTACAGGGTCCGCTGAGCCATCCCTCCAGTACGGTTCCGTTCCCTTTATGGGGTTTTTGCTTTTTGGTTTTTGTCCCGGGTGCCTGAGCATGATGCACCCTTTTGTTTCGGACTAGGGTTGTGTTCGGAGCCGGATTGTCCCAAAACTTAGTTTCGGTTTTCCGAACACTCTCCATCGCACAGTACTTTCGTACTATGGACGCCAGGTCGGCAAAGCGTGTAATTTCGCGACGACTTACGGCGTTCAAGATTCCCTTGTCCGTGCAATTGTTGCAAAAAATTGAAATTGCGTTTTCCTCACGGCAGTCCTTTATCCTGTCCATAACCAGGAGGAATCTGGCCCAGTAATGATGTACTGTTTCCGCGGGCTCTTGCCGGATTTGAGATAGATCGCTTATGTTTGGGTGGGCGGGTGGGATTATATCCGGAACCCTGCCCAACTTGAGGCTCAAGGGCCGAAAAGTTTCCGAATTTGGAAGCTTGGATTGCCGGATGTCATCCAACGAATCTGGTCCGCTGCCTGACTTTAGGTTCAGTGCTTGATTGACGTTCGTCCCTCCACGGGAATCCGGCATGGAGGGGTCAGGAGTCCGGACATAAATGGTTTTTAATATAGAGGAAGAATTGCCGCATTGTTCTTCTACCACAGCAACGTGATGGGTAACCTGGGGAGAGTCAATCTCCCTCAGATCGGTTTTAAGCCCAATCTGATTGTAGTCTGTAGTGACTCCCAGGGCGGAAAAGCGATCCAAGAGCTCGTTTACGGAAGAGAGATCCATCAGATCTAGCTGCTCGGTGAATTCCGAGTTGACATGAAGATCGCTTTTGATGAACCGAGAGGTCATCGTCGGAGCGGCGGCCGAACAGGCGGTCATAAGAAAACCACCTAGCCGGATAGTTTGGCTGGCGGGCAAAGCTCCTTTGGCAATGGTACTGTCTTTAAATACGGGAAGAGCCATCCTTCCTGATCGTGACGGCACAGAGGAACTCTCAATGAAAGCACCAATGTCGGTGTCAAAACCGGCGGATCTCGGGTAGGGGGTCCCGAACTGTGCGTCTAGGCGGATGGTAACAGGAGACAAGGGAAACGATGTTTTTACCCAGGTTCGGGCCCTCTCGATGGAGGTAAAACCCTACTCCTGCTTGATTGATATTGATGATATGGGTAGTACAAGAGTGGATCTACCACGAGATCAATGAGGCTAAACCCTAGAAGCTAGCCTATGGTATGATGGTTGTTGTGATTGTTGTCCTACGGACTAAAACCCTCCGGTTTATATAGACACCGGAGAGGGCTAGGGTTACACAGAGTCGGTTACAATGGTAGGAGATCTACATATTCGTATTGCCAAGCTTGCCTTCCACGCCAAGGAAAGTCCCATCCGGACACGGGACGAAGTCTTCAATCTTGTATCTTCATAGTCTTGGAGTCCGGCCGATGATGATAGTTCGGCTATCCGGACACCCCCTAGTCCAGGACTCCCTCACACACAGTAATCCGGCTTTGCTGATCAAAGCACCTAAACAGGTCATTCAGATCTCGGACACGGTTAGGGGAGTCCGGCATAAATAAACAAGGGGCTTACTAGCCGCGTACCCCCTTACAAGGGGCTGCACGCATGTACAATCAGAGACAATAAAGCTCAATTTTATTCATTTTTTGAATTATACGCTGTTTATACATTTTTCGCACGATCCCTTTTTCCAACTAAGTTCTTCTCTTTTACAGATGAACACCGTGCTACACCCGTCCAGGATACGGCACAACGGAGACACAGGCGCAGACGTGCAGTAGGGACCTGTTGCAAGGATTCTTTTCAGATTAAGACCCTGCGTAAACCTTTCTTACTGTCTCTTGTTGATACACATCCCCCGGTTTCTTACTATAACCGAGGAGGATGCTGGCGTTTTGGCATCAGCCGCGCCAGAAATTTTTGCACGTACCTGGACATTAGGGGCTTAGGGCATTGTTCTGCCCGTTTTCTTAAAGACCGAATACCTTCGGGAGTGTTCGGCGTCTCGAGTTACGCCTTATATGCATCAGCTCCGAATCATGTCTTTGGTCAAATGTTGGGTTTGCCCGGCTCCTGTGTTTTGCTGCCTTATGTTCCGCTCTATCGGCTAACGCGGCACCAAGAGAACTACTGCGATTGTGCCCCGGTTTGTCCAGGTGAGCACCTCAGTAGAGAAAGCCAAAAACTAACTGTCATGATATAGCGAGAGACTGGTCAACCACTCGATCGACCACCGGAATGTTTAGAATTCCTCCGCTTTAACAAAGGACCGTTTCCCGGTCAGGCACATACGCGCCCCGAAATTCAGAGAGCGCGGTGCCCCTAGGGGCTATATAGTAGCCCCACCATCGAACTCCTATGGCTAAGTGAAAGTGATAAAGCATTATAGTCCGGTTGCCTAGTTTGCTACGCTATCACCTCCTTCACAGGACCAAGACGTTGGATTAAGTGTGAAAATGCGCCCCTTTTTTTGCAACACCCCCGCACTATGTGCGTGGGGGCTGAAGCCGAAGACTGTCATCTTTCAGGTTATATACACATATACATTAATGGCCGCACAGGAGGTATTTCAATACTTGAACGCACAAGTATAAAAAGCCATTATATTATATTTGAAACATGGTTTCACAAATCATACATGTCATTTGAACATAACATTTTTCGAGCACTGTGTCTCTATTAAACGAGCGCCCTTCAGGACTTCCTCAAAATAGTGCTCGGCAGGTACTCGGCTTCTGCCCGAATCCTGGGACGCAACGTCGGTGGCCTTCATCTCTGCCCAGTATGTTTTGACACGGGCAAGAGCCATCCATGCACCCTCTATGCATCCCGACCGTTTCATTGCCTCGATATGCAGCACCGCATCAAGGAACTGCTGCACCAAGCCAAAATAACTCTTCGGCTCGGGCCTTTTCGGCCACAAATAAGTCACGACATCCTTCATGGCAAGTCTGGACAACCTATTCAGCTCAGCCCATTCGGCTAACCGATCGGTCAATGGAAGTGGACGCTCTGGACTTTGGAACTGCGACCAAAAAAGCTCTTCCATTCCGTAATCCTTTTGGCCTCGGAAGTGTGCGACCGCGTCTGCGGCACTCACCGCCAAATCCTGATGAGCATCCTACGCACCCCACAGCTGGCCCAACTAAGCGTACTTCGGATCTGTGAACTTCCTCCGCAGCAGAAAGGGCTTTCCAGCCGCGATATCCCCGGCCTAACGTAGCTCCTCCTTTATAGCTCTCATCGGGGAGCGGGCATCCTTGGCCTCGGCGGTGGCCTTCTTCAGGTCCTCTTGCTCCGCTCGGCATTCTTTTTCAAGAAACTCGCAGTGGTCGGTAGCGTTCTTCAGCTTCACGGCCATCTCAGCCATTTCCTCCCTGCTTCGGTAGTGAGCAGCCTGTTCGGCTTTTAGCTCTTTGGCCGCCTTCAAGGTAGCCGCATTACTTTTTCTGGCTTGCTCCCTGTCTTGGGCAAGCTCCGCCCGAAGGTCCTCCATACCTGCGGCACCATCTGCATCAAGCATACATGTTGTAAGGCACGGGCGTCAAGCTCCCTTACCAGGTGTCCGCGGAGAAGCCACATACCTTGTGACTCGTCAAGTCGCTTATTGACCAGCGTGATGTCCGCATCCGCAACGTCAAGTTGCCGCTTTAGTTCGGCAAATCCATCAGTCCGATTGGCCACCGAATGCTCCGCCACCTATATAGGAAGGGCGAAATCTTACAACTGAGATTATGATCCTCGGCACGCCGTCACCTTTGACAACGCACCGAGTCTCAGGGGCTACTATCTATACAGGGCGCATTCTATATGCAAAACTGTCAGAAGGTATATCATTTTTACGTACCTCAAACCCCGTCAGTAAACTTCCGACGGCTTCATGCAATCCGCTCTCAGCGGATGAAATCCTTTCAATCACCGTACCCATTAACGTACGGTGATCCCCTGAGATAAACGCTCGCTAGAGCAGATCCTTCAGCTCCTCCGACCGTACACCAGTTGGTGTCGAACCTTCCGGCCCCGCCGGACTCGGGGAAACCCTCCGCGACGACACCTCAGGGTCGTCCGCCCCGCCTGACGGTGCGGCACATGGAGGCGTTTCGCTCTCCATCATCTCCGGACGAAGATCCCCCAAAGATGAGCTCTGCTGAGAAGAGCTGAGATCCGAACTACAAGGTAAAACTTCGTTTATCTTCAGAAATAAAAACAGGGATGTCCCTTATTACAAAACTCCCCTTTCTACTTACGGCTCGCTAGAGGGCTGATTTCCTTGGGGAAATAGTGCGGCTGAGGCTTCTCCCGGCGCAGGACCCTCTGGTGAGGATTTCTTCCCCCACTTTGAGGCCTTGGCCTCCGGATCTTCAGAAGCGGTCCTCTTCCCCCCTGGAGGGAGGAATTCTCGATCCCCCCTTTCTTGAGAGCCTCCTTAGCGGAGGCAGTAGCTTTCCTGTTCCCCCCTTCGCCCTCTTCCAAAGGCGCAGCCTCCAGCATCTTGGTTAACACAGGATCCGGCGTGGTCTCAGGGAGGGGGGCCGGACATCGTATTAGTTTTTCTTTTGCTATCCACTCCTGTTCAAGGGACATATCTTTAAAGGGCAAGTTTATGATAAATGTACGGACAGCGTGTCCGGGCACAGGACTACTTACTTGAGTATCCAGGCGATTGCAGCTCAGACCTGCGTCCTCGGTCAAGTCCGGACACATCTCTTGTGATCTGAAGAACAGTTTATACATCTCCAAGGGCGTCGCACCCATGAAGTGTTGGAGAGCTCGCGGTCCCTTCGGATTGAATTCCCACAGACGGAGGGGACGACGTTTACAGGGCAGAAGGCACCGAATCAGCATGACCTGCGCCACTACAACCAGATTGATCTCCCTCTCTTGGAGGTCTCGAACACGCCCTGCAACAGTGGTACGTCCTTGGACGGCCCCCAGTCAAGCCCTTTGTTGACCCATGACGCCAGCCGTTATGGAGGACCCGAGCGAAAGGCAGGTGGCGCCACCCATCTGGTGCCCCTGGGAGCGGTGATGTAGAACCACTCCTATTGCCACAAGCCAAGCTCCCCTTGAAAAGAGCACTCGGGCGAGGGAGCGTCAGCACTCTTAGTTATAACAGCCCCTCCGCACTCTACCTGCTGCCCCTCTATCATCTTAGGCTCCACATTGAAGGTATTGAGCCACAATCCAAGTGAGGGGTAGTGCGGAGGAAGGCTTCACATACAACAATGAACGATGAGATATGGAGGATGGACTCCGGGTCCAAGTCGTGGAATTCCAGCCCATAATAAAACATGAGCCCCCTCACGATGGGGTCCGTCGGGAAGCCTAAACCACGATGGAAGTGAGACATGAACACCACGCTCTCACCAGGCTCCGGAGTAGGAATAACTTGCCCTTGGGCAGGCAGCCTATGCGAAATTTCGCCGGTTAGATATCTGGCATCTCTCAGCTTTAGCACGTCTTCTTCCGTAAAGGAAGAAGGCATCCACCGTCCTTGTAGGTCGGAGCCGGACATTGTTGAAGGTCCGAAGCGCCTGAATCTGGAGCCTTGGGTGTTGGAACTCGAGGCGAGGGGCGGATTCGATTGAGATTGAAAGAAAGGAGCAGGCCTTGGTCTCGTTATGAAGAGGTTGAATACCAAGAGCCCTCCTCGTGCCTTTTTGGGACTCGCCTTCGATAGAGGGGGCGTGCCAACAGGCGCGGTTGGGTTACCCACGCCCGTATTAATGAGAATCCCAGAATAAGGGGACACGATCTCTGCTTTGACAAGACGTGCTAAGGAAACCGCTTCGCTAAACGCGCTGAGGTGGAACAATAAAAACAATTCGAATAAAGGCTTGGCCGTGGTGTGACATCATACCACGAAATACGTCAGCAGATTGAACTTGTGTAAATATTATTCTCTCTACAGTGGTATGTGGAATTTATTTTGCAGAGGCGGACACTATCCTGGTGTTCGAAATCTTCTATGAATTATTCGGAGGAGGAACCCGCCTTGCAATGCCGAAGAGAATATGCGCGCCGGACTCGTCGTCATTGAAGCCTGGTTCAGGGGCTACTGAGGGAGTCCTGGACTAGGGGGTGTCCGGATAGCTGAACTATCATCTTTGGCCGGACTCCAAGACTATGAAGATACAAGATTGAAGACTTCGTCCCGTGTCCGGATGGGACTTTCCTTGGCGTGGAAGGAAAGCTTGGCAATACGGATATGTAGATCTCCTACCATTGTAACTGACTCTGTGTAACCCTAGCCCTCTCCGGTGTCTATATAAACCGGAGGGTTTTAGTCCGTAGCACGAACAACAATCATACCATAGGCTAGCTTCTAGGGTTTAGCCTCCTTGATCTCGTGGTAGATCTACTCCTGTACTACCCATATCATCAATATTAATCAAGCAGGAGTAGGGTTTTACCTCCACCGAGAGGGCCCGAACCTGGGTAAAAACATTGTGTCCCTTGTCTCCTGTTACCATCCGTCTAGACGCACAGTTCAGGACCCCCTACCCGAGATCCGCCGGTTTTGACACCGACAAGTATCAAGCATAGAAGTAGTTTCATCATAAGTATCATGCATAGTAGAAGTGGCATCATCAATAACATGCGACATACCAGAATTCAAAGAAGTAATAGGTTTAGGTGTCGCAAGCTTACTCAAAACGGAAGGATAATCTAGTGTAGAGCTAGATGGCCGTTCCTTACCTCCGCTCGTAGTTGAGGTAAAAAATTAGTTCTTTCGTCTTTGAAGTTCCTCATAGTGATCAGCAGATATAAATCCCAAGTGACTCAAAGAATAGAGCTATGCTCCCCGGCAACGGCACCAGAAAATAGTCTTGATATCCCACAAGTATAGAGGATCGCAACAGTTTTCGATGGTAGAGTATTCAACCCGAATTTATTGATTCGACACAAGGAGAGCCAAAGAATATTCTCAAGTATTAGCTGTTGAGTTGTCAATTCAACCACACTTGGATAACTTAGTATCTGCAGCAAAGTACTTATTAGCAAAGTAGTATTATAGTAAAGGTAACAGTGGTAAAAGTAACGATAGCAGTTTTGTAGTGATTGTAACAGTAGCAATGGTAAAGTAAATAAGCAAAGCACAATATGTGAAAAGCTCGTAGGCATTGGATCAGCGATGGATAATTATGTTGGATGCGATTCCTCATGTAATAGCTATAACATAGAGTGACACAGAACTAGCTCCAATTCATCCATTTAATGTAGGCATGTATTCCGAATATAGTCATACGTGCTTATGCAAAAGAACTTGCATGACATCTTTTGTCCTACCCTCCCGTGGCAGCGGGGTCCTAGTGTAAACTAAGGGATATTAAGGACTCCTTTTAATAGAGAACCGGACCAAAGCATTAGCACTTAGTGAATACATGAACTCCTCAAACTACGGTCATCACCGAGAAGTATCCCGATTTGTCACCTCGGGGTTGTTGTATCATTACACATAATAGGTGACTATAGACTTGCAAGATAGGATCAAGAACTCACATATATTCATGAAAAGATAAAAGGTTCATATCTGAAATCATGGCACTCGGGCCCTAGTGACAAGCATTAAGCATAGCAAAGTCATAGCAACATCAATCTCAGAACATAGTGGATACTAGGGATCAAACCCTAACAAAACTAACTTGATTACATGGTAAATCTCATCCAACCCATCACTGTCCAGCAAGCCTACGATGGATTTACTCACGCACGGCGGTGAGCATCATGAAATTGGTGATGGAGGATGGTTGATGATACGACGGTGACGAATTCCCCTCTCTGGAGCCTCGAAAGGACTCCAGATCAGCCCTCCCAACAGAGATTAGGGCTTGGCGGCGGCTCCCTATCGTAAAACGCGATGAAACTTTCTCTCTGATTTTTTTGTCCGTGAAAGGGAATATATGGAGTTGGATTTGAGGTCGGTGGGCAACCAGGGGGCCCACTAGGCAGGGGGGCGCGCCTAGGGGGAGGGGGTGCGCCCCCACCCTCATGGACAGGGTGTGGGCCCCCTGGCCTTGATTCTTTCGCCAATATTTTTTATATTTTTCAAAAGTAATCTCTGTTAATTTTCAGGTCATTCCGAGAACTTTTGTTTCTCCACAAAAATAACACCATGGCAGTTCTGCTGAAAACAACGTCAGTCCGGGTTAGTTTCCATTGAAATCATGCAAACTAGAGTCCAAAACAAGGGCAAAAGTATTTGGAAAAGTAGATACAATGGAGACGTATAATACTACCACCCTGCCGACACGGTACTACCGTGGAGTGGTTCACTCGGCGCTTGTGCTCCAGATCTGCACCAGAGCGGTACTACCGCGCCTTGCGCAGTACTACCGCTTAGGGCTGGGCGTGTGGGGTATGTATCGGGCAGGGGGAGTTTCTACTCCCCCATAGCCGTTCAGATTGCCCCATCCACTCGTCCTCTCCTCTCTCAGGCGACTCCCCAAGCACCAGAAGTCCGCCGCGGGGGCGCCGGATTCAGGCAGTCTCCCTCGATTCCGTTCGGTGGGATCCTTCCCCACCCTCTCCTCTTTCCATGGATGCCGGTATTGCCTCTGTTCTTCTCTCCCTTGGTTCTCTTTCTTGTATCTAGGTTTTGGGCTATACTCGTTGCATCCCTTGATTTAGTTGTTGAATCGAGACTTAGGAAGGACTTGGGAAATTGCTAGACTAGGTTGTTTGATGATTAGGTGTAGAAATATGAACTTTTGCATCTCCGGTAGTACCAGATCTTTCCGCGGTAGGTGTCAGCCCGCTGACAGCCGCTCCGACGGTACTACCGCTTATGAGCAGTACTACCGCTCTGGTGTGCGGTACTACCGCCCTGAGATGCCAATGGTCCTATTTCTCTAGCTAATTCTCATCTTTGGTGTTTGTCTTTCCTTGGCTTATGCTCTCTTGCCCTTGTGGTCTTTGTGTGCGTGTGTTTTCAGGCGGGAGTAGCTCCGAGCATCAGGCTCGCCACAAGAATCCAGACCGTGCAACAGGTTCCAAGCGTTATCGCTTGTCGGATGTTCTAGAGTGTGCTGGTGGTGGTGGTGAGGGTGGCTCGTCTGAGCCACCAAAACGCAAGGCCAAGGTCCCAACGTCGAAGACCTCCGCTGGGCGCAAGCGTGCTAATAAGATGTCTCCTATGGAGTTCTGTACCAAGAGGAAGCACAATCCCTACCATGTGGACTAGGATCCTGCTCTTCAGAGGCATCCGTTCTAGAACAGGCTTCAGCAGTCCATCTATTGCAATGTCTTGAAGCAAAAGAAGAACTTGTTTGTGAAAGTCAAGTCTATCAATCTCTCACACATGGAGAAGGACCTGGCTTACTCTGGGAATGCTCTGCAGTGGTGTGAGGAGTTGTACATCAAGAGGATCATTACTTTCAACAAAGACTTTGATGCCGAGCTCGTGGCCCAGTTCTTTGCCACCGTTCACTTTGGGCATGATTAGGCCCGTACTCTGTCGTGGATGACCAATGGTTGTCGTCTGTCCGCACCATGGAAGGACTTCATGGTCAGCTTGTCATACAATGATGAGGGTGCCCAGACCCCATTTGGGTTTCACCCTCATAAGGAGATTGCCGCTACTCAGAAGGAAAAGCTTTGGCCCTATTCTACCAGGAAGGTGTCCGAGACTGGGAAGGTTACTTATGAGCTCTAGCCCTTTCTAGACATCATGCATCGGATCTTCCAGAACACCCTGTTTCCTTGGATTGGCAACTTGGATCAGGTGCACTCTTACCTAGTTGAAATGCTTCTATTCTGTCAGGAACAGCAGGGCTCTCAGTAGGTGCTGGATGTGTCACATGTGATGTGGTCTAACTTTCACTCTTCTGTCATGGAGCGCAAGTGCATGATCTATGGACCTATCTTATGCAGCTTATGGAGGACACTTGGGTAGCCAAGTTTCTAGATGAGGAGCTTGTCACAGACAACATGGTTTCTCATGACACTATCGAGCTGCGTCAGAAGGAGAAGTGGAGTACGTCTACTCCGGCACCTCCAGTGCAGGAGACTGTCCTATCTGATGAAGATGATGAGGATGATGATGGGCCAGAGTATGTGCCCCCATCTAAGGAGCCCTCTTGGGTGAAGAATCTCACGGAGAAGATGAAGCGTCTGTTCTGCTTTCAGGCCAAGGGCCAGTACAAGGCTCACAAGAAGGCCAAGATGGCTCGTCGTCGTGACAAGGCTATTATGAGACAGGTTGGCCTGGAGGTTGCATATGGCTCTGAGGACCGGATCACTGATGAGGAGTCTTGGATAAAAGTGCATTGCCCGTGGTTTGACTCTGAGGAGGACACTGGAGTTCACGCTTCTCCCCATGCTGCAGATGTTTCTAAGGAAGAGGAGGAGGAGGAGCATGACTGGTGATGCAATGGAGATCTACCATCATGTGTTGTGTCGTCCCTTTCCCTTTTGGTGTCTTGCTGCCAAAGGGGCAGAGTTAGGGATTTTCCTTAGGTCTTGTGTTTGCGTGTTTGTGCTCGTTCGTGTCTCGTGTCTTTTGTTCGTTCGTTTTTGTTCGCTTTTTTCGGCTGTGAGCAAGACCATATGGTGTAATACATATGTGAACTACCCTATCCTATCTACTTTAGTATCAAGTACCCTATTATCTTATGAGATGCTTCATTTCCAGCACTTATATTATTGCTCTCATGCTTGTCCTTGCTTAGATGTACTTGTTGATAATTCTTATATGCAAGGATGTTGCCTGTCTACAAAATATAGGGGGAGTTTGATCCTATAGATGTGCACATAGCCTTTCATGCTAATTTCCTTGGTGCACACCTCTAGGGGGATCCCGTCTATATTTTGTAGGAAGGGGTTTGCTTAAATTCCAGTTACATTTTTTGCAAATCCCGTGTTGTCATCAATCCACCAAAAAGGGGGAGATTGTAAGGGCATATTTATCCCTTAGTAGTTTTGGTGATTGATGACAATACGTTTGCAGACTAATAGTGTGCACTAAGCATTTCAGGTGATCTAATATAAGGGCACTATGCGATTGATACCCCTCGAGGACTTCACTTTAGACGGATTATTTTCCTTCGTTTCTATTCGGTGGAATTGAGTCGTAGGAATAACCGTACTATCAAGAGGGGATCCATTTCGAAAGAGTATGGGTGGAATCATCATGTTCACATTCTCCTTGCACCCTCACCTTCTTCCTGCTTCTTTGGAGTTTCTGTGTTGTGCAAAACAAGGGGTGAAGTGTGCTAAGTGGTAGTACCACGGCCAGGGCGGCAGTACCGCTTGTTAGTTCTGCTGGTACTACCGCCCCTACTGTGGTCTCGATTTTTCGTGTCAGGTTTCCGTAAAAGACCACGCTGGGGAGCGGTAGTAGGGACGGCAGTAGGGCGTGGTAGTACCGCTCCCACTTCCTCTCCAACTGCCGCTCAGCTTGCTGCCCTCCCTATATTCCAGCGGCTGTAGGAAGCGGCAGTACCACCTATTGGTGGTAGTACCGCCCTAGTGCGTGTACTTCTCCTCCCTCAGTCCTGGTGGCCCTATGCCTGCTTGCCACGACGGTAGTACCTGTGGCACCCCGAGTCAGAGCGACCGGTTTACCATACATTGCCAGCCCAGAGACCTTGTCTTCTGGCAACACACAACAGCTTGGTACAGAAATACAACCGCTTTATTGATGCTAGTGGACCAGAGTTTATATTACAACAGTTAGCAAGGCCAAGCGGCACACACAATGCGACAGAACAATATGTACAATATTTAGCGAACATACAGGGGCCTCGATCATGACAACTACGTGGCAGCGGAACAATGTCGTAGCAGAACTCCATAGCACAAGGACACCGATGTGGACACGATCTAGACTCGGACAGCTCTCCTTTCCAACCAGACTTTCCTGAAATCTGGCATGACACGCCATGTCAGTACATTGAATGTACTTGCAAGCTCACAACAAGCATAAACATAATGACAAACAATATCATGATACTTAACGAGTTAATAACGATACAACAATTATCAAACATGCTGTGACTATGCTCAAGTGGTACTCGTCCATTGGACTGGCTTACCGAACATGATCATTTCCAGATCACAAACGTGATGAACACAGAGACAAACTCGTGATCCTTATGAGGATCACAACCCGACCAAAAAATGGCCCGTGATCCTTACGGCGATCACAATCCGACCAATAAACGGCACGTGATCCTTACGGCGATCACAACCCGACCAACAAATGGCCCGTGATGCTTATGGCGATCACAACCCGACCAACTAATGGCCCGTGATCCTTACGGCGATCATAACCACGACCACATCTGGTCCAACTCAACACGATGGCCTTTCTGCCATCACCTCAGTGCATACTTAGTGTGCATATTTATTAAGTGTTGACCCATGGTGTACCCTACTTTCAAGTGTGTCTGTAACCATGGACTCGGCTATCGATAGATTAATACACTCTGCAGAGGTAGCGCACTGGACCCACACTACGGAACCCATGGCCTCGCACTCCCATTCGGGTGGACCGACAGCATTCCAACGAAACCACTTCATTGCCATGACACTTGTTGGGGAACGTAGTAACTTCAAAATTTTCCTAGGCACACGCAATATCATGGTGATGCATAGCAACGAGAGGGGATAGTGTATCTTCATACCCTTGAAGATCGCTAAGCGGAAGCGTTTATCAACGCGGTTGATGTAGTCGTACACCTTCATGATCCGCCCCGATCAAGTACCGAATGTACGACACCTCCACATTCAGCACACATTCAGCTCGATGACATCCTCGCCTTCTCGATCCAGCAAGTTGGGAGAGTTAGTAGATGAGTTCCCGCAACACGACGGCGTGGTTACGGTGTTGGTGAAGAACAATCTCCGCAGGGCTTCGCCTAAGCACTACGGAAACTATGACAGAGGATAAACTAGAGGGGACGAGGTTGCCGACACACGGCTTGATGTTTCTTGATGTGTCTTTGGTGCTAGCCATGCCCCTCTATTTATATGTTGAGCCTTGGGGTCGAAACTTGGAGTAAAAGCCTCCACAAAGTCGGTTTCACCCGAAAGGCAAGAGTCCTTCTCGGACTCCAGGGCCAGCCGCCAGGGTTCCCGGCGTCTGGACCCAGACGCCAGGGTTCCTGGCATTGGACCCAGACGCAAGGGACCCTGGTGTCTGGCCCCTGGACTCCGCAAAACTTCCTTTTGCGCTTTCCAAAAACCTTGCGGGTTTCCCCTTTGGCCCAAATAACGTGTTCTCGTACCCAAACATTTCGGGAAACATCCGGAACTCCTTCCGGTGAATTTCGGAACCCTTCCGGAGACCAAACAACATTATCCCATATATTAAACTTCATCTCCGGACCATTCCAGAGTTCCTCGTCATGTCCATGTTATCATCCGGGACTCCGAACAATATTCGGTCACCAAAATACATAACTCATATAATACTATATCCTCAACGAACGTTAAGCGTGCGGACCCTACGGGTTCGAGAAGTATGTAGACATGACCGAGACATTTCTCTGGTCAATAACCAATAGCGGAACCTGGATGTCCATATTGGCTCCTACATATTCTACGAAGATCTTTAACGGCCGAACCGTGTAACAACATACGTTTGTTCCCTTTGTCATCGGTATGTTACTTGCCCGAGATTCGATCGTCGGTATCTCAATACCTAGTTCAATCTCGTTACTGGCAAATCTCTTTACTTGTTATGTAATGCATCATCCCGCAACTAACTCATTAGCTACATTTGCTTGCAAGGCTTATAGTGATGTGCATTACCGAGAGGGCCCAGAGATACCTCTCTGACAATCGGAGTGACAAATCCTAATCTCGAAATACGCCAACTCAACATGTACCTTCGGAGACACCTGTAGAGCTCCTTTATAATCACCCAGTTACGTTGTGACGTTTGGTAGCACATAAAGTGTTCCTCCGGTAAAAGGGAGTTGCATAATCTCATAGTCATAGGAACATATGTAAGTCATGAAGAAAGCAATAGCAACATACTAAACGATCAAGTGCTATGCTAACGGAATGGGTCAAGTCAATCACATCATTCTCCCAATGATGTGATCCCGTTAATCAAATGACAACTCATCTCTATGGTTAGGAAACACAACCGTCTTTGATTAACGAGCTAGTCAAGTAGAGGCATACTGGTCACATTATGTTTGTCTATGTATTCACACATGTATTATGTTTCCAGTTAATACAATTCTAGCAAGAATAATAAACATTTATCATGATATAAGGAAATAAATAATAACTTCATTATTGCCTCTACGGCATATTTCCTTCAACACTCTCCCGGCCACTCCGACTCAATCCCCATCGGGCTAGTCCTGGGTGGCCCTGTGTCTACCTCAAGACACATCGACCACCGTCGGGGCCACGATGCACTCTGGGAACCGGTACCAAAAACTTAACAACGGGCTCACAAGGTTATGCCTGCTTACCGGGCCAGGGTACAGCACGCCCATAACCTTCCCTAGATGGAGGCACCGACCAGAGGCACGACAATGAAACGCATTAAGGCCGTACCATACCAGCAAATGTGGTTGCACTGGGAAAGACTCATTTCAGCGGCACCATGACCCGGTCAACAACATATTCAAGTTGAGTTATTATGAGGTTCAACTTAAAGTGAAAGTAAATGGTGTCATAATGCCATGACATGCTTCACCATCATATGCATCACATATCAATGAAAAATAACTAAGTCAACTACACTCTCACGGAGCAATCATCAACTCATGATACTCCTCTCGTTAAGATCAAACCTCACTTAAACCAGAATCCTACTAGCAAACTCATCATTTTTCATCATGCAAAAATAATTTCACTAATCATTTATCTCCATGACCATATTATCTTATCATTACTCATAACTAAATCCTTGTTAGCTTATCAACAAGATTCACTTCAAACTTTCTGTAAATCAAGCATATTTAATATAACAAGCATCTAACAGAATATAATTATCATAGTAATAATTTAAATGCATGAGTAATCATTAGTTCAAGTAGGAAAAACACAAATATTGAAGTGGCACTATGAAAATGTTGTTGTGGCTTGCCGTAGTGCAGATGAGGTTCACAAGCCTCCTGGTGATCCTCAAGAAAAGCCTGCTCTTCTAAAAATAAATAAAACCACAAAAAGAAAGCATCAAGAAACCTTCTGAAATTCACCGAAAATCTAGACAGCAAGGAAAAATCCCATCTTTTGGGTGCTAATAGATTTTTGGACAAAGAACACAATGCAAAAAAGAAACAATGCATTTGGACTTATAGATAAAAAGTTATGGCTCTTTGAAGTTCGCTGGATTTAAATGAATTTGAATTAAAAATAAAACAGACTGGGGGTGGTGACGTCGAAGGCGTAAAAGCCCAGGGCGCCACCACTCATACCGCTTCGTGCACGTACGGAGTGGCTGACAAGCGGGCCGCGCTAGTCAGGTGAGGAGGACGGGGAGAGGGAAACAAAAAGTGGCGGAGCTTCGCCGGAGCGTACACCGGCTGCGAGGGTTCTTGGGACCAAACGAGAGGGGGGATCAAAGGAGAAGAAGACGGCGCACCTACCCGTACCCGTAGCTTGGCTAGGGATGGTCGGAGTGGCATCAGAAACAACCTCTCCAGTAGAGGCAGAGGGCAGCGGTCACCGGAGACAAAGACGACAACGGCTAGGGGCTGCTCCAGGGGCTCCAATAAGGCGGAACGGCATCACCGAAGAATGGCGGAGGCCCTGGCAGGGTTGCCCTGGCCTGGGAGAGGCTGGATCTGCGGGGACGATCCGAGGGGATCACCGGCAAGCTCGAGCTCGGGGACGGCAGCCCGCGGCCTGCTCGGCCGGGCTGCGGCTTTCTACTAGGTTGTGGTGTGTGTGGGAGTGGCTGCGGGTGCTCAAGGAGGCTGGGGGTGGCGGCATTTATAGGCGAGCGGCGAGGGGGGTTTGGCCTCCGTCGGAGGACACCTGTCCATGGTGCCCGGCGACATACGGTGCCAGTGAGAGAGGGGGAAGAGGACGGAGTTCACGCGAGAACTATTGGCGAGCACGGACGAGCACATGGGCGAGGGGGAAGACGATGAGCACAGTGCGACGCGCACTATGTCGTTGGTCGGACCGTGCCCGTACCCACTGCGGCGAGCTCCGGCATCGGCGAGTGCCAGGGAGGAGCTAAGGGAGTGGAGACAGGGATGGTGACGCGGTTTGGCACGCTCGGGCAGGCTGGGCAGCGAGCACGCACGCAAGAGAGCGCTCGGCGGCACCCAAAGCACGTGTTTTGCATGCCAGCACACCTGGACGAACGCGGTCACCATGTGAACTATGCCATCAGGCCAACCTAAGCACGAACTTCATGTCTAGCGTGTAGTCCTTGGTAGTTTGGAGTGTTACTACGGTTGGGTTAGGTTTGAGGTGTAGTAAAAATGGATTTGTACTCCAAGTAAGTTTCTGGACAGTAACTTTGGAGGTTTACTATGGTCAAACCACTTGGAGTTGAGGGCTGGGCTTTGGAGGCTATCCACCACTTACTAAGGTGAAGATGCACAAGAAAAACCAGCTACAATGGAGCTAGTAAAATGGTAGTTGTTGTAGAAACTACCATTTTTGTCCAGAAATGAAAATATTTTCTGTAGCCAAAATATTCCAAAGAGTGATGAAATATTTTTGCTCAGAAAGGTGCCCTAAGGTTCAAAGAATAATTGGGATTTTTCTCAGGATTTTAGGGGCAAGAAAAATTAGGGTTCCTTTGGAGCACAAAGGGCTGGCTAGGGTTTAGGAGGGCAAAATGAATATTTTTCATTTAAGAAAAATATTCCAAGTGATATTTTGAGATGATCCAGAGGTGAAGTGATGGTTTGAGAAGGAGTGGAAGCACTTGGGTGAAAGTCAAGGGGTACCCAAGTGGTTAAGTCCAAATGAAATGATTCAAAAACTCCAAACCCAAATCCAAATCAACTGAAAACCAGGCAAAGAAGAGAGGGCAAAAAACAGACTGTCATAAACCTCCCCCACTTAGAATGAATCTCGTCCTCGAGATTTGGTTGCTTGGGAAAACCATTCTGGATAATGTGCCCTTAGAAATTCTTCTGATTCCCATGTTGATTCTGACTCTGTGTGATGCTTCCATTGGACTTTGTAAAACTTCCTTGCTTTATTGCGAGTGACTCTTTCCATCTGATCCAAAATTTTCACCGGCCTCTCTTCATATGTTAATTCTATTGCCAGCTCTATTTCTGTCAAATTAGTCTTTTTCTCAGGCGATGATATGCATCACCATAATTGTGAAACATGGAACACGTTGCGCATGTTCGACAATTCAGGAGGTAACTCCCACTGATATGCAACAGCACCCACTCGTGTCATAACTGGAAATGGACCAATAAATCTGGGTGCCAATTTTCCACGAGTCTAAAATCTCTTGATACCTTTCATAGGCGTGACTCAAAGGTAGACATGTTCTCCGGGTTCAAAGCTGATCTATCGGTGCTTTGCATCATAATAACTTTTCTGTCGAGATTTGAGCAACTGCAATCTGTCTCTAATTTCTTGACTTGCTTCTCGGCTTCCAGCATGAGATCCGTTCCAGAAATATGGCTATCTCCGGTTTGAGACCAATTTAATGGAGTGCGGCACTTACAACCATACAAAGCTTCATACAGTGACATCTTTGAACTAGTCTGGAAGCTATTGTTATACGAGAACTCGGCGTACGGCAAACAATCTTCCCATTTTGGGCCTTGGGACAAAGCACAGGCTCGCGGCATATCTTCGAGTATTTGATTTACCCGTTCTGTCTGTCCATCTGTCTGAGGATGATAAGCGGTACTGTATTTCAATTCCGTCCCCAAGGCTTGATGGAGACGGGACCAAAAAGCAGAGGTAAAAAGTGAACCTTGGTCAGAAGTGATGGTTCGAGGGACTCCATGCACACTGACTATTCTGGATACATACAGTTGTGCAAGCTCATCTGCTCGATATGAGGTTCTGATCGGGATGAAGTGGGCTACCTTGGTTAATGTATCCACAATGACCCAGATTGCATCATTGCCCCGTCGGGTCTTAGGTAGTCCTGTGATGAAATCCATACAGACATCATCCCATTTCCATGGTGACACGGGCAGCGGTTGGAGAAGTCCGACTGGCTCTGATGTTCTGCCTTCACTTTGTTGCATATGTCGCAGCAGGCCACGAAATAAGCAATGTCTTTCTAAATTCCATCCCACCAGAATATTTGTCGAAGGTCTTCGTACATTTTTGTACCTCCAGGGTGAATTGAATACGAGGATTCATGGGCTTCGGACATGATCTTCTGCTTTAAATCCGCTTGATTGGGCACACAAATCCTTCCCCTGAATTGGAGGGTACCAAATTGATCCTTCGAGAAATCAGAATGCTTGACACGTTTCTACAGATCGGCATCGCTTGGCTGGGCCTTGCGGATCTCTTCCTCAAGAGTAGGGGTAATCTCCAAAATATTAGCAAGGCCAACCTCAACTATGACTAGGTTGTGCTGAGCAATCTCTTCTTTAAGTTCAGGAGGCAAAGATTCCAATATGACATTTAAACTGACAGGCTTTTGACTGAGCGCATTGGCAACCACGTTGGCCTTACCCGGGTCGAAATTTACTCCAAGGTCATAATCCTTGACCAACTCAAGCCATCTTCGTTGACGGAGATTTAAATCTGGCTGAGTAAATATATACTTGAGGCTTTTGTGATCGGTAAAAATTTGGCACCTTTTCCTGATGAGATAGTATCTCCAAATTTTTAAAGCATGAACCACCGCGGCCAATTCCAAATCATGAGTGGGATAATTTCCCTAGGAGGTTGTAGCTGTCATGAGGCGTAAGCTACTACCTTCCCTTCTTGCATAAGTACGCATCCCAGTCCTTGCCTGGAAGCGTCGCAATACACATAAAAAATGTGGTACATATCTGGAAGAGTCGGTACCGGTGCAGTTGTCAGCCGTTTCTGTAACTCAGTGAAACTTTTCTCACAGTCCTCAGTCCATTCGAACTTCTTATCCTTTTTGAGCAGCTCCGTCATGGGTTTAGCAATCTTGGAAAACCCTTTAATGAAACGGCGGTAATATCTGGCTAATCCAAGAAAACTCCAGATCTGAGATACGGTTGCAGGTGGCAACCAATCGAGTACATCCTTTACTTTGCTTGGGTCCACGGCTATACCTTTGGCGGATAGCACATGTCCAAGGAATCCAACTTGTTTGAGCCAGAACTCACACTTACTGAATTTGGCATATAACTGATGCTCACGGAGTCATTGTAACACTGCTCGGAGGTGTTCCTTATGCTCTTCTTCACTTCTTGAGTAAATGAGTATATCATCGATGAAGACTACCACGAACTTATCGAGGAAGTCCATGAATACTTTATTCATCATGTCAATGAAAAAAGCAGGGGCATTGGTGACGCCAAAAGACATAACTGTATATTCATACAGACCATATCGAGTGGTGAATGCGGTCTTAGGAATATCCTCCTTTTTAATTTTGAGCTGATAGTATCCAGTCCATAAATCAATCTTGGAGAATACCTTGGCCCCACTGAGCTGATCAAACAGGTCATCAATTCTTGGAAGTGGATATTTGTTTTTGATTGTGACACCATTCAGCTGGTCGTAATCCACACACATGCGGAGGCTGCCATCTTTCTTGTCCACGAAGATAGAAGGTCATCCCCATGGTGAAGAGATGGGACGGATATACCCTTTCTGGAGCATTTCATCAAGCTGTTTCTTTAGATCCACTAATTCTGATGACGGCATTCGGTAATACTTCTTGTGTATTGGGGTGGTTCTGGTCAGAAGATCTATTGCAAACTCAAGCTCTCGATCAGGTGGCATGCCTGGCAGTTCTTCTGGAAATACATTAGGAAACTCGCTGACCACCAGAATTAATTCCAATTCAGCCACTGTTGTGAAGACCATTCCTTTGAGGGTATGCTTCTACGAGCATAAAATTTTGTAGTCTGCCCTTCTTGGCTGGTCAAAGTGACTTCTCGGGTCGCACAATTTATGCACACTTGATACTGAGTCAGCCAATTCATACCCAAAATAGCATCCAACTTATCAGACTCAATAAGTATCAAAGAAATTGGGAACCAGGCTCCGTTGATATTGACTTCCAGATTGCGGCAGACTAGATTGCTTTTGATTAGAGATCCCGGGGTTTGTACCAGCATATTCTTGCCCAAAAGCGAACAAGGAAATTTGTTTTGGGCAACAAAACTCCAAGAAATAAAAGAGTGGGAAGCCCCAGAGTCAAATAAAATCACTGCAGGTATGTTATTAACAGGGAACATACCAATGACGACTTTGGGGTTCTCTTGGGCTTCATCGGCGGAGATGTGATGAACGTATCCCGTGATGTTGGGCTGGTTCGGGCATGCCTCCATATAATGCACTTGTGGACTGAACATAGCGTTTGTCCGGTTGTTCTTGGGGCACTGTTTGGCATAATGTCCGGTTTGCCCACAACTGTAACAAGAATTGCTGCGCATACGCTCCTCTTGAATTTGGTTGGGTACGTCATTCTTGACTTCGGTGGTGGTCTTGTTAACATTCTGTTGCCAATTGGGCTTGTATGCTACCTGAGTCGGTTGCTAGGTACGAGCCTTCTGCACTGGTTGCATTTCCTTCCTTGGCTCAAACTTGCGCTTGTGATCGTGGTTGGCAGACTTGTTATCCGATACAAGCTTGTGTTCCCTTTCAGCAATGAAAGCCTTGTTCACCAGGGTTTGGAAGTCTAGGAAATCGAACATACTGAGAGTACACAGGAGTTGCGGGTTTAATCCACCAAGAAATCTGTCAATCTTTCTTTCCTCAGTGGCCACGTCATATTGAGAGTAACGTGACAGATGATTGAATTTCTGCAAATATTCTCCCACAGACTGACTTACTTGGAGGAGCGCGAGAAATTCATGCTGCTTAGTCTTCATAATTCCCGCAGGGATGTGATACTTCCAGAATCGTTCCTTGAATCTTGACCAGGTAATTTCTTCATCAGCAAGCCACATGGTTCTTTCATTTTCCCACCATATGGCAGCAGCGCCTTCAAGATAATGTGTTACAAATGGATCCTTATCTCCTTCATCAGTGCAAGAAACCTCAAGATTCTTCTCCATAGTTCTCAACCAATCATCTGCATCCAAGGGATCAATGGCCTGACTGAAACTGGGAGGCTTAGTCCTTTGAAAGTCTGATAGCTTGGAGTGATGACCGGGCTGATTCCCATTCTGTCCAACCACAGCTTGAAGACTTCTTAATATTTAAATCAGATCATTATTCCGTCTTTCCCCAAACATACGCAGAATTTGCTCGGTGGAGGGCGGATTTTGTGGTGGAGGCGGTGCTGGAATGTACGACTCGGGTGATTGCCCTGCCTGTCGTGCGGAACGATGAACAGGAGAACCCTCGTGAACGTTGCTACTGCAGCCTCCCCGCATCATCCTAATATGATTTTTCCCAAGGCAACACAACCGAGATGAGAAGCATTCAAAATAAACTGGGAGAAGCCAGCAACATAAGCCCGAGAAAAACCGAAATGGCGAAGAAAATACGGTGAATAAAATAAACTTCCAACATAATTATACATAGACTCATACATGAAAGATAACAACATGCCAGGTCCAACTACTCTCATACAATAAACGAAACATCATGACTCGTACGACTACATCCGGACTCCATCCTGTCGACTGTGAATACTCGAAAGCTCTACTACTCTATTGGTGCTACGGGGTCCTCTCCTGAAGCGGGCTCAGATCCTGAACTGACGGGGTTAACTGAGACCTCCGGGTTAAAGGTGACACGCCGACGCTGCCTCGAGGGCGCTCCCTCCGGGGTAGGTGGAGGGTGAATCATTGGGGCTACAGGAGTGGCGAGAAGTGAAACCCACTCAGCAGGAGCACTAAGTGGACTCACTGTCACGATGCCCGAGCTACTCGGGGGAGTAACCGGGGAAACAGGGGAACTAGAACTGGCAGGAATATAGGGAGTAAATCCTATAGATGCTGGAGTAGTGAATGATCTAGCAGAGACTAAAGGAGAGGCTAAAGCAGTACGGGCATGACTCAGCTCTCGAGCCAGCTCGTAGATCAGAAGATAGCTAGCAGTGATATAGCGGGAAAGGTGGCTAGCAACACTATCCGACTCCGGATCAATGACATGGAAACAGACACGACCATTCTCGTGCAGAGAAGGATAGTAGTGGAAACCTGGGTGGTTCTGCATCCGGACCTCGTTGTAGCGGAGCTCAACAAGCTCCTCGAATGCAGCAAACTAGACAGCCTGAGAAGCGGTAGAAACGTAACTGCTCCGAGAGGTATGAGTGTAAGTGCTAGAATCAGAACTGGTGTGCAGAGTAACCACGGCATGATACTCATACACTGAGTCAGCTAGACGCTCCCGGTACACACGATAGACTAGATCTTCACCATGGGGGTACAGCCGACACCACACGTTACGAAGGAGATGCGGCGACATGTACGGCATCAGCTGCAACTGGCATGGATACAGCACCGGAGCCATCTACACTCACAACCATTAGCAGGTTAGCATAAAAATAAAATCAGTGCATGTAATGCAACTACCAGCTACAAATGCTACCGGCACTCAACTACAACTCGTATCTAACGTCTAGTTAACTCGTCGTAGTCTAGCGTGGCCTACAGTCAGCGTGGCTCTGATACCAAGCGTTGTGGCACCCCGGCTCAGAGCAACTGGTTTACCATGCATTGCCAGCCCAGAGACCTTTTCTTCTGGCAACACACAACAACTTGGTATAGAAATACAACCACTTTATTGATGCTAGCGGACCAGAGTTTATGTTACAATAGTTAGCAAGGACAAGTGGCACACACAGTGTGGCTGAACAATATGTACATTATTTAGTGAACATAAAGGGGCCTTGATCATGACAACTACGCAGCAGCGGAACAATGTCATAGTGGAACTCATAAGCACAGGGACACCGATGTGGACACGATCTAGACTCGGACAACTCTCCTTTCCAACGAGACTTTCCTGAAATCTGGCATGACACGCCAGGTCAGTACATTGAACGTACTTGCAAGCTCACAACAAGCATAAACATAATGACAAACAATATCATGATACTTAACCAGTTAATAACCATGCAACAATATATCCAACAAGCTGTGACTATGCTCAAGTGGTACTCGTCCATTGGACTGGCTTACCGAACGTGATCATTTCCAGATCACAAACGTGATGAACACAGAGACAAACTCGTGCTCCTTACGGTGATCACAACCCGGCCAGTAAATGGCCCGTGATCCTTACGGCGATCACAACCCGACCAATAAATGGCCCGTGATCCTTATGGCGATCACAACCCGACCAACAAATGGCTCGTGATACTTATAACGATCACAACCCAACCAACAAATGGCCTGTGATCCTTACGGCGATCACAACCACGACCACATCTGGTCCAACTCAACACGATGGCCTTTCTGCCATCACCTCAGTGCATACTTAATGTGCATATTTATTAAGTGTTGACCCATGGTGTACCCTACTTTCAAGCGTGTCTGTAACTGTGGTCTCGGCTATCGATAGATTAATACACTCTGCAGAGGTAGCACACTGGACCCACACTAAGGAACCCATGGCCACGCACTCCCATTCAGGTGGACCAACGACATTCCGGCGAAACCACTTCATTGCCATTACACTCTCCCGGCCACTCCGACTCAATCCCCATCGGGCTAGTCCTGGGTGGCCCCGTGTTTACCTCAAGACACATCCACCACCATCGTGGCCATGATCCACTCTGGGACCCGGTACCAAAAACTTAACAACGGGTTCACAAGGTGATTCCTACTTACCGGGCCAGGGTACAGCACACCCATAACCTTCCCTAGATGGAGGCACCTGTAACGCCCCGGATTCGATGCGCCAGGTGTCTTCCAGTATTCACCGTCGTTTCCATGTCATTTGCTTGCGTGTTGCATTTTGTCATGTCATCATGTGCATCTCATTTTGCATACATGTTCATCTCATGCATCCGAGCATTTTCCCCATTGTCCGTTTTGCAATCCGATACTCCTATGTTACCCGGCGCCCCCTTTTACCTCTTTTTGTGTGCGGGTGTTAAATATTCTCGGAATGGGATAAAACTTGTCGTGCGGTCTTATTATAGTGTAGACAGGCCGCCTGTCAAGTTTCTTCGCATTCGGAGCTCGTTTGATAGCCCAACCGTTAAACATATAGCGGTACCGTTGTCTGTACCTTCGTCAGATGTTTCGGTCTTTGAAACTGCCGCCGGGCCTCTCTCTCTCTTCTCTCCACTCAGCCCAACCCCTCTTCACACCCCACCTGTAGCCTACCTAGTCCACCCTCTGTCCGGAGCCGTCTGATCGTGATCCGAGGGCTCCAAAACCCCCCTAAACCCCCTAACCCTAGGCCCCTGCCTATTTAAACACCCCCACATGCCAATTTTGGCCTCCACCACCTCCCCACATTGTTTTCCACGCCCTAATCATCAGCCGCCACCGCCCTCTTCGTGTTCTGCGCCGGCCACCTCCTCAGCACCACTTGGCGCCACACCACTGGTCGCGTAGCCGCAGCCGCCGGCCACAGCCAACCGCGCGCGACCACGTCGCCCTTGTGTCCTCCCACCTTCCCGCGCGGCCCGCCGGGCCCGAAGCAGGCCCGCCCAAGCCCATCGGGGCCCAGGGCAGCCCGCACCGCACCGCCGTATCTGATCTGGATCGGGAGCCCGCTCCTCCCGAGCTATCGCCCCTGCCTCGTCGCCGCTCCTCTTCGCCTCCTTGTCCGACTCGCCGGAACCGCCCGCCGGCGACACCAATCAGGTCACGCCGCCCCCTGCGCCATCTTTCTCCTACCCTCCTCGTCGCTCCCTAACCTCCCCTCCCTCTCCCTCGCTGTTGTAGTCGCGCCGCCGCCTTTGCAGAGCCTCGCCGCCCATGGAGTTCGCCGACCGGCCTCGCCATCGCCGGGAATGGCCTCCCCGGGGCCAGATCCGCCCGGATCCGGCCGGAACCGCCGCCCCATGGCCTCCTCCGCCCTCGCCGACCCCTGCCGGAGCCAGCCACCGCCGCCCTGGTCCGAGGTCGAGTGGAGGAGCCGCTCGACCCGACCGTCCGCTCGCATCGCCGTTGTGGGCCGGCGTCCCCACGGCCCCGGCCCAGTACACCTCCCCTCCGGCCTCCTAGGCCCAGCCCAGGACCGACAGGCCCAAGGGCCCTAGGTGAGCACCCGATGGCTAACCCCGCCCTGCGCGCGAGATAATTATATGACGCCCATCTCGTTTTTTTTTCCTGAAAAATTGGCTAAGTCCCCAGATCTGCTACATTCTATGCCCCTGTTCATAGCATCATAACTCTCCATCTGTAGCTCCATTTCATGCATATGATATATCAAAATGTTCGTCATGAGATGCTCTTCATTTCATTCCATTGTGCCATGCTTGTTTGGGTTCAACTTGATACCCTAATCATCGTTGCAAAAGTGCTATATGATGTTAACCTGCTGAAACTGTTATGACTTGATGATTTGTAATTTTTGTTGCATTTGATGTCTGCATCTTATGAGCATGAGCTCTACATGTGTTTTCTGCTACATCATGCCATCTTTACAGGGGTGCAATTCATGTATTTTTGTGAGTCTTGTAGTGAGTGCATCGAGCTTGTTAAGTAGGGTACTTGCTGTTACTGTTTTGCTAGGTTGATTCTGTTATATTATGATGCTATGTAAACCTGCTGCTACAAGTCAATCTATGCATAATCTGGAGATGTTCACTAAGGAGGTTTTGTTACACATGTTATTCTCTATCCATTCATGCCCCTGGTTGCATTTATGGCCTAATGTAACTTGTTCTTATCTTGCCCTCAAAACTGCTAACTAATGTTGCTGTCAGCCTGTTAACATTAAGTTCAATGTTGCCATGATTGTTGTTAGTTATCCAAGCATGCTATGAACTTGTTCTTGCCATGCTTAGCTTCATAAACATGTCTTCTTACTGTTGGTTACCTTGTCATGCCATGTATTGCTCTGTGGTGGGTGGTTCAAGCTCATCAACATGCCTACTTATTGTTGTTCCTGCCATGTATGAATCTGTCATATCATTTGCTATGTTTACATGGGTGCCATCATATTTTCTCTGCCCTTTTGGCTCATGGTCAGTAAGGGACTTTTGTTATATGCAATCAGTAGATTCATGTCGTGCCTTTGTTTTCCATGTTAAGTTCTTGTAACATGTTGTTTGATAGCTCTAAACATTGCAACCTGATGTTATTTCTGCCAAGTCTGAAACTGTTATTATTTGCAATCTTGCCATGCCCTTTCGAGCATGTTATAGTGTTTTATGGAGAGAGCTCAGTGTTCATGTTTTGTCATGCTATACCTGTACTTCATGCCCAAGCCTTTTCTTTTCACGTTGATATGCTGTAGCATATTGTTTTGATGCTTGCTAGATGCCTATTTGCTACTATGGACAGTTTGTTGCTATAACTTGTATAGAGTGTATGTGTTGAACCGTTGCTCCGTTTTGAGTGTGCTCTATATGAAACTTGCTTAGAATTGCATGTAGTTTCATATTACCTTGTTGCATCCTTGTTTTGAGGTGTTTGCTTGATGTTTGGATGCATTTAGCATCAATGCCATGTTTAACTTGTTTTGCTCATATCTTCTAGGCCGTAGCTCCGAATTAAATGAACTTTATATGTAACTTGACTAAAATTTCGTGTAGATCCTCTTGGTGCATCTTAACTTGCCGTTTAACAACTTAAACTTAATGTTTGTTCCGATATGGACCAACTTTGAAACTTGCATATGAGGACCTACCGGATTTGTTATATGTTGTTTCCGGCCTCATTTAACTTTGCTTTGATGTGTTGTTCTTGTATGCATCATCTCTTGCCATGAGTAGCCTCATCTAGATTTGCCATGCATCATACTTGGTTGTGCATCATGTCTTGTTCATGTGTGGTGTGTTTACCATGTTGTGTGCTTATTCTCGATAGTTCCCGTTTCGTTGCGATCGTGAGGATTCGTTCGTCTACGCTTGGTTCGTCTTCGTGTCTTCATCTTCTTCATGGACTCATTCTTCTTCCTAGTGGGATTTCAGGCAAGATGGCCAATACCCTGGATCTCACTACTATCATTACTATGCTAGTTGCTTCGTTCTATCGCTATGTTGCGCTTCCTATCACTTGTTCTTCAAGCCTCCCGAAATTGTGATGAACCTCTAACCTTTGACACCCTTCCTAGCAAACCGTTGTTTGGCAATGTTACCACTTTGCTCAGCCCCTCCTATAGCGTTGTTAGTTGCAGGTGAAGTTGAAGATTGCTCCATGGTGGATAGGATTATGTTGGGATATCACAATATCTCTGATATTATTAATGCATCTATATATTTGGTAAAGGGTGGAAGGCTCGGCCTTATGCCTGGTGTTTTATTCCACTCTTGCCACCCTAGTTTCCTTCATACTGGTGTTATGTTCCCGGATTTTGCGTTCCTGACGCGGTTGGGTGATTTATGGGATCCCCTTGACAGTTCGCTTTGAATAAAACTCCTCCAGCAAGGCCCAACCTTGGTTTTACCATTTGCCTCACCTAGCCCTTTTTCCCTTGGGTTTCCGGAGCCCGAGGGTCATCTTTATTTTAGCCCCCCTGGGCCAGTGCTTCTCTAAGTGTTGGTCCGAAACGAGCAACCTGCGGGGCCACCTCGGGGCATCTTGAGGGTTGGTTTTACTCGTAGCTTGACTTATCCGGTGTTGCCCCGAGAACGAGATATGTGCAGCTCCTATCGGGATTGTCGGCGCATCGGGCGGCTTTGCTGGTCTTTTTTTCCATTGTCGAAATGTCTTGTAAACCGGGATTCCGAGACTGATCGGGTCTTCCGGGGAGAAGGAATATCCTTCATTGATCGCGAGAGCTTATCATGGGCTAAGTTGGGACACCCCTGCAGGGTATAAACTTTCGAGAGTCATGCCCACGGTTATGTGGCAGATGGGAATTTGTTAATGTCCGGTTGTAGATAACTTGACACCAGATCCGAATTAAAATGCATCAACCGCGTGTGTAGCCGTGATGGTCTATTCTCGGCGGAGTCCGGGAAGTGAATACGGTTTTGGGTTATGTTTGACGTAAGTAGGAGTTCAGGATCACCTCTTGATCATTACTAGCTTCACGACCGTTCCTTTGCTCCTCTTCTCGCTCTCCTTTGCGTATGTTAGCCACCATACTTGCTTAGTCGCTGCTGCAACCTCACCACTTTACCCCTTCCTTTCCCATTAAGCTTTGCTAGTCTTGATACCCATGGTAATGAGATTGCTGAGTCCTCGTGGCTCACAGATTACTACAACAACAGTTGCAGGTACAGGTTTGCGATGATCATGACGCGAGAGCGATGCTTGCTTGTTCTGGAGTTCTACTTCTGCTTCTTCTTCGATCAGGGGATAGGTTCCAGGTCGGCAGCCTGGGCTAGTAGGGTGGATGTTGTTTGAGTTTCTGTTTGTGTTTCATCCGTAGTCGGATGGTTCTCTTATGTAAGATGATGTTGTATTCGTGTGGCATTGTATGCCTTTTGTATGTATCCCCATCTATTTATGTAATGTTGATGTAATGATATCCACCTTGCAAAAGCGTTTCAATATGCGGGTCTATCCTTGGTGGGACCTTCGAGTTCCTCTTGGATAGGGTCGCATATTGGGCGTGACAAGTTGGTATCAGAGCCTCAACCAACCTTAGGAGCCACCCTTGATTGATCGTGTAGTTTGGCTGTTGTTGAGTCTAGAAGAAAACTGTTTTTGGAGTCTAGTTATATCGAAGAGTAGGAATTCTTTCTACTCCTCAGCCCCTTCGTCGCTCTAGTGAGGAATCTTGACGTAGGTGTTTTGAGTTACTCCTCTTCCCCTTCAAATTTTTCTTTAGGATCACGTAGTTGGTTTTTCGATCGTTGGTTCTCAGCTCTTTTCATCTGGTGCATTTCTCGTCAAGTTGACTCGAGCCTCTTCATCTTTGCCAAGTTCAATTCCTCAGTTGTTTTCTTTTCCTACCCTCCCTCCCTTCTTTTTCTCGGAACCGGAGTCCGTAATCTAGTATCCATCCTACTTGTGTGAAGCCTTTGCATTCTGTCCTCAATTATTTCAACCGGTACTTTCTCTTCAAGTTAGTCGTCGATTTCCCCTTCCAAGTTGCATTTGTTTTTCCCGCCCTCCCACCCTTTTTCTTCACGGAATATGAATCTCTTTCGACCATCAATTTCATTCATGCGGAACCCCTTCAGTCTTTCGTCAATTGTTTCAACCGGTGATTTCTTGTCTAGTTCGTCATTCTTCATCTCTTTCTTTTCCGGTGGACTCAATTCAAATTTTTCGGGTGATTATATTCTTTCCCTCGACTCAAGTGTTTCCTCTTGCTCGTTTTCCTCTCGCCATTCAATCATTCCGGAGTTCGAAAGACATCTCAGGAGATTTGTCTGTGTTCCAATTAATTCGAGGTTGTCACCTCATTCAAATATTTCAAGTGTTCCGGTGCATCATCCATCTCTTCAACAATCCTTTCCAATGGTGTTTTCTTTTAGTGGGCCCTAACCCACAGGTCTTTTACCAGGATCTTACCTGACTCTTCTAATTCTCCCGGAGTTATTCTCAAATTCTTTTCAAGTGTGACGTAAGAATGGATCCTATCAGTCACATGCCTTCTCCAAGATCTTTTTCAAATTCTTTTCATCTTTGGTTCAACCCTTTCTCTTTTTTCATTCTACCGGAGTATCTCAGTAATTTTGATGGTGTTTCCCGTCGTCATTTGAAGACCAAAGAACAAGATTTCTCTTAAATCTTGTCCGTTCTCCCGGAGATTTGTGGTGCTAGCTCGATGTTATCCTATCAAATTGTTTCAAGTCATGCAAATTCTTTCATCCATCCGGAGCATTTCAGGAGTTGCTTTCTCTCTTGATCATCCGGAAGCCATCTTTTCGGAATATTTCTTCGTTCTAGGTTTTCAGATTCGTTCTCCAATTATTCTATATCTGTGCCCTTTCGTTCGTCTCAATATTCTTCTGGTGCTTCGTTCAAGTATTCTTCAATCAGTTCGCGATCTCTTGGTTCTTTTGCATCTAAATCCCCTCTAGTATATTTGTTCTTCTAATTCTTCCCGGTGATTCATTCTCTTTCGTCAGTCATTTCCGAATGCTAACGGTGGTTCGTTCAAGATTCTTTTTCCTTCATTATCATTTTAATCCATTCGTTCGTTCCAATCCTACCGGTGGGTCATGAAGACTTTCTCAAGTTTTGTGCTATATTCCCCTTAATCCTTTTCAAGAAGAATAAGTAATATGAAAAATCCATTGCTTGTCATCAATTTAATTTGATGAAGGATAAGCATACAATAAATCTTATTCTTATTTCATCCAAGTGATTAATCCCTTCCTTCGGAGTTTGTTCGTGAGGAATAAATTCTAGTTCCAAGTGTTTACATCTTTTCTTTTCCGGAGTTCAAATTTCCTCGGCCATGTCGTCGAACCCCCCATCTAAATCACCGCAAGGCTTAATCTTATTCTTTCATCCTTCATTTCTATCTCATCATCCTTTTGTCACCGGAGTTATTCATGGTGGTTCTTCATGATTTAATTCATTTTTCAAGAGTTCAACAAGATTTTGTTGGAGGAGTTCAAGTTTCTTTTCTTCTCGCGTCTTGAAGTGTGATTAATTCTCCGTATTCTTTTGAGGGAGTTTTGCATTTCTTTGTTCTTCTCAGCTATCCAATCATTTCCATTTGTGGCCGGTTATCACCTTATGATCTTGAGATGTTACCATAAGACCACAACAAGCTTATTCTTTTCGTTGTTGATTTTCTCAACAATTCCGTCTAATGCTTCCTTCTAAAGATGCTTTCAATTTCATTCGTGGCACAAGTAGTCATTTTCTTCTCCGTTCTTTTCATTCAACTATTTCAATTCTTTCCGGAGGTTTTGTGTCATGTCTTCATCAAGTATCATTCCATCCTCTCAAGCTCGTGTTCTATTCCTCCCTGTTTCAGCCGGAGTCCTGCCTAAATCCTTTCAATCTTATTCGTTTCTTATCTCGTTCTAACCGGAGTGGTTTCATAGTCTATCTGATTCCAGGAGCTTTCGATTCCCGTCATTCTCATCGTTCCTCTCCTCTTCTCAAGTGCTCTCGATTCTTTGCTTCTTCTCTTGAGTTCTTATTTCACCTCGTCCTTTTTCCCTTCCGTCTCGGTTCTAAGATCTCGGGACAACATCTCTTGTTAGTGGAGGAGTGTTGTAACGCCCCGGAATCGATGCGCCAGGTGTCTTCCAGTATTCGCCGTCGTTGCCATGTCATTTGCTTGCATGTTGCATTTTGTCATGTCATCATGTGCATCTCATTTTGCATACGTGTTCGTCTCATGCATCCGAGCATTTTCCCCATCGTCCATTTTGCAATCTGACACTCCTATGTTCCCCGGCGCCCCCTTTTACCTCTTTTCATGTGCGGGTGTTAAATATTCTCGGAATAGGATAAAACTTGTCGTGCGGTCTTATTATAGTGTAGACAGGCCGCCTGTCAAGTTTCGTCGCATTCGGAGCTCGTTTGATAGCCCAACCATTAAACATATAGCGGTACCATTGTCGGTACCTTCGTCGGATGTTTCGGTCTTCGAAACTGCCGCCGGGCCTCTCTCTCTCTCTTCTCTCCACTCAGCCCAACCCCTCTTCACACCCCACCTGCAGCTCACCTAGTCCACCCTCTGTCTGGAGCCGTCCGATCGTGATCCGAGGGCTCCAAAACCCCCCTAAACCCCCTAACCCTAGGCCCCTGCCTATTTAAACACCCCCACATGCCAATTTTGGCCTCGTCCACCTCCCCCACATTGTTTCCGCTCCCTAATCATCAGCCGCCGCCACCCTCTTCGTGTTCCGCGCCAGCCACCTCCTCAGCGCCACGCCACTGGTCGCGCAGCCGCAGCCGCCGGCCACAGCCAACTGTGCGCGACCACGTCGCCCTTGCCTCCTCCCACCTTCCCACGCGGCCCGCCGGGCCCTTAGCAGGCCCGCTCGAGCCCATCGGGGCCCGAGGCAGCCCACACCGCGCCGCCGTCTCCGATCTGGATCGGGAGCCCGCTCCTCCCGAGCTATCGCCCCTGCCTCGTCGCCGCTCCTCTTTGCCTCCTCGTCCGGCTCGCCAGAGCCGCCCGCCGGCGACCCCAATCAGGTCGCGCCGTCCCCTGCTCCATCTTTCTCCTGCCCTCCTCGTTGCTCCCTAACCTCCCCTCTCTCTCCCTCGCTGTTGCAGCCGCGCCGCCGCCTTTGCAGAGCCTCGCCGCACATGGAGTTCGCCGACCGGCCTCGCCGTCGCCGGGAATGGCCTCCCCGGGGCCAGATCCGCCCGGATCCGGCCGGAACCGCTGCCCCATGGCCTCCTCCACCCTCGCCGGCCCCTGCCGGAGCCAGCCACCGCCGCCCTGGTCAGAGGTCGAGTGGAGGAGCCGCTCGACCCGACCGTCCGCTCGCATCGCCGTCGTGGGCCGGCGTCCCCACGGCCCCGGCCCAGTACACCTCCCCTCCGGCCTCCTAGGCCCAGCCCAGGATCGATAGGCCCAAGGGCCCTAGGTGAGCACCCGATGGCTAACCCCCACCCTGCGCGCGAGATAATTATATGACGCCCATCTCGTTTTTTTTCTGAAAAATTGGCTAAGTCCCCAGATCTGCTACATTCTATGCCCCTGTTTATCGCATCATAACTCTCCATCTGTAGCTCCATTTCATGCATATGATATATCAAAATGTTCGTCATGAGATGCTCTTCATTTCATTCTATTGTGCCATGCTTTTTTGGGTTCATCTTGATGCCCTAATCATCGTTGCAGAAGTGCTATATGATGTTAACCTACTGAAAATGTTATGTCTTGATGATTTGTCATTTTTGTTGCATTTGATGTGTGCATCTTATGAGCATGAGCTCTACATGTGCTTTCTGCTACATCATGCCATCTTTAAAGGGGTGCAATTCATGTATTTTTGTGAGTCTTTTAGTGAGTGCGTCGAGCTTGTTAAGTAGGGTACTTGCTGTTACTGTTTTGCTAGGCTGATTCTGTTATATTATGATGCTATGTAAACCTGCTGCTACAAGTCATTCTATGCCTAATCTGGAGATGTTCACTAAGGATGTTTTGGTACACATGTCATTCTCTATCCATTCATGCCCCTGGTTGCATTTATGGCATTCTATAACTTGTTGTTATCTTGCCCTCAAAACTGCTAAATAATGTATCTGTCAGCCTGTTAACATTAAGTTCAATGTTGCCATGATTGTTGTTAGTTATCCAAGCATGCTATGAACTTGTTCTTGCCATGCTTAGCTTCATAAACATATCTTATTACTGTTGGTTACCTTGTCATGCCATGTATTGCTCTGTGGTGAGTGGTTCAAGCTCATCAACATGCCTACGTATTGTTGTTCCTGCCATGTATGAATCTGTCATATCATTTGCTATGTTTACATGGGTGCCATCATATTTTCTGTACCCTTTTGGCTCATGGTCAGTAAGGGACTTTTGTTATATGAAATTAGTAGATTCATTTCATGCCTTTGTTTGCCATGTTAAGTTCCTGTAACATGTTGTTTGATAGCTCTAAACATTGCAACCTGATGTTATTTCTGCCAAGTCTGAAACTGTTATTATTTGCAATCTTGCCATGTCCTTTTGAGCACGTTATAGTGTTTTATGGAGAGAGCTCAGTGTCCATGTTTTGTCATGCTATACCTGTACTTCAATGCCAAGCCTTTTCTTTTCGTGTTGAGATGTTGTAGCATATTGTTTTGATGCTTGCTAGATGCCTAGTTGCTGTTATGGACAGTTTGCTGCTATAACTTGTATAGAGAGTATGTGTTGAACCGTTGCTCCGTTTTGAGTGTGCTCTATATGAAACTTGCTTAGAATTGCATGTAGTTTCATATTACCTTGTTGCATCCTTGTTTTGAGGTGTTTGCTTGATGTTTGGATGCATTTAGCATCAATGCCATATTTAACTTGTTTTGCTCATATCTTCTAGGCCGTAGCTCCGAATTAAATGAACTTTATATGTAACTTGAATAAAATTTCGTGTAGATCCTCTTGGTGCATCTTAACTTGCCGTTTAACAACTTCAACTTAATGTTTGTTCAGATCTCGACCAACTTTGAAACTTGCATATGAGGACCTACCGGATTTGTTATATGTTGTTTCCGGCCTCATTTAACTTTGCTTTGATATGTTGTTCTTGTATGCATCATCTCTTGCCATGAGTAGCCTCATCTAGATTTGTCATGCATCATGCTTGGTTGTGCATCATGTCTTGTTCATGTGCGGCGTGTTTACCATGTTGTGTGCTTCTTCTCGATAGTTCCCGTTTCGTTGCGACCGTGAGGATTCATTCGTCTACGCTTGGTTCGTCTTCGTGGCTTCATCTTCTTCATGGACTTGTTCTTCTTCCTAGCGGGATTTCAGGCAAGATGACCGATACCCTAGATCTCACTACTATCATTGCTATGCTAGTTGCTTCGTTCTATCGCTATGCTGCGCTTCCTATCACTTGTTCTTCAAGCCTTCCGAAATTGCCATGAACCTCTAACCTTTGACACCCTTCCTAGCAAACCGTTGTTTGGCTATGTTACAACTTTGCTCAGCCCCTCTTATAGTGTTGTTAGTTGCAGGTGAAGTTAAAGATTGCTCCATGGTGGACAGGATTATGTTGGGATATCGCAATATCTCTTATATTATTAACGCATCTATATATTTGGTAAAGGGTGGAAGGCTCGGACTTATGCCTGGTGTTTTGTTCCACTCTTGCCGCCCTAGTTTCCGTCATACCAGTGTTATGTTCCCGGATTTTGCATTCCTTACGCGGTTGGGTGATTTATGGGACCCCCTTGACAGTTTGCTTTGAATAAAACTCCTCCAGCAAGGCCCAACCTTGGTCTTACCATTTGCCTCACCTAGCCCTTTTTCCCTTGGGTTTCCGGAGCCCGAGGGTCATCTTTATTTTAGCCCCCCCCCCCCAGGCCAGTGCTTCTCTAAGTGTTGGTCCGAAACGAGCAACCTGCGGGGCCACCTCAGGGCAACTTGAGGGTTGGTTTTACTCGTAGCTTGACTTATCCGGTGTTGCCCTGAGAATGAGATATGTGCAGCTCCTATCGGGATTGTCGGTGCATCGGGCGGCTTTGCTGGTCTTATTTTACCATTGTCGAAATGTCTTGTAAACCGGGATTCCGAGACTGATCGGGTCTTCCTGCGAGAGCTTATCATGGGCTAAGTTGGGACACCCTACAGGGTATAAACTTTCGAGAGCCGTGCCCGCGGTTATGTGGCAGATGGGAATTTGTTAATGTCTGGTTGTAGATAACTTCACACCAGATCCGAATTAAAACGCATCAACCGCGTGTGTAGCCGTGATGATCTCTTCTCTGTGGAGGCCGGGAAGTGAACACAGTTTTGGATTATGTTTGACGTAAGTAGGAGTTCAGGATCACCTCTTGATCATTGCTAGCTTCACGACCGTTCCTTTGCTCCTCTTCTCGCTCTCATTTGCGTATGTTAGCCACCATACTTGCTTAGTCGCTGCTGCAACCTCGCCACTTTACCCCTTCCTTTCCCATTAAGCTTTGCTAGTCTTGATACCCATGGTAATGGGATTGCTGAGTCCTCGTGGTTCACAGATTACTACAACAACAGTTGCAGGTACAGGTTTGCGATGATCATGACGCGAGAGCGATGCTTGCTTGTTTTGGAGTTCTACTTCTGCTTCTTTGATCAGGGGATAGGTTCCAGGTCGGCAGCCTGGGCTGGCAGGGTGGATGTTGTTTGAGTTTCTGTTTGTGTTTCATCCATAGTCGGATGGTGCTCTTATGTAAGATGATGTTGTATTCGTGTGGCATTGTATGCCTTTTGTATGTATCCCCATCTATTTATGTAATGTTGATGTAATGATATCCACCTTGCAAAAGTGTTTCAATATGCGGGTCTATCCTTGGTGGTACCTTCGAGTTCCTCTTGGATCAGGTCGCATATTGGGCGTAATAGCACCGACCAGAGGCACGACAATGAAACGCATTAAGGCCGTCCCATTCCGGCAAATGTGATTGCACTGGGAAAGACTCGTTTCAGCGGCACCATGACCCAGTCAACAACATATTCAAGTTGAGTTATTATCAGGTTCAACTTAAAGTGAAAGTAACCGGTGTCATAATTCCATGACATGCTTCACCAACATATGCATCACATATCGAGGAAAAATAACTAAGTCAACTACGCTCTCACGGAGAAATCATCAACTCATGATACTCCTCTGGTTAAGATCAAACCTCGCTTAAACCAGAATCTTACTAGCAAACTCATCATTTTTCATCATGCAAAAATAATTTCACTAATTATTTATCTCCATGACCATATTATCTTATCATTACTCATAACTAAATCCTTGTTAGCTTATCAACAAGATTCACTTCAAACTTTCTGTAAATCAAGCATATTTAATATAACAAGCATCTAACGGAATATAATTATCATAGTAATAATTTAAATGCATGAGTAATCATTAGTTCAAGTAGGAAAATCACAAATATTGAAGTGGCACTATGAAAATGTTGTTGTGGCTTGCCTTAGTGCAGATGAGGTTCACAAGCCTCCTGGTGATCCTCAAGACAAGCCTGCTCTTCTGAAAATAAATAAAACCACAAAAAGAAAGTATCAAGAAACCTTCTGAAATTCACCAGAATATCTAGACAGCAAGGGAAAATCTCATCTTTTTCGGTGCTACTAGATTTTTGGACAAAGAACACAATGCAAAAAGAATCAATGCATTTGGACTTATAGATAAAAAGTTATGGCTGTTTGAAGTTCTCTAGATTTAAATGAATTTGAATTAAAAATAAAATAGACTGGGGGGTGACGTCGAAGGTGTAAAAGCCCAGGCCGCCACCACTCGTACCGCTTTGCGCGTGTACAGAGTGGCTGACTAGCGGGCCGTGCTAGTCAGGTGAGGAGGAGGGGGAGAGGGAAACTGAGAGTGGCGGAGCTTCGCCGGAGCATACATCGGCGGCAAGGGCTCTTGGGACCAAATGAGAGGGGAGGGTCGAAGGAGAAGAAGACAGCGCACCTGCCCATACGCGTAGCGTGGCTAGGGAAGGTCGGACAGTGTCGGAAACAACCTCTCCAGCGGAGGCAGAGGGCAGTGGGCGCCGATGACAAAGATGACGGTGGCTAGGGGCGGCTCCAGGGGCTCCAACAGGGCGGAACGGCTTCACCGAAGAGTGGCGGAGGCCCTGGCAGGGTTGCCCTACCCTGGGAGGGGCTGGAGCTGCGGGGACGATCTGGGGGGATCACCGGCGAGCTCGAGCTCGGGTACGGCAGCCCGCGGCCTGCCCGGCCGGGCTCCAGCTTTCTACTAGGTTGTGGTGAGTGTGGGAGTGGCTGCGGGTGCTCAAGGAGGCTGGGGGTGGCGGCATTTATAGGCGAGCAGCGAGGGGGGTTCAGTGAGAGAGGGGGAAGAGGACGGAGTTCACGCGGGAACTATTGGCGAGCGCGGATGAGCACAGGGGCGAGGGGGAAGACGACGAGCACAGTGCGTCGTGCATTGTGTCATTGGCCGGATCGTCCCTGTGCCTGCTGCGGCGATCTCCGACATCGGAGAGTGCCAGGGAGGAGTTAAGGGAGTGGAGACAGGGATGGTGGTGCGGTTTGGCACGTGCGGGCAGGCTGGGTAGTGAGCACGCGCGTAACAGAGCGCTCGGCGGCACTCAGAGCGCGCGTTTTGGATGCCAGCACGCCTGGACGAACACGGTCACCGCGTGAACTATTACATAAGGCCAACCTAAGCGCTAACTTCATGTCTGGCGTGTAGTCCTTCGTAGTTCGGAGTGTTACTACGGTTGGGTTAGGTTCCAGGTGCAATAAAAATGGATTTATACTCCGAGTAAGTTTCTGGACAGTAACTTTGGAGGTTTACTGTGGTCAAACCACTGGGAGTTGAGGGTTGGGTTTTGGAGGCTAGCCAACACTTACTAAGGTGAAGATGCACAAGAAAAACCAGCTACAATGGAGCTAGCAACTACCATTGTAGCTGTAGAAACTACCATTTCTGTCCAGAAATGAAAATATTTTCTTTAGCAGAAATATTCCAAAGAGTGACGAAATATTTTTGCTCAGAAAGATGCCCTAAGGTTCAAAGAATAATTGGGATTTTTCTCCAGATTTTAGGGGCAAGAAAAAATAGGGTTGCTTTGGAGCACAAAGGGCTAGCTAGGGTTTAGGAGGGCAAAATGAATATTTTTCATTTAAGAAAAATATTCCAAGTGATATTTTGAGATGATCCAGAGGTGAAGTGATGGTTTGAGAAGGAGTGGAAGCACTTGGGTGAAAGTCAATGGGTACCCAAGTGGTTAAGTCCAAATGAAATGATTCAAAAACACCAAACCCAAATCCAAATCAACTGAAAATTAGGCAAAGAAGAGAGGGCAAAAACCAGACTGTCACAGTACCGCTGTGACAGCAGTACTACCGCTCCAGCAACGGTAGTACCGCCCAGATGCGGGCTGCATAACGGTTGGATGTGTCCCCCCACTATATAAAGGGGTCTTCTTCTGCAAGAAGACATACCTCTTCCATCCCCAAACTCCATTGTTGTTCCAAGCTCCATTTTCGCCCGATCGCTCTCCCTAGCCAATCAAACTTGTTGATTTTGTAGGGATTGGTTGAGAAGGCCCTGATCTACACTTCCACCAAGAGAAATTTGATTCCCCCAACTAATCCCTTGTGGATCTTGTTACTCTTGGGTGTTTGAGCACCCTAGACGGTCAAGGTCACTGCGGAGCCATATTCCATTGTGGTGAAGCTTCGTGGTGTTGTTGGGAGCCTCCAATTAAGTTGTGGTGATTACCCCAACCTTGTTTGTAAAGGTTCGATCACCGCCTCCAAGGGCACCAATAGTGGAATCACAGCATCTCACATTGTGTGAGGGCATGAGGAGAATACAGTGGCCCTAGTGGCTTCTCGGGGAGCATTGTGCCTCCACATCGCTCCAACGGAGACGTACTTCCCCTCAAAGGGAAGGAACTTCGGTAACACATCCTCGTCTTCACCGGCTTCACTCTTGGTTATCTCGTACCTTTACTTATGTAAGCTTATATTGTGTTGCATCTCTTGCTTGCTTGTGTGCTTGTTGTTGTTGCATCATATAGGTTGCTCACCTAGTTGCATATCTAGACAACCTACTTTGATGCAAAGTTTAAATTGGTAAAGAAAAGCTAAAAATTGTTAGTTGCCTATTCACCCCCCTCTAGTCAACTATATCGATCCTTTCACTTACGAAGACTGAAGAAGGTGCATTTTCAGTTCATTTTTGATCGAATCAAGGCAAACTGGCCGGATGGAAGGGGAGACAAATGAACAGCATGGGCCGGCGAGTGCTTGTTCGATCGGTGCTTCTAGCCATTCCTATCTTCGCGCTTACTGCAATGAAGGCTTATGGTGGAATCTTGAAGGATATTGACAAGATATGCAGGCGTTTCCTCTGGGCTCAGGAAGAGAAGCTGTCCGGTGGCAAATTCAAAGTTAACTGGCAGACGGTCCGCTCCACGATTGATCTTGGCGGACTAGGAGTCCTTGATACTTCAAAATTCGCAAGGGCCCTGCAGCTGAGATGGTTATGGCTGTCGTGGGATGCAGTGGCCCGGCCTTGGACTAGCTTCCCCTTGCCGTGTGATGACCAGGATCGCGAGCTATTTGCTGCTGCTACGAGCGTCTCTGTTGGTGATGGCGAGCGTGCACTTTTCTGGGAGTCCACCTGGCTGGGACCGATGCCGCTGAAGGCGATCGCGCCGTCTCTCTTTGCCCGATGCAGGTGTAAGAATCGCACCATGAAGGAGGCGCTGCAGGGGCAAAAATGGATCCAGGACATCCGGTGCCCTCCCCTCTCTGACGCCAACATCATTGAATTCAGGAGGCTATGGAATGTGATCAACGAGGCCCAAATCATGCTGCATCCGGACGTCCCAGACAGCATCACCTGGAAGACAACTCCTTCTGGCACATACAACACAGCAGCAGCTTACAGGCTTTAGTTCGCTGGCAGGATAGATCCAGATTTTGTAAACATGTTCTGGAAAGCGTGGGCTCCTCCATGCTGCAAGTTCTTCACTTGGCTGTTGGTGCTCGACAGGCTTTGGTGCGTTGACAGACTGCAAAGGCGAGGGTGGCCAAATGACTACTTTTGTCCGCTGTGTGTTCGGAGCCTCGAATCATTAGTCCACTTAATATGGCAATGCCCGGAGGCACGGAGGACCTGGGCCGTGGCATCAGGATGGCACGGTTGTGCTGCTCTTGCCCCAAGCTCTTGGCCAGGAGGCTATACATCGGAGACATACTGGGCACATATCATCAACACCACTCAGGTTGAGCATCGGAAAGGAATCAGGTCGATCACCATGCTCATCTCTTGGGAGCTATGGCTGGAGCAGAACCGCAGGGTTTTCCAGAGGAAGATCGCCGAGCCCCGGGCCATACTCCAGGCAATGCGAGGATCATTGGAGGCATGGAGAATGGCGGGGGTGAAATGCTTGCAGCCCCCTTTTGGGGATCTAACGTGAGAGATCACCCAACCGTGGCCCATGTGGCATTGTTGTTTTCCCTTCTTTGTGTTTTTTCTCCTCAAACTGCGACAGCGGCCTTGTAAATACTGCTCCCTACCCTCATAATATAATTGCCAGCAATTGCTAGTGGCTTCAAAAAAAATAAGACCATGTTTCCATAGAAAAGAATCATTATCATGATTACATATAACACATGCGGACGTGATTCCAACAAATACAAATGTGCTCAGTTTGCTTCCATCATATGAAAATCAAGCTTCCAGTGGAAGAAACTATGCGTCATAATATGAATTTTTTTCCCTTCAAGCAACCGAGCGCATGTCTTAAAAGTTTGCTTCCAAGATGATGACCATTACACGCAGCACTGAGATGCTCGACCAGATGTCGCACGTCATGCCCACCACTAACCACCAGAACATGCTCACCAAGTCACCATCAAGGAAGCATGTTTTACCGCTCCCGTCAACCCTGCATAAATTAGAATTATGAGTTGTTTGCTTTAGATACAAACATGATGCTTACGATACCATGGGTGTAGTTAGGCAACTTAGCTAGACAACCCATGACGCGCAGGGCCAATGTTTTCAATGGTGCTAACTAACGCAAATTCATCAAGACACGGTATGGTAAAACGTAGCAAGCATGAAACTAGGGAACTCGACATTACTGATCTTGGTATATGATGCATATATGATTATCGACATGGCAATGCATCTTCTGTACTAATGATATATGTCAATTGATGGAAGCATTTTTTATACTGGCGAAATAAAATTATTATAGTATAGAAGCAACAATGTAAGAAGCGCAAAAATGGTGTAATGGGTACATTAGAAGTGTAACATGGAAGCGTGGAATTTGAAAACTAAAACCAAAAAAATTGTCGCAGGCTACGGAGGCATATTTGTGGAAGCTCCACATACATGAAGCAAGTAAGGTTGCAGTCTCAGTAAACCTCATCTTTATTAGAAGCATTGAACAGATAAGCCAGTTAATAACAACAATTGCCTACGTACATCTCTATCAAATATCTACTGATTAGAGCAATAGTAGGCAGGCAAAGAACATATGTATCAATGAGCACTCGGCGGACAACAAACAAAATTGTGCAATGTACCAATTACAAATCAAACAAATTAAGAAAGATCAGAAGAGAGTATAGATTATAATGCAACGGAGGCAATCGACACAGTGTAATACCTTCGATTTTTAGTGCTTCGAAAAGGGAAAAAGATAGTGCAGGCTTCTACACGTTCTCCGTTCGGCCAATGCTACTCCGTCACCTGGCAGTTAGTGACGCATGAACCACAAAGGAGATGTGGCTCGACTCCTAACACATGGCGATATGGCACCAGGCACCAGCGATGCCGCCTGGGTATTGCATCGTTGGAGAGTAAGATGGAGTGGGGAGGATATAGGGAACTGATCTGGGGAGGTGAGGTGCCGACAACGTGATAGGACAGTGCTTTGCAATTGACGGCAAGCTCGAGGGAGGTGCGGCCATGCAGGTGATGCGAGTGAAGGAGATTGGGGAGGTTTATCCATGCACGTAATTTAGGGAGAGGTTATGCATGGAGTTTGCGGGTCATACGGTCGTACCTAAGGGACTGACGGGATTTTTTTCCTTTTCTTTCCTAATATCGAGCGACGGGAGACGTGCGATTCAACTAGAATCTACGCTAGTCGATCGGTCTGACGAATCCTTCTAATAAGGCTATTGATTAGAAGTGTTTCCCTTTATGTTTTATAGGTGTCAGAAAGGGCTAGCGAGATACCACCTTGTCATATCATATTATGATTGTTTTGAGAAAGTGTTGTCATCCGAGTTTTATTATTATTGCTCGCTAGTTGATTATGCCATTCATATGAGTAAACATGACACTTAAGTGTCATTGTGAATATGGTTAGTTAATAATCTTTGCTGAAAACTTGAATGCTGGCTTTACATATTTACAACAACAAGAGCAAACAGAGTTTATAAAAGTTTTTCTTTATCACTTTCAATTTGTCAACTGAATTGCTTGGGGACAAGCAAAGGTTTAAGCTTGGGGGAGTTGATACGTCTCCATCGTATCTACTTTTCCAAACACTTTTGCCCTTGTTTTGGACTCTAATTTGCATGATTTGAATGGAAACTAACCCGGACTGACACTGTTTTCAGTAGAACTGCCATGGTGTTATTTTTGTGCAGAAACAAAAGTTCTTGGAATGACCTGAAAATCCACGGAGATTACTTTTGGAAAATATAAAAATACTGGCGAAAGAATCAAGGCCAGGGGGCCAACACCATGTCCACGAGGGTGGGGGGCACGCCCCCTCCCCCTGGGCGCGCCCCTTACCTCATGGGCCCCCTGGATGCCCAATGACCTTAACTCCAACTCCATATATTCCCTTTCGAGAAGAAAAAAATCAGAGAGAAAGTTTCATCGCGTTTTCCGATACAGAGCTGCCGCCAAGCCCTAATCTCTCTCAGGAGGGCTGATATGGAGTCTGTCCGGGCTCCGGAGAGGGGGATTCGTCGCCGTCTTCATCATCAACCATCCTCCATCACCAATTTCATGATGCTCACCGTCGTGCGTGAGTAACTCCATCATAGGCTTGCTGGACGGTGATGGGTTGGATGATATTTACCATGTAATCAAGTTAGTTTTGTTAGGGTTTGATCCCTAGTATCCACTATGTTCTGAGATTCATGTTGCTATGACTTTGCTATGCTTAATGCTTGACACTACAACCCGAGTGCCATGATTTCAGATCTGAACCTTTTATGTTTTCATGAATATATGTGAGTTCTTGATCCGATCTTGCAAGTCTATAATCACCTATTTTGTGTTATGATCCGACAACCCCGAAGTGACAATAATCGGGATACTTCTCGGTGATGACCGTAGTTTGAGGAGTTCATGTATTCATTAAGTGCTAATGCTTTGGTCCGGTTCTCTATTAAAAGGAGGCCTAAATATCCCTTAGTTCATTAGGACCCCGCTACCATGGGAGGGTAGGACAAAAGATGTCATGCAAGTTCTTTTCCATAAGCACGTATGACTATATTCGGAATACATGCCTACATTACATTGATGAACTAGAGCTAGTTCTGTGTCACCCTATGTTATAACTATTACACGAGGAATCACATCCGACATAATTATCCATCACTGATCCAACCTACGAGCTTTTCACATATTGTGCTTCGCTTATTTACTTTTTCGTTGCTACTGTTACAAGTACTACAAAATTGCTATCTTTACTTTTGCCACTATTACCATTACTATCATACTACTTTGCTACTAAATACTTTGCTGCAGATACTAAGTTATCCAGGTGTGGTTGAATTCACAACTCAACTGCTAATACTTGAGAATATTCTTTGGCTCCCCTTGTGTCGAATTAATAAATTTGGGTTAAATACTCTACCCTCGAAAACTGTTGCTGTCCCCTATACTTGTGGGTTATCATAGTACCTCTTATAAGCGGTAGTACTGCTCTGCCGACGCGGTAGTACCACTGAGGCGCCCCTAGGCAGAAACAAAAGGTAAAAGATGGCTTACGCTCTACTAGAGAAAAACAGAAAGATCACACAAGACAAGACAAGCCAAAACCCGAACACGACCACACCAAAACACAACTACTCAAAAGAGAGACGCACAAGCAACAAGAAACAACACACAGACAAACTCTCGAGAAGAGAGGGCGGTGGCCAAGGCCACCTATGTTTGAGAAAAATGGTATGGCACCGCGAAGAATTATCCTTGGGCCCATGACCATAGATCGTCTTTGAAGCACAAGTACCATCAAAAATGGCTAATCTGAAAGACTTGATCAATTTGTGAATAATGGGGGAGGGAGAGTTCATTGAGAGAACAAAACTCCCCCTATATCCATGCCTACACCTAAACAAGACATCATGAAGAGTGTGGTGGGGTGTGCAAGAGTTCAAACCACATTGCTCGAATCAATGATATTTAGCTCATGCCTTAACTCGCAAAATCTTGCTTAATCCAAGGGCTTCGTGAAAATATCTGCAAGGTTATCATCATGAGTGCTGACATACTTGAGCTTGATCTCCCCTTGCCTAATATGATCCTGGATGAAGTGATACCTAGCTAATCTCAATATGCTTCGTCTTGAAGTGTTGCACCGGGTTGAGAGAGATCTTGATGGCACTTTCATTGTCACACCAAAGAGGCACTTCATCACAAGTGACACCGCAATTCTTCAAAATTTGCCTCATCCATAGAAGTTGAGCACAACAACTACCGGCAGCCACATACTCCGCTTCGGTGGGTGAGAGAGACACACAACTTTGCTTCTTAGAAGACCAACTCACTAAGGAGTAACCAAGCAATTGGCACCCTTCAGAGGTGGACTTCCTATCCACTTTGTCTCCCGCCCAATCTGAGTCTGTATAGCCCAAAAGATCAAAGTTGGCTCCTCTTGGGTACCATAAGCCAAAGTTTGGGGTATGATCCAAATATCAAAAGATTCGCTTGACCGCCACAAAGTGACTTTCCTTAGATGGGGCTTTAAACCTTGCACAAATACCCACACTCAACATGATATCCGGTCTAGATGCACTAAGGTAATGCAAGGATCCAATCATGGAGCGATATACCTTTTGATCCACTGCTTTACCATTGGGATCAATGTCAAGTTGGCATTTGACGGGCATTGGAGTGGAGGCCAGCTTGACATCACTTAGCTTGAATCTCTTGAGCATGTCTTGAGCGTATTTGGCTTGGTTGATGAAGGTTCCTTCTCTTCTTTGCTTGATTTCGAACCCGAGAAAGAACTTCAACTCTCCCATCATGGACATCTTGAACTTTGAGGTCATGAGAGCGGAAAATTCCTCATTGAAAGCTTTGTTAGGGGAACCAAAGATAATATCATCAACATATAGTTAGCACACAAACAACTCCCCTTTGACCTTCTTAGTAAAAAGAGTGGGGTCGATTTTCCCGATTTCGAACCCACAATCTTGTAACAACTCAGTAAGATGCTCATACCACGCACGTGTGGCTTGTTTAAGGCCATAGAGCGCCTTGTTGAGTTGGTACACATGATCGGGGAAATAAGGATCCTCGAACCCTGGGGGTTGTTTGACATACACCAACACATTAATGGGACCATTAAGAAAAGCATTCTTCACATCCATTTGTTGCAACTTGAAATTATGATGAGAAGCATAAGAAATCAAAAAACGAATAGATTCAAGGCGAGCGACGGGAGCAAAGGTTTCACCGTAGTCGATACCCTCGACTTGGGAGTAGCCTTGTGCCACCAAACGAGCCTTGTTGCGAACAATAATCCCATGAGCATCTTACTTGTTCTTGAATATCCACTTGGTTCCAATGACATTATGACTCCCGGTTGGCCTTGGCACTAATTTCCACAGTTGGTTGTCTCGAAGTTGTTGAGTTCTTCATGCATGGCATTGAGCCAATCCAGATCCTCGAGCGCCTCATACACCTTTTGGGGTTCGACACAAGAAACAAACGCGTGATGTTCACAATAGTTTGCTAATGGTCTATGAGTGCTTACCCCCTTTCTTAGGCGTCCAACGACATTCAACATGAGATGACATTTGGTAGTGAGCTTGGAAGCGATCTTCATGGCACAACATTCTAATTCCTCCTCGGATGTGAAACAAGGAGGGGTAACTTGATCATCTTGAGTGCCATCTTGAGCTTGTTCTTGATCTTGAGTTTGGTCTTGATATTGAACTTGCTCGAAAGAAAGAACTTGACCTTGGGCATCACTTGGTGGCTCAGCACCATCTTGAGGTTGATCTTTCCCTTGATCTTGTTCACGTGGTTGAGGGCCTTCACTTTTTTCTTAGGAAGCGTGTGGGTCTTGGGTCGGTGATGGCTCCACTTGAGTGGAGCATTGTCCTTCTCCTTCGGCCACAAGGGGTTCCTCAATGGGTAGGATATGACCAACACCCATTCTTCTTATGTCTTGGGGAGGAATTTCATCACCTATATCACAAGTACCACTTTTCTCCACTTGAGTTTCGTCGACTTGTTGAGGACACGGTAAGCATGAGAGTTTGTAGCATAACCAACAAATATGCCCTTATGAGCTCTAGCCTCAAATTTAGACAAACGAACACCTTTCTTGAGAATGAAACACTTACACCCGAGCACCCGGAAGTACTTGAGGTGGGTTGGTTACAGGTGAGTATTTCATAGGGAGTCTTGTTCAAGCCTTTGCGGAGATAGAGCCGATTGGATGCATGACATGTTGTGTTGATGGCTTCGGCCCAAAAGTTGTAAGAAGACTTGAATTCTGCCAACATGGTCCTTGCCGCATCCATCAACGTACGGTTCTTCCTCTCTGCAATACCATTTTGTTGAGGGGTGTATGGTGCAGAATATTGATGCTTGATCCCATCATCACTAAGAAACTCATCCAGGGTGTAGTTCTTGAACTCGGTGCCGTTGTCACTCCTTATTGTCAAGATCTTTGCGTCATGTTGACGTTGAGCTTCATTTGCAAAGTCGATGAAGGTTTGTTGATTCTCACTCTTCCTCTTGAAGAAATATACCCAAGTGTATCTTGAATAATCATCCACAATCACCAAGCAATACTTTCTACCCCCAAGACAATCAAAGGATGGAGGCCCAAAGAGATCCATGTGAAGGAGCTCCAAGGGTCTCTTCGAGTAGATGATAGTCATGGGAGGGTGAGCCTTCTCATGTAGCTTTCCTTCGATACAAGCACTGCAAGCACGATCTTTGGCAAAGCTAACATTTGTTAGTCCACGGACATGGTCCGCCTTGAGAAGACTTTGCAAAGATCTCATATTGACGTGGGCTAAACGGAGATGCCAAAGCCACCCCACATCAACTTTAGCCATTAGGAATGTCGCGGTCTTAGTGGGTCGCTCCAAAAAGTTAATCACATAAAGACCGTTCTCGACATGCCCAACAAAGGCTACTTTAAGAGTCTTGCTCCATAAGAGGGCCACGGTATGAATATCAAAGAATGTGGCAAAGCCCATGAGTGCAAGTTGACGAACTGAAAGTATATTGTACGCAAGGGACTCAACAAGCATGACTTTCTCGATCGTGAAATCATGTGAAATGACAACCTTTCGAAGACCCCATACCTTAGAAGATGAGGCATCACCCCACTCGACGTTGGTCGGCATAGATGGGATCTTGTGCACGTCCACCACCAAGTCCTTGCTTCCGGTCATATGATTTGTGGCTCCACTATCGAGCAACCATGATCCCCCACCGGAAGCAAACACCTAAAAGAGATCAATGCTTGGTTTTAGGTACCCATTTTGTAATGGGTCCTTTGATGTTAGTAACAAGGGTCCTACGAACCCAAATAGACCATTCAATGTACTCATAAGGAGAACCAACAAATTTAGCATAAACATGCCCATCACTAGCACGGCACAACACATAAGAAGGGTTAAAGTCACCGGCTTTATTGGAAGGGGTGGCATTGCCCTTTTTGACATCACCACCCTTCACATTGTTCTTCTTCTCCTTCGGAGCACTCTCTCCCTCCTTCACAAAAGTTTGCTTGAGAGGGGGGGGGGTCATTTGGTCATGTCGTTCTTCTTCTTGTTCTTGAAATTGGGTGCAAACCCAACTCCCTCTTTGGCCACAACTTCCTTTTGATTGCTCAAAAGGTCATTGAGGTTCTTCTCACATTGTATGCATGTCACAAGGCCTCTCTCAAGTTGATCTTTCAACTTTTCATTCTCCTCCACAAGATGCACATGCTCACAACATGGGTTAGTAGCATTTGCATTACCAATTAATACCATATGAGGAAAGGTGGCTTTCTCCTTAGTTAGCTTCACTTGGAGTTGATCATGAGACTCCTTGAGGCTAGCGTGAGCACCCTTCAAGACCTTGTGAGCCTTGTAGAGTATATCAAACTCCTCCTTGAGTCTAGCATGGTCAACCCCAAGTTTAGCCTTCTCGGAATTTAGCACACGAGATACAACAAGAGCATGATCACGATCTTTCTTTAATTTAGCATGGTCATCATTGTGTGACTCCTCAAGAGCCAAATGATGCACACGCTCTTCCTCAAGAGCATTAGAGAGATCAGATATCTAATCGACATAGTCACGACTATGACCTTCCATCTTAGAGATGGTTTCTTCACGAGCCTCGATCATGTCATTGGCTTCACCAAGTTGTTCCAAGAGAGCAACGAAGTGCTTCTTGGATTTGCCCTTGAGCTTACTCATAAAAGACTCAAACTCATTTACTTCGTCATTAGACCCCTCACTTTCATCAATGCAATCCGTCAAGGAGGGATTAGTAATGATGGTGGTTTTGATGTTGGGGGTTACCTTGTTGGTGGCTTTAGCCATGAGGCACTTGGCGGTGATGTTCTCCTTGGGTGAGTCAAGGAGAGACACCCGTGGAGTTGTGGCATAGACAACGGAGGCCATGGCCATGGCTTCACTATCTTCATCATCATCATCATCCTCATGGTGGTCTTTTTGAAGCACCAATCCTCTAGTTGGAGTCTTCTTTGTGAAGTTGTTCTTGTTGGGGAAGGACTTGGCTTTGTCTTTTCGGATGAGCTTGCCACCATTGTCTTCCCTCTTCTCGTCAGGGCACTCCGCAACAAAATGAGTCACATTGCCACAATTGTAACATGTTCTCACACGTTGCTTGCCCTTGAAGCTACTTGAGTTATTCTTGTTTAAGTTTGGCCTTGTGTTCTTCTTGCTCCAAAATTTCCTTGAAGCAAGAGCCATGTGTTCATGATAATCATACTTAGTATCTTCGGGGTTGCTGTCATCTTCTTCCTCATCATCCTATTCTTCAACACAAACCTTGGCCCTCAAGGCAAGGTTAGGCTTCTTTGCTCTTTGAGAATGTAACACCGCATTGTCGGTGGTCTTGTCCAAGATGCTCATAGCCACAAACTCATCCAACACTTCACTTGAGGACAAGGTGTGAAAGTCCGGCCTTTGACGAATGAGAGAGGACATGGCCTTGTGGTAAGAAATCATGGCCTTGAGAAATTTGCGCTTGATGCAATTGTCATCCGTATCCTTGCTCCCATGATCTCGGAGTGAGACCGCGAGAGTAGTTAATCTCCGATAGAGATCATGAGGTTATTCATCTTCTTTCATTGCAAACTCATCGGCTTCATATTGTACTACTTCATAGTTGGAGCATTGAATGTTTTCTCTTCCCCTGTAGAGAGAAACAACATGCCGCCATGCATCCTTGGCCATGGTGGAGGGTCGGAGATGATCAAGATCTTCAGGTGGAATTGCATCTTGGATGATGAAGAGAGCATTCTCATTGAATTGATTATCCATGGCTTCTCGAGGAGTGAGTTGCTTCGGTCATGCGGATAAAAACCTTCTTCAATGATTCTCCAAAGGTTAGTGTCGGTGTCAAAACCGGCGGATCTCGGGTAGGGGGTCCCGAACCGTGCATCTAGGCGGATGGTAACAGGAGACAAGGGACACGATGTTTTTACCCAGGTTCGGGCCCTCTCGATGGAGGTAAAACCCTAATCCTGCTCGATTGATATTGATGATATGGGTAGTACAAGAGTGGATCTACCACGAGATCAAGGAGGCTAAACCCTAGAAGCTAGCCTATGGTATGATTGTTGTAATGGTTGTTCGTTCTACGGACTAAAACCCTCCGGTTTATATAGACACTGGAGAGGGCTAGGGTTACATAGAGTCGGTTACAATGGTAGGAGATCTACATATCCGTATTGCCAAGCTTGCCTTCCACGCCAAGGAAAGTCCCATCCGGACACGGGACGAAGTCTTCAATCTTGTATCTTCATAGTCTTGGAGTCCGGCCGATGATGATAGTCTGGCTATCCGGACACCCCCTAGTCCAGGACTGCCTCAGTAGCCCCCGAACCAGGCTTAAATGACGACGAGTCCAGCGCATTTATAGTCTTCGGTGTTGCAAGGCGGGTTCTCCTCCAAATTCCATGTGTTTGCCGAATAATGTCCGGCTCCTTTACAAATGTTGCGCTTCTTGGCTTCCACGCCCAATAATGGCCCTCTTCCACGCGTCGCATGAATGCGAAAAGCCAGGGTATCTTTTATGTTTTACCCCCTAGCTGCGCAAATAATCTGTCTATAAAAGAGATAGGAATCCAGATCCAAATCACACCATCCTCCTTCCGCAAGTACTCATCGGAACGCTTCCGACCGAAAACCCATTCCATCATGGACCGTCGACGCGGCTCCTCCTCTCGCGCTCCCAGCCCTCTGCCAGGAGATTGGATGAGATGTTCAGTTCCGTACAACGAGCTGGTGAAGCTTCAAGCGGAGGGATATCTCCCTCCGGCCTTTATGGTCCTGGTCCGAGCCGGGCTGGCCACTTACAAAGGTGGGAAGCAAGCGGAGGTCACCCCTAGCCCCTCTAAAGGAGAGCGGGTGTGCTTCGTCCCCTATCTAATAAGGGGGATTGGATTTCCAGTTCATCCGTTCCTCCGCGGGCTTCTGGAGTTCTATGGACTCTAGCTCCATCACCTCACGCCCGCCTCTATTCTGCACATCGCGGGTTTCGTAGCTCTTTGCGAGCTATTCCTGGGCGTCGAGCCCCATTTTGCGTTGTGGAAGAGGTTGTTCTGCCTCGTACCCCGTTCTCACGAGGGGTCGATATATCAAGTGGGCGGCGCCGAAATATGGTGCATCGCCGGGACCGGATATCCATCCGGAACCCCAAAGAAGGCGTCCGAAGACTGGCCTTCGGAATGGTTTTATGTAGAAGATGCTCCACTGCCGGACCCAGTTCAGATCGGCCTCCCGGAGTTCCGCAAGGCTCCTCTGAAGAAGCGCCTGAGTTGGCGCCCGCGGAGCCCTCAACTGGAGGAAGACAAGGGCGTCCATTATTTGATGGGCCGGATAAGGTTGCTGGCCCATTCCGGATTGACCATGATTGGAGTCATGGCCACGTGCATAATGCGGGGGGTTCAGCCACTGCAATACAGGGGCCACCCCATGTGGGATTTCAACGGGGAAAATGATGCCACCCGTCATGGCCGCAAAGGGCCGGAATCGGCCGAAGATCTGGTGAAGATTCTGTCCGGCCTGTACAAGGGGGAGAAGGAGGACTTCCTCCAGACGAGCCCATTGAATGGGTTCTCCATGAATAACCCTCGGCGTTGGGTAAGTGGACATTTTGTTTATCCGACCCATGCTTTCACAGTTAAGTACCTTACTTTACGATTTCGACGCAGGAGCTGCGTCGGGATGTGGAGGGCATACATAGTCCGGCTCCACAACCCGAGGATCCAGGAAGATCCCTTGATCCGGCCTCCGAAGAGGATCTGGACATAAAGGTGGAGCTACTCGAGGGGGTGTTCCACCAACTCAGCATGGACAATGCTCTAGTCGCCATTACGACTGACTACCCCGGCCTATCTCCGGCTCCCCAGGTGATTGTGACCGAATTCCTGACACCATTATTTCGTCCTTGCGCATTTCTGACCACCGTATCCGACGGTGTCTTGCGGGAGGTGCCCTCAGGGCGGGAAGCCGAACCTACGGCGGGTGACCAACAAGGGTCAGCCCGACCCCGCAGGCAGAAGAGGGGTGCGGTGCAAATCGAAATGTCGCCGCAATATAGCTCGCGACCATTATTTAGGAAAAGATTCCTAGGAGGTGTATTAATGCTCATGACTTTTTCAGGAGAAAGAGAGCTCGCCGGACCGTGACCGGCAAGGTTGCCACCCACGCCTCCGCCAGCCAGGCTCCAACACCTGGTCCGGAGGCGGAGGCGAGCGCAAGGCGCGAGCCGGACACTCCTCCAACGGAGGATGCCGATAGGCTGTCCACCACCAAGTCTGAGGTGGAGAGCGCCATGAACCATAGGCGCCGCCGGACAGTTTTTCGTGACGCGTGTTTCTCCCCTGAGGTGTTGAATGCCTTTAACGCGGGAGACGCGCACCTCCGTGCTGCTCAAGATGGTTTGACCAGAGCCACGGAGCAGTATGTAAAAGACATACGGGTAAGGGATTATAATAGCGGTATATGCCAGTAGCCCCCGAGACTTAAAGTAGTTAAAATAACTGATTTAAGGATCTTTTTTAATGTGCAGGATCTTACAGAGAAGAATACCCAATTATCCCAGGAGCTACAAGAGTGCAAGGCCCAACTTGAGGCCGCACTTGCTGCCGCAGGAGGAGACACAGAGACCCCTCCTGGTAACACATTATTTCAAAAAGATAAGCGGTGTGCGGCGTGCGTGTAAGTCTGACAATGATATTGCAGATGTTGTCGGACTGGATCCGGACAAGCAACACCTGCTGCGCCAGCCGAAGGCCGGCGAGAGGGTGCTTATGAAGGTACAACATGAGAGGAACAAACTCCAGGATGCCCACACCCAGCTTGGGGAAGAGCTGAAAGGTGTTCGGGCCGAGCTGTCTGGCTCCGTGAAGGAGAATCAGTGGCTTCGTCGCGGCATCTATGGTAAGTGCTTGAGCGAATTCTTTTGAAAAGAAGAATTCGGCGAGGAAGCCTATTGACAGAAATATGTCTTGTAGGTGCGCTCACAGGTCGCCCTGCGGAGGAAATGCCCATTTCGACAGGTGACCAACTTCTCGAGCTGGTGCAACTGCTCGAACGTGTTCAGCAGGCAACGAGTGGCATCGTCCAGGCCCTATGGCCATCCATCTCCCTACCCGAGGGCCTTGGAGAGCTTGCGGAGAAGCTTCGGGGAGCACGGCAGCGCTTCCGCTTATGGAAGATAGCGGCCTGCCATCAAGGTGCCAGGGAGGCCTGGGCCATGGTGAAGACGCAGTACAAGAAGGCGGATCCAAACCACATGGCCGAGGTCGGACCTGTGGGGCCCGATGGGAAGGAGATCCATGTGAGCTTAGTGTACGGCCAAGTAGAGTTGACCACTAAGTATTCCCAACGGGACTGTAAATTAGACAGCCTGTTGGACGGGATTGAGGAGGAGTACAGTCAGTCAATTTGACGATGTATTTAAAATGACATGTAAAATGCCTTCTAGCCGGATTGTAGATCGTTTGTCTTTGCCGACCTTTTCGCTTCAACCTCGGGACCCTAGAGTCTGGAGTGTGTCCGAATACCTTCTCGGTTAAAAAAAACCGGGGCATGCATGGAGACCAGGCGTAGGGGTCATTAGTGCTTTATTAGACAAGTGCCCAACTAGTTATGTTATATTACATGGTTAGTAAGAAACATCTTCCAGGGAGAATAGTTCCGTTAAGGGTTCCTTTCCCTGGGAGGCATGCCCTAAAGTGCATGTCCGGACTGCGAAAAGAGCAAGAAAACATCTGGGGGCAGATAAATAAATAGGTAAAAAATCATCTTTCAAGTCACCGACTGAATATTCCCTTAAGAACGCTAGCTTTTGGCTTCACCCAGTCTGAGGTACACATCCAGCTGACCCGGTAGTAACAATCGCAGAGGTGCTCCCTTTACCTCCTAGCCGAACAATCGGGAACGTAGAGGTAAGCATAGGAGCCAGGCAACCCAGCTTGGCCAAAACTTAAGTCATATCGATGCATATAATGGTGAATAAAAGGTACATGTGGAAGTTTGACACATGTTCTGGGCATGAAGCCCGTATAAGTAAGCTTCTGGTAAAGAAGCCCCCAGGTATAATGAGTGCGGTTAGCACATCAAGTGTGTGCGAACAATGCGCAAATAGTCCTCTAAGGGCTTTTATGAAAAAGGTGAGAGGAAAGAGAGAAATAAAAGACGGCTGAAGTGTAAAAACGTGGACGGAGGAAGGAAACGAACTCTTAGTCCGGCGCTAGGCATAAAATCTTCGGAGGCGGGCTGCGTTCCATGGGTTCGGCTCGAGTCGGTTGTCCGATGCACTTCGCAGACGGTATGCTCCGCCGGTCAGGACTTGGTCGATGATGAAGGGACCCTCCCATTTGGGCTTGAGTTTGTCCTTTTTCTTGTCCGGCAGGCGTAGAACTAGTTCGCCAACATTGTAAGTTTTAGCCCGTACTTCTCTGCTTCGATATCTTCGAGCCTGCTGCTGATAGAATGCGGAACGGGCCTTTGCCACATCGCGTTCTTCCTCCAATGCGTCCAAGCTGTCCTGCCGATCCAGCCCGGCTTCTCTTTCTTCGTACATGCGCACTCGAGGTGAGTCATGAATGATGTCGCAGGGCAAAACTGCCTCTGCGCCGTATACCATGAAAAATGGTGTGAATTCGGTAGTATGGTTGGGCGTTGTCCGCAGCCCCCAGAGTACGGAGTCAAGCTCCTCTACCCAGTGCGTGTTAGATTTCGTAAGGAACCGCACTAGTCTGGGTTTGATGCCGCTATTATTAGACCATTTGCTCGTTCCACTTGACCGTTGGTTTGAGGATGATAGACTGAAGCGTAATCGAGCTTAATGCCCATATTTTTGCACCATTATTTAACCTCGTCGGCCGTGAAGTTCGTACCGTTATCGGTAATGATGCTATGGGGGACGCCATAACGGTGTACTACCCTGGATATGAAGTCTATCACTGGTCCGGACTCTGCCGTTTTAACTGGCTTGGCCTCTATCCATTTGGTGAATTTGTCCACCATGACCAATAGATACTTTTGCTTGTGGGTTCCCCCTTTGAGGGGTCCAACCATGTCAAGCCCCCAGACCGCGAACGGCCAGGTGATGGGTATAGTTTTGAGGGTGGTGGGTGGCATATGGCTCTGATTAGAAAAGAGTTGACAACCGACGCATCGTTGGACTAAGTCCTGAGCATCTGCCCGGGCCGTCGTCCAATAAAATCCTGTACGGAATGCCTTGCCTACAAGGGCCCGAGCTGCGGCGTGGTGTCCGCCTAGTCCGGCATGAATTTCAGCCAGAAGGTTTCGCCCTTCCTCTTCGGAGATACACCTTTGAAGGACTCCGGTTCTGCTTTTCTTATAGAGTTCTCCCTCGTGGACCTTGTAGGCTTTAGATCGCCGAACTATGCAGCGGGCCTCATTTTGGTCTTCGGGAATGGCTCTGTCCACGGGGCGATTACTGCCATTATTTCGTGGGCTGAAGTTGTTATTTCATCGGCTGAGTCGCCGATTATGTCAGATTGTTCTGTGTTGGGTGGTACGGCTGCTTCCGGGTTGTTATTTCCGGACTCCTCTTCCCATAGTACGGATGGCTTAAAGAGCCGTTCCAGGAAGATGTTTGGAGGGACAGCGTCGCGTTTCGCGCCGATGCGTGCCAGTACGTCGGCTGCTTGGTTATTATCCTGGGCTACGTGGTGGAATTCGAGTCCTTCGAACCGAGCTGACATTTTTAGGACATCGTTACGATAGGCTGCCATTTTCGGATCCTTGGCGTCAAAGTCTCCATTTACTTGGGATATCGCAAGGTTTGAATCCCCGCGCACCTCTAGGCGTTGAATGCCCATGGAGATTGCCATCCGGAGGCCATGTAGGAGGGCCTCGTATTCGGCTGCATTGTTGGAGTCCGTGTACATTATCTGAAGTACGTATTGGACTGTGTACCTGGTTGGGGACGTCAATACGACGCCAGCCCCCAAGCCGGCCAACACTTTGGAGCCGTCAAAATGCATAATCCAATTGGAGTATGTGACGTACTCTTTAGGGAGTTCGGCTTCAGTCCATTCAGCGACAAAGTCAGCCAAGACTTGCGACTTTATAGCTCGCCGAGGTTTGTAAGTTATATCAAATGGTAAGAGCTCAATGGCCCATTTTGCAATCCTGCCCGTCGCGTCGCGGTTGTTTATGATGTCGTTGAGGGGCACTTCGGAGGCCACTATTATCGAGCACTCTTGAAAGTAGTGTCGGAGCTTTCGGGATTCCATGAACACCACGTACGCTATCTTTTGATAATGCGGGTACCGGGACTTGCAGGGAGTTAAGACAGTGGATACGTAGTACACTGGTTTTTGAAGAGGGAATTTATGCCCTTCTGTTTCTCGTTCGACGACGAGTACTGCGCTTACAACTTGATGTGTTGCCGCGATATATAACGACATTGGTTCGCCTAGGTTGGGCGCAGCCAGGACAGGATTTGTTGCCAATACGGCCTTTATTTCTTCGAGTCTGGCTGTGGCGGCATCCGTCCACTTGAAGTGTTCAGTGCGCTTGAGGAGGCGATAGAGGGGCAATGCCTTTTCTCCCAAACGGGAGATGAAGCGGCTTTGAGCCGCCATGCATCTAGTCAATTTTTGTATTTGTTTGAGGTCTTTTGGAATATCTAGCTATGACAGAGCCCGGATCTTGGCTGGTTTGCTTCAATTCCTCTACCGGATACAATGAAGCCCAGGAGCTTTCTGGCTGGTATGCCGAAAACGCATTTTTCCGGATTCAGCTTGATGTCGTATGCTCGGAGGTTGTCGAATGTGAGCCTCAAATCGTCTACTAGAGTTTCGACGTGTTTGGTTTTGACGACTATGTCGTCTACGTATGCCTCTACTGTTTTGCCGATCTGGGTAACCAGACATGTCTGAAACATGCGTTGATATGTTGCGTCGGCGTTTTTGAGTCCGAAGGGCATCGTGTTGAAGCATAACGGTCCATATGGAGTAATGAATGCCGTTGCGGCTTGGTCCGCTTCTGCCATCTTGATTTGATGGTAGCCGGAGTATGCGTCAAGGAAGCACAATGAATCGTGCCCTGCAGTAGCATCGATTATTTGGTCGATGCGGGGAAGAGGGAAGGGATCCTTTGGGCAGGCCTTGTTAAGGTCTTTAAAATCGACACATAGGCGCCAGGATTTGTCCTTCTTTGGTACCATTACTAGGTTTGCTAGCCAGTCCGGATGTTTGATGTCTCTGATGAATCCGGCTTCCAGTAGTTTGGCTAGCTCTTCTCCCATTGCCTGTCTTTTGGGTTCGGAAAATCGCCGAAGAGCCTGTTTGACTGGCTTGAATCCTTTTAGGACGTTTAGGCTGTGTTCCGCCAATTTGCGTGGGATTCCTGGCATATCTGAAGGGTGCCAGGCAAAGATGTCCCAATTTTCCCGAAGGAATTCTCGTAGTGCGGCGTCTACATCAGGATTCAATTGTGCCCCGATGGAGGCCGTCTTTGTTGGGTCCGTTGGATGGACCTGGAATTTGACTATTTCATCCGCTGGTTTAAAGGAGGTGGACTTGGATCTCTTATCGAGTATCACATCGTCCCTATTCACCGTAGAGCGCAGCGAAGTGAGTTCCTCCGCCGCTAAGGCTTCGGATAGTGCCTCCAGGGCTAATGTGGCTGTCTTGTTTTTGGCGTGGAGTGCTGTGTCCGGATGGCTAGCGAGAGTGATTATTCCGCCTGGCCCGGGCATCTTAAGCTTCATGTACCCGTAATGGGGTATGGCTTGGAAAATTGTGAATGCCTCTCGTCCTAATATAGCGTGATATCCGCTACTGAACAGGGCCACTTGGAACGTGACTTCCTCGGACCTGTAATTGTCCGGTGAGACGAACACCACATCAAGTGTGATTTTTCCTGTGCAACGTGCTTCCGGCTAGGGATTATTCCTCTAAAGGTTGTGCAGCTTCGCTCAATGCGGCTCTAGTCTATTTCCATTTTTTGAAGAGTTTCCTCGTAGATGAGGTTTAGTCCACTGCCGCCATCCATGAGTACCTTTGTAAGATGAAAGTCGTCCAATATTGGACTGAGGACCAATGCGGCTGGTGCTCGGGACGTTCGGAATTTAGGTTCGTCGCTGGCGTTGAAGGTGATGGCCGTGTCGCTCCATGGGTTTGTTGTTTCTACTTGGTAGACCTCGGCGAGGCTGAGGATTGTTTGTTTCCGCATATTATTTGATGCGAAAGTCTCAAAGACTGTTGACACCGTACTGGTACTATTGGAGTGGTTCTCCGGGGCTAGAAGCTCTTCGCCACTTTTGGCCACCTGCCGCAGTATCCAACATGCTCGAAGGCTATGTGTTGGAGTGGCGCCTTCTGTACTGCGAATTTTACAGGGTCCGTTGAGCCATCCCTCCAGTACGGTTCCGTACCCTTTATGGGGTTTTTGCTTTTTGGTTTTTGTACCTGGTGCCTGAGTGTGATGCACCCTTTTGTTTCGACTAGGGTTGTATTCGGGGCCGGATTGTCCCAAAACTTAGTTTCGGTTTTCCGGAAACTCTCCATAGCACAATACTTTCGTACTTTGGACACCAGATCGGCGAAGCGTGTAATTTCGCGACAACTGGCGGTGTTCAAGATTCCCTCGTCCGTGCAATTATTGCAGAAAATTGAAATTGCGTTTTCCTCACGGCAGTCCTTTATCCTGCCCATAACCAGGAGGAATCTGGCCCAGTAATGATGTACTGTTTCAGTGGGCTCTTGCCGGATTTGAGATAGATCGCATATGTCTGGGTGGGTGGGTGGAATTGAGTCCGGAACCCTACCCATCTCGAGGCTCAAGGGCCGAGAAGTTTCCGACTTTGGAAGCTTGGATTGTTGGATGTTGTCCAATGAGTCCGGTCCGATGTCTGACTTTAGGTTCAGTGCTCGATCGAAGTCCATCCCTCCGCGGGAATCCGGCATGGAGGGTTCGGGAGCCCGGACATGACTGGTTTTCAATACAGGAGAAGAGTCACCGCGTTGTTCCTCTATCACCGCAACGTGGTGGGTAACCTGGGGAGAGTTAATCTCTCTCAGATCGGTTTTAAGCCCAATCTGATTGTAGTCTGTAGCGACTCCCAGGGCAGCGATGCGATCCAAGAGCTCATTTACGGACGAGAGCTCTATTGGATCCAGCTGCTCGGCGAATTCCGAGTTGATGTGAAGATTGCTTTTGATGACCCGAGAGGTCATCGTCGGAGCGATGGCCGAACAGGCGGTCATGAGAAAGCCGTCCAGCCGGATAGTTTGGCCGGCGGCCAAGGCTCCTTTGGCGAAGATACCGTCTTTAAAGACGGGAAGAGGCATCCTTCCTATCGGTGACGGCACAGAGGAACTCTCAATGAAAGCACCAATGTCGGTGTCAAAACCGGCAGATCTCGGGTAGGGGGTCCTGAACTGTGCGTCTAGGCGGATGGTAACAGGAGACAAGGGACACGATGTTTTTACCCAGGTTCGGGCCCTCTTGATGGAGGTAAAACCCTACTCCTGCTCGATTGATATTGATGATATGGGTAGTACAAGAGTGGATCTACCACGAGATCAAGGAGGCTAAACCCTAGAAGCTAGCCTATGGTATGATTGTTGTAATGGTTGTTCGTTCTACGGACTAAAACCCTCCAGTTTATATAGACACCAGAGAGGGCTAGGGTTACACAGAGTCGGTTACAATGGTAGGAGATCTACATATCCGTATCGCCAAGCTTGCCTTCCACGCCAAGGAAAGTCCCATCCGGACACGGAACGAAGTCTTCAATCTTGTATCTTCATAGTCTTGGAGTCCGACCGATGATGATAGTCCGGCTATCCGGACACCCCCTAGTCCAGGACTCCCTCAGTTTGTATTAACATGGTTCAAATGACGCTTAAAGCGATAAACCCAAGAATCAAAGTCCTCATTTTTTATAATCTTAGGGGGAGGACCGGCATGATTCAAATGAGTGGAAGGAATCGGTCCACCATAAGTAAGTGGAGGTTCCACATGGGCAAAGATGACGTTGCCATTCTTACCATAGAGGAAGGAGCCTTTTCACTAGTAGCTTCCCCCTTATCGGAGTTAGCATCCGTCACCTTGTTAGTGAGATCACCCACTTTCATCAGCGCGGTAGATAGTTTAAGCCCTTCTAAGAATTTATTAAACATGATTTCAACCTCGGTCATCATAGAGGTTTTCAATGTTTCCAAATCCGCATTGAATTCCTCACAAGAGACCGCGGTTCCCCCATTGGCCGTAGATGAGATCGGATTCACACCGGAGTGCTCCTCCCCATCGTCTACGGTGTCAACCATACTCTTCAGACGGCAAAGTCCTTAGTAAACAGATGAGGCTCTGATACCAATTGAAAGGATCGATATAGTTGACTAGAGGGGGGGGTGAATAGGCAACTAACAATTTTTAGCTTTTCTTTACCAATTTAAACTTTGCATCAAAGTTGGTTGTCTAGATATGCAACTAGGTGAGAAACCTATATGATGCAAAAACAACAAGCACACAAGCAAGCAAGAGATGCAACACAATATAAGCTTGCACAAGTAAAGGTACAAGATAACCAAGAGTGGAGCCGGTGAAGACGAGGATGTGTTACCGAAGTTCCTTTCCTTTGAGGGGAAGTACGTCTCCGTTGGAGCGGTGTGGAGGCACAATGCTCCCCAAGAAGCCACTAGGGCCACCGTATTCTCCTCACGCCCTCACACAATGCGAGATGTCGTGATTCCACTATTGGTGACCTTGGAGGCGGTGACCGAACCTTTACAAACAAGGTTAGGGCAATCTCCACAACTTAATTGGAGGCTCCCAACAACACCGCGAAGCTTCACCACAATGGAATATGGCTCCGCGGTGACCTCAACTGTCTAGGGTGCTCAAACACCCAAGAGTAACAAGATCCGCAAGGGATTAGTGGGGGAATCAAATTTATCTTGGTGGAAGTGTAGATCGGGGCCTTCTCAACCAATCCCTAGAAAATCAACAAGTTTGATTGGCTAGGGAGAGAGATCGGGAGAAAATGGAGCTTGGAGCAACAATGGAGTTTGGGGATGGAAGAGGTAAGTCTTCTTGGAGAAGAAGACCCCTTTATATAGTGGGGGTCACATCCAATGCAGCCCGCAACCCACATCTGGGAGGTACTACCGTTGCTGGAGCGGTAGTACCACTGCCACAACGGTACTACCATTGTGGCAAGCAGGCATAGGGCCATCAGGACTAAGGGAGGAGAAGTACATGCACTATGGCGGTACTACCGCCGATAGGCAGTACTACCGCCCTGAGGCGATACTGCCGCTTCCTACAGCCGCTGGAAAACAGAGGAGGGCAGCAAGCTGAGCGGCAGTTGGAGCGCAAGTGGGAGCGATACTACCGCCGATAAGCGGTACTACCGCGCCCTACTGCTGTCCCTACTACCGCTCCCCTGCGTGGTCTTTTACGGAAACCCAACAAAAAAAATCAAGACCACAAGAGGGGCGGTAGTACCAGCAGCACTAACAAGCGGTACTACCGCCCTGGCCACGGTACTACCACTTAGCACACTTCACCCCTTGTTTTGCACAACACGGAAACTCCAAACAAGCAGGAAGAAGGCGAGGGTGCGAGGAGAATGTGAACGTGATGATTCCACCCATACTCTTCCGAAATGGATCCCCTCTTGATAGTATGGTTATCCCTACGACTCAATTCCACCGAAAAAGTGAAGTCCTCGAGGGGTATCAATTGCATAGTGCCCTTATATTAGATCACCTGAAATGCTTAGTGCACACTATTAGTCTGCAAACATATTGTCATCAATCACCAAAAGTACTAAGGGATAAATATGCCCTTACACTAAGGAGATTGGCAATCCCAAGTAGGTGATCGGGAAGCCTGTACGTTGGCCGGCGAAGCCATGCAGAATGCTATATAGGTCCAATGCATGGCATTGGATTGGCGCAACCGTGGATTTTGAAGGGTTTACGCATAGACCCGTGGCTTCCCCAAACTTCTCCAAAATAGTTAGCAGGAAGGAGACCTCCTCGTTGCATGGATTGCAGAAGATGATTGCATCATCCACATAAAGGCGAACCCGCAATTTGATGTCACGACTAGGCATCGGTGACAGGTAGCCCAGGGCAGCAACACGGTCAAGCACTCGCTGTAGCGTATCGATAGCTAAGATGAAGAGGAAAGGGGCAAGCGGGTCGCCTTGACGCAGACCTCGGTGGTGGTCGATCAGCTCGCCCTCGATACCATTTAGAACGACTGCAGATGAGGACGATCATGGTAGCAGGGCGATCCAATCGCGCCATCTGGCAGAGAAGCCTAGTTTCTGCAGCAGCTCGAGCAGGTACTCCTAGGAGATTGAGTCAAAAGCTTTAGCTATATCCATCTTAAACAGCAGTGCAGGCTTCTTTCTGCGATGCAGGCTATGGGCCGCATTTTTGATGAACAAAAAATATCATGGATGCATCTAGTCTTCAGGAAGGCACTTTGCGCTGGAGATATCAGACTGCCAAGCTTTGGGGCTAGGTGTAGAGAAAGAATCTTGGCGATGAGCTTAGCAAAGGAGTGCACTAAGCTAATTGGTCGGAAATGCCCAATGTCAGTTGGATCAGGAATCTTTGGGATGAGCACCACCATTGCTGCATTTAGGCTTTTGAAACTGTCGCCGTCATTGAGGTCATGGAATTGTTGCATAGCCTGCATGAGATCAATTTTTATGATGTGCCAGCACTGCCGGTAGAAGACACCGGAGAAGCCATCTAGGCCGGGGGCTCGGTCTGGCGGTGACTGCTTGATGGCGTTCCAAACTTCAGCTTCCGAGAAGGGGTGATCAAGGCCTGATGTGTCTAGTTGAGGTAGCTGAATTTCATCCCCGTTTATCATGCACGCGCGACGCTGTTGTCTGCCCAAGAGCTTGGTGAAGTGATCCTTGATCGCCTCCTCCTTTTCGGAGTGACTTGTCGCAGCCACACCATTCTTGGTCATTGAAAGAATGAATTTTTTTCCTTTTTCTAGTGTTGATTTTGGCGTGGAAGAATGTCATGCTAGCATCCCCAGCCCACAACCAGTTGATCCTGGAGCATTGCCTCTTCCTAGCCCTCTCAATGGCTGCTAAGCCCAGCAGGCGGAGCTTGACCTTTTTCCTGAAATCTAATTCAGCTTGCGTGAGGAGACGTTTTTCCTGTGTTGTGTCGAGGCGTAGGAAGAGCTCCTGGGCCATATGGAACTGTAGTTTGGCGTTGGAGAACAGGCCTCTGCTCCAGATCTTCAAAGCCTTTGCGGTGCATTGCAATTTTGTATGAAGGATCCGGATGGCACAGCTAGAGCTAACTAGTTTGGACCAGGCTAGTAGGACAGTTTCATGAAAACCGGGGAACCTCGGCCAAAAAGCTTCAAATCTAAATTTTGGTCTGCTAATCGGCGGTTTGGCGCTTGTAACTACGAGAGGGCTGTGATCTGAGACTAACATTGAAGCTGCATGCAGCAACATTGAGGGGAAAAGTGCGTTCTAGGCAGGGTTGCGGAAGACACGGTCCAAGGCTACTAGGGTGGGGTGTTGCTGCTTGTTGCTCCAGGTGAATTTTCTGTTTTTGCATCTAATCTCGAACAATTCAGCATAGTTGATGGCATTGCAGAATTTTCCCATGAGCCTGCGATTGAGGTTGAGGTTGTTTTTGTCCCCGGCTTCGTAAATTTGGTTGAAATCTCCGGGCACAATCCATGGATGTCCTAGTGGCGGTGCAGAGCTGCACATCTCAGCCAAGAAACTCTCCTTGAGGCTATCATCTACTGGCCCATAGACAATGGACATGCAGAATTGCGAGTGGAAAGTCAGCAGTCTGATATTAGCGGTTAGGTTGAACTGCATGGTTGTTAGATCAGAGGTTTGCACAAGGGCGCTATTTGATAAGTCTCCAACGTATCTACTTTTCCAAACACTTTTGCCCTTGTTTTGGAATCTAACTTGCATGATTTGAATGAAACTAACCCGAACTGACGATGTTTTCAGTAGAATTGCCATGGTGTTGTTTATTGTGCAGAAAACAAAAGTTCTCGGAGTGACCTGAAAATCCACGGAGATAACTTTTGGAAAATGTAAAAAATACTGGCGAAAGAATCAAGGCCAGGGGCCCACACCCTGTCCACGAGGGTGGGGGTGCCCCCCTCCCCCTGGGCGCGCCCCCCTGTCTCGTGGGCCCCCTGATGCTCCACCGACCTCAACTCCAACTCTATATATTCCGTTTCGCAGAGAAAAATATCAGAGAAAAAGTTTCATTGCGTTTTACGATACGGAGCTACCGCCAAGCCCTAATCTCTCTTGGGAGGGCTGATTTGGAGTCCGTTCGGGGCTCCGGAGAGGGGGATTCATCGCCATCATCATCATCAAACATCCTCCATCACCAATTTCATGATGCCCACCACCGTGCGTGAGTAATTCCATCGTAGGCTTGCTGGACGGTGATGGGTTGGATGAGATTTACCCTGTAATAAAGTTAGTTTTGTTAGGGTTTGATCCCTAGTATCCACTATGTTCTGAGATTGATGTTGCTATGACTTTGCTATGCTTAATGCTTGTCACTAGGGCCCGAGTGCCATGATTTCAGATCTGAACCTATTATGTTTTCATGAATATATGTGAGTTCTTGATCCTATCTTGCAAGTCTATAGTCACCTATTATGTGTTATGATCCGACAACCCCAAAGTGACAATAATCGAGATACGTCTCGCTGATGACCGTAGTTTGAGGAGTTCATGTATTCACTATGTGGTAATGCTTTGGTCTGGTACTCTATTAAAAGGAGGTCTTAATATCCCTTAGTTTCCACTAGGACCCCGCTGCCACGGGAGGGTAGGACAAAAGATGTCATGCAAGTTCTTTTCCATAAGCACGTATGACTATATTCGGAATACATGCCTACATTACATTGATGAACTGGAGCTAGTTCTATGTCACCCTATGTTATAACTATTACATGAGGAATCGCATTCGACATAATTATCCATCACTGATCCAATGCCTACGAGCTTTTCACATATTGTGCTTCGCATATTTACTTTTCCGTTGCTACTGTTACAACTACTACAAAATTGTTATCTTTACTTTTGACACTGTTACCATTACTATCATACTACTTTGCTACTAAATACTTTGCTGCAGATACTATGTTATCCAGGTGTGGTTGAATTGAAAACTCAACTGCTAATACTTAAGAATATTCTTTGGCTCCCCTTGTGTCGAATCAATAAATTTGGGTTGAATACTCTGCCCTCTAAAACTAGTGCGATCCCCTATGCTTGTGGGTTATCAAGACTATTTTCTGGCGCCATTGCCGGGGAGCATAGCTCTATTCTTCGAGTCACTTGGGATTTATATCTGCTGATCACTATGAAGAACTTGAAGGACGCAAGAACTAAGATTTTTCCCTCAACTACGAGGGGAGGTAAGGAACTGCCATCTAGCTCTGCACTAGATTCTCCTTCTGTTATGTGTAAGCTTGCGACACCTAAACCTGCTACTGCTATGAATTCTGATATGTCGCATGTTATTGGTGATGCCACTTCTGCTATGCATGATACTTATGATAAAACTACTTCTGTGCTTGATACTACTGTGCCATTAGGTGAATTTCTTGATGAACAGCTTGCTAGGGTTAGAGAGAATGAAATTATTGATGATAGTGATAATGAAGGTTCTCCCCCTAATTACGAATTGCCTGTTGTTCCTGAAGGTTATGTTATGGACGAAGAAACTGCAAGAGATTTTTTTGCTTGCAATGATAGATCTGATCTTAATAAATTACTAGCTAAAGTTAAACAGAAAACTCTGAATGCTAGGATGAAATATGACCCTACTTTTGCTATTTCACCTATCTTTGTTATTGATAAGGATTATGAATTCTCTGTTGATCCTGAGATAATTACTTTGGTTGAATCTGATCCTTTTTATGGCAATGAATCTGAAACTGTTGTGACACATCTTACCAAGTTGAATGATATAGCTACCCTGTTTACTAATGATCAGAAGTCTCGCTATTATTAATATCCTTAAGATATTTCCATTCTCATTAAAGGGTGATGCTAAAACTTGGTTTAATTCTCTTGATCCTGGTTGTGTGCGTAGTCCCCAGGATACGATTTATTACTTCTCTGCTAAATATTTCCCAGCTCATAAGAAACAAGCTGCCTTGCGGGAAATATATGATTTTGTGCAAATCAAAGAAGAGAGTCTCCCACAAGCTTGGGGGAGGCTTCTCCAATTACTTAATGCTTTGCCTGATCATCCTCTTAAGAAAAATGAAATACTTGATATCTTTTATAGTGGACTAACCGATGCTTCCAAGGACTACTTGGATAGTTGTGCTGGTTGTGTTTTTAGGGAAAGAACAGTCGACCAAGCTGAATTGTTATTGAATAATATGTTAACTAATGAAAATAATTGCACTCTTCCTAAGCCAATTCCTGAGTCAATTGAGCCAACTCCTAAGCCTATTCCTAAACCAACTCCGAAGAAGAGGGGTGTTCTATTTCTCAGTCCTGAAGATATGCAAGAGGCAAAGAAATCTATGAAAGAAAAATGTATTAAAGCTGAAGATGTTAAGAATTTACCTCCTATTGAAGAAATACATGGTCTTAATTTACCGCCTGTCGAAGAAGCACATTGTCTTGATAACCTGACACAGGTAGTGAAGGTAAATTCTCTCTATAGATATGATAAAGTTGAAATTCCGTCTACTAAATTGCATAGCCAACGCTTAGATGATTTTGATGACTTTATGGCTAGGAAAGAAAGTTTTAATGCTTATGTTGGTAGAGAATTAAAGAATAACTAGCGGGTGTACCCGCGCATTTGCGCGGCTAGATTAAATTTTTTTTGTTTATTTAACACTTGTTTTTAATAATTTGTCATGTTTTTATTTATTAATATATGTTGTTTCCCAATTTTTATTTAGTTTATTTATAAATTATTTTACATAACAGGATGACATATGGCAGTCTTGTGATTTTTTAGGAAACTATACTGTCTCGTGCATTTTAAATAAATTCTATCATCTCTGAAAAAGATATGTTTATTATGACATCCATGTTGCTTCCCTGGGATACGACATGTACACTTAATCAGGGCGATTTGAGCTTTATCACGGAAAATAACTAATTTGTCCGATTTGGTTTTATTTAATTGGCATAAGATCATATGTGATGAGAGTCCTGTAGTTATTGATACACATTATTTTAAGTTGATGATACACATGGTAACTATTAATAATTAGATTGATGAAGAAATAGAATATTGTGAATGGTGTTGGCAATGTAATGTAGATTTGATCCATTTTATATTTGTGATAAATGATCTGCATTTAGTTTTTGTCAAACATTTTAAAATTTTCTAGTGACATACACGCAATGTTTAAATTATTTTTTACCTTCTCATGTTTTTTTTGCTTCATATATGTGTTTTTTAAAATTATGTATCTGTTAACTTATATGTTAATCTTTAGTGCATTTATTTTTTATTTCTTGTTGAACTATATGGTTATGATTGATTTATTGTTTATGAATTTATGAAGCAAATGGACCCAATTGTATAAAAAATGAAATATAAAGTTGCATCTTTTATTTTTTACCGGTCTCAATTTAGTCAAAACTATGTAAAACGTGTTTCATCATTTTAAAAGGAAATTGTGTAACGTGATTCCCATCCAACCATGTTTTTTAGAAGAAATGTGCACGCGTTTTTTTCTTTTCTTTTGACTGGATGTACGCCGCTCCTTTTAGTTGTGCTAGCGTAAAAACACATTTCCTTTCTTCTTTGCCTTTGAAGGGTAGTTGAAAGTAACTGAAGCGGCCCGTCCATGGGTGATTTTGCCCAAAATCTCAGTGCCCTACGCGTCCATGGGGCGATGCCGTACCAAATCGCAAGGGGAAAAAGAAATAGATGTTGGTGCCCCAAATCCGAGTGCCCTGCCCGTCCATGGGGAGATGCTCTACCAAATCGTAAGTGTAGTTTCTCTAGCAGATTGATTTGTTTGCCCATCCATGGCCAAATCTTTGAGGAGGTGATCTTTGTGGCCATTTTTTGCCGAGGCCAGGACATGCGCTCCGGATCAGGCGTGGTTCACAAGCGATGCGGCATCTCACTTTTGGCTATGCAGTCCATTGGCGCTGGGACATTTAGATGTGGCGTTGGGTTCAGGGGCCATCTTCTGTGTGTTGTTCCTATCGTCTTAGGCTGCGGATGTGCTCACAGGTATGAATCCCTTTGTGCTCTCCCATTTGCCTCTTGCTTTGAACAATGTTCATCATAATTTCATTAACCAATTTTTTTTCTGAATGGAAGTACGCCTCTCCTTCTTAGTTTTTAGTACAGGGGGAAAACACAGTTCCTTCTTTCCTTCGTCCTTAAGGGAAAAAAGAAATGGAGGCCGTTGGCCCAAATTTGAGTGTCTTGCCCATCCATTGGGAGATGATGTACCCAATTAGTGAATATGGCGTATCAGATTAATTCGCTTGCCCATCCATGGCCAAAGCTTGGAGGATATCATGCTGGTGGCCATTTTTTGCCGAGACCTGGACATGTGGTGCGTATCAGGTGTCGCCCTCCTGCTGTCCGTACTTCTACCAAATATAAGTTATATTGCAACCATATAAGTTTTTGTGAAGTTGAATGATGTAGAAAACAGATAAGATTTTATCTTTCCATTGCGAAACAACTTTTTGTGTGAAATCAGAAATCATACCATAACTTTCTGTGCGGAGAAGTGCAATTATACTTGTTCTCTGAATTCTGCAGTAAAGAACACAGTAAAGCAAACATATGGATCTGCTTGAATAGAGTCTAACTAAACTTGGCAAGAGACCCTTGCATCTAATTATTGTTTGGCAGTAAAAAAAGGAGGTTTACATGCACTTTCACTGAGCTATGTAGCAAAACATGAGCTTAATGTGAGACATGTATTCGTGTAGCTGCACGTTAAGTTTTCAAGTTCAGTGATTTACGTTGTGTCTTAATTACCACGTAGAGGCAGTGCTATATGCTGAACACACACAATGTTATATGGTGCACACACAAATGCAATCTAATAAAATCTTATAAAATCTTGTCGTCTAATGAGATTTCTAAGAATCATGTTTATCAGAGTGGTTATTATTCTTAATTTGTAATAAGATTTTAAAACTTTTGGCCATGTGGAAAGTAGGCTACATGTACACACTCTCTATGCATGAAATAAGTGTATGGCAATAGTACTATGCATTGTCATGTTCTTATTTGTTGCTTACGAAATAATAAGAAATCCAATCTATAACATCTTTTTGTATACAGTGTTTCCGACCATATATCAAACATATGGATGTCACGCTTTTGAACCATACATTGTATTGTTTATAATCATTATTATTTGGCCCTCGTATGCATTTGTTTGAATAACAAAGAATTAGAAGCTCTCTTTGTATACTATATTCTTTGCACTATCTTCGCTTGGGCACTCATTGTCGTCGATCAGCACCTTTAATCCTTCTCTGTTTGTGACTCTTGATAATGCCACATATAGTTGTCCATGGCAGAAGACTTGCTTAGGCAAATATAGGCTCACCTTGTTTAGGGATTGACCTTGACTTTTATTTATCGTCATTGCAAAACAAACTGATAGAGGATATTGCCTTATTTTCAGCACGAAGGGCCACTTCGAGTCGCTTGGTGACATAATGATTTTAGGTATGTATACCTTGTCACCAACGTGTGTTCCTGTGATTATTTGTGCTTCAATGTACCTGTTTCCCAGCTATGTGATAGTCATTCTTGTGCCATTGCATAAACCTGCCGCTTGATTGATGTTTCGTAGGAGCATCACCGGCAAACCTACCTTCAGTTTAAGCTCGTGGTTTGGAATTCCTGGGAAGGTCATCTTGTTAAGGAACTCCGTTGGACACATATTCTCCATTGTGTTGTACTTCATTGTTGTCTTGCATATAGTGTCCAAGCTTAGGTATGTCACCTCTTCACCTTGTATTTGGCTCATTGTGTAGTCATTTATCTTCTCAACTGTTTCATTCCTTGGGCATAGTATTGCTCTTTCTTTGAGAAATTCACGATCACAATAGTTTTGTTGCAAGTTTGGGTACGTGCTTTTGACTATCTCTTCTTTGGGGTCTTCTCCTTTATGTAGAATTATGTCTTTAGGTATTCTTACCCAATCATCTCCATCATCGTTTGTTTTTTCCCATCGCCAATTTGTAATATCCATTCTGCAAATTCAGCCACATTTTGCCTTTGTATTGGATCTTCTGACAGGCACTTCAGCCGCATGTTTTCAGTTAGTCTAAATATTTCGAAGTGCTTCCATAGGTATGACCTTTTGATTGAGGCATTTACTATGTGCTCTCTCTTTCCCTTTGTTATCATTGGAAGTATTTGTCTGAAGTCGCCTCCTAGCACAACTGTCATACCACCAAACGGCCTTTCGTCACTATTTTGGTTTGTGAACCTTAGAATATCCCTAAGGCTTTTGTCTAGTGCCTCAAAGCAGTGTTTGTTTGTCATAGGAGCCTCGTCCCACAGTATCAGTGAGGTCTTCTTTACCAGTTCAGCCAAATGTGAGCCTTGTTTTATTTCACATGTTGATTCTTCTGTGATATTTATTGGAATGTGGAATCTTGAGTGCGCTGTTCTTTCACCTTGGAGCAGCAAAGCTGCAATGCCAGATGATGCTACCGCAAGCACTATCTTTCCCTCTGATCGTAGCTTCGTTGTAATTGCTTTCCATAGATAGGTTTTCCCTGTGCCACCATAGCCTTCTACAAATATCTATTTTCCATGTCCTCTCTCAGCTGATTCCATTATTGCATCAAAAGCCATTTTCTGGTCGTGGTTAAGATTGTTTATTATTATTTGGTGCTCACTCTTTAGTGCCTCCATGTCATAGCTAAGTTCTTCGTTTATCATCCTGTTTCCAAGTTGTTCAAGTTTTGTAGCATTTGGTAGTTCTATGTCTGGATAGTCCTTTAGTGTCTTTCCTGCTTGCCTCATTAGTTTCTCTATCTCAATCAAAGCATATGCTTTTTTCTGTGAATCAGTAAGCTGCAGCGTAGGAAAGTTTAGGATAATTCTTCTTTTGTACTGGATATCTTCAGACAGTGCCTCCCATGTTGAATCCCACAACATCTTTGGGCTGGTCACCTCACAATGGCATAAAATTGTGGTGAATAGTTGTCGTAACTGTGTCCCTGATCCCCAGCTTGATGCTTCATTGATGCATTCAATCCACTCACCATCGTCATCAAGAAATCCAAGCGCTTGGCATGCTGATTTGTATGTTGGGTGAACAACTCCATTAACTGTTCTAATATCCTCAAATGATGTGCATCCTTTCTTGGTGTTTAGAAGCATTCTCATATAATACCGGTCGCCACTTGCAGGGTGTGCATAGTAGATTCTTCCAATCGCAAAGCCCCTTTTCCGCTCCTCCCAAGTTTTGCTTTCACTTTTCCATACAAATTTTGATGGGAATACTGCATAGGTTAATTCTTTTCCCACCTCATGTATTTTGTTTGCCTCCATCCACTCAGTGAACTTTGTACTTGTGGATCCTGGTCTTCTTACTATCTTCTCGATGTCAGTCGAGTCCGGAAAAATGACTTGTTGCTCATTTTCAATGTGGAATGGCAGTCTCTCGACGGGTGGATCGCGATGGTGAAGATCAAACTGGAATATCCGCCAGCATGCTTCGGTTGTTGATATGTATCTCATCTCTAGGTATTTCCTGATTTCATCATAATCGTTTGCCGCATCCCTTTCCTTTAGTAAGGCTGTTACTTGGTCGTCGTCTTTATGGATGTACTTAAATAGGTACTTAATTGACCTGGACCTGTTGCACCACTCGACATTTATGTGAGCTTGGAATTTGACCAAAAGGTTTCTGTTGTATGGCATGACAAATATGTTGTCGAGCATTGCTCCTCCCTTTTTAATCTTCCTTCCATTGTCTCGCCTTCTATATACTGGAAAGCCATCCTCATCGATTGTGCTATCGACATTGTATCCTTTTGGGAAGTGTTTACTACATCTGTTCTCCATCATGCATGGCGATTTTGTATTTGCCTCTCCGCAAGGCCCGTGCATCATGAAATTCTCAACAGCTGCATATCCATCCGGATCGACATCTTTGTCTGGGATCTCCACACTGATTATTTGGTCAATTTCTGATGGTCCTTTGCACTTGTAATTATCTTTGAGGAATACCAGTATGTGCGCATGCGGGAGTCCCCTCTTCTGGAACTCTATCGCGTAGATAACTGCATTGATTGAATACATAGTTTGGTTTTGTTACATTTCAGAAGCATTTTATTAAATAGACAAAGGCTATAGTGTGCTAAAACTATTAAAAATTTAGATGCTATTAGTTGCGATGAGTAGTCGACTGATCTTACTTGCTATCGTTTCTCCAAAGTGTTTCTTCACAAGATGTCTCTCATCAACTCCTTCAGTTTTATCATGAATACTCGATCAACAATATCTGGCCGGTCGGCTGGATTTAAGCCTCCTCCTGCTTCATCTAGCATGTATTGGATCTCGGGCCACTTTGCATTGCATGTGAATGTTATAAACAGGTCTGGATATCCAGCCCAACGGCATATTGCAAAAGCGTCTTGCAAGTTCTGTGCCTTGTATCTTCTGCCTCCTGTAAAAGATGAAGGTACAATTATCCTCTTTCCAACCTGCTCTGTTCTGGTGTCCTCTCGCTCAATCGCGTCTTGCAGTCCACTATAAAGTTTAGTTCGTAACTTCCCTTGATTATTCCTGACCCAGTTTAGTCTGTTTTGCTCAATGCATGTGTAAACATCTACCCAAAATTGCAGCGATAGATGTCTAGACGTTAGCAGTGACATTCCTTGGTCAGGTCTTTGCTGTAGGTAGTATGCGTAGTAGTCCAGCATAGTTACATATTTCCTGCTTTTGTCACCTTCTTTTCTTCGCTTGTAAGGTATTTCAAGCTTGAAGCCGTCTTCTCCGTATGGAAACAACATCAGGTATTGCATCGACATGAACTTTGGATGGATTTCTGATATTCTGTGAGGTTCCATATTTTTGTACTCGACAACGTTGTCTCGTCCTTCGCTCTCTCCAGTTGGATCTCTTACAACCAATGCTGCAACTTCCTATGCAGATGGAAGGTTGTGTGTTCCGTTCCTTTTCCCAAGTATCCGAAGTGTGTAATCGTGGTAGTCTTCTTCTTTGAATCTATCTCTTGCCATTCTAAAAGATTTCACGAGGATGTTGTTCTCATCAAGCATATTTTGTAGTTTTTCGACAATGGCAGTGTTCACCGTTGATTTTTTATCATTGCATCTTGAAGCATCTATCCTGTTTTGAACCTCATTTTCTTTCTGATAGATGTATAGCTGGGCGAATCGAGGTTTGTTACCTTCTTCAGGTAGTAGACTTCCGATATGGTGGTAGTTCTGGCCATGCAGTCTAAAAACATATGGTCCTTTGCCTTCGTTTATTTCTTTGTCAACAGCTCCTCCCATTGATGTGAATGAGAACATTGAGTTGTATGACCTGATGTTTTCTTTGAAGTTTGTTGCATCACTTCCTTCACCTGTTAATAGTCCTGCGAGGTAAGGTGGAGGATATGCTATCTTTGGTAGGTCAATCTTACCTTGTTTACAGCAAATTCCGAAAGAAGGTTTTTTGGTTCCTTTATGAGAATTTAATCTTTCCTCACACCATAGTATTGCATTGAAATGTTCGCATCTATATGTTGGCTTTCCAAAGTTCCATATCGTGCTATCATAACTTCTGGACGTAGTGCTGCTGCTTGTTTCTATGATGTTGCTTTGAAGGTCATTGTCCCTCCCATTTCTCCTTGAACGCTTGACATCTCTTATTTCATTGATTTGTTCCTTTCTCTTCCGTGAAGCATCTTCTTCTATTTTATTGGTTGTTTCCTGTGTATTCCTGCATCTCTTACTCCTTTTTTCTTGTAGTTGTTGTTTCCTCCTGATAATAGCTTCTTTAGCTTCTTTTGCAAGTGGGCCTGCTGATTTTGACGTATACTGTCCCTTCATTTCTGCATTTGATATTCTTTTAGCAATATAGTATCAAATATTTGAAAGGTACTTTATGCACAATGTCATAAACAAAACAATGTATGCACTAAATAAGAGATGCTGGCTGCATGTAGAAACAACCTATAATTCTTATCAATCATGCTTTTCAGGATTGTTGTGTTGCGTGGTTCGAGCTGCAGCGTATGGCATTATTGGTGTGACAGTGTGGTTGTTTCTCAGTGCACGACAATTGCTCCATGGGAATTACTACGGCGAAGTACTCTCAAAGTCATTTTTAGCACTACACGTAAAATTATTTGGTTTTGTAATATTTACAAAGGGAAATCTTTCAAATGTATATTTTAGAGAAGTACAAAAAATTAGTCATTACATGAAGATATAAAAAGGTGAATGATATACCTGATAGTGTCTTCTTGCCTTGGTTTTTAAAATTTGTAAAGCTTCACACGCTTCTACTAATAAATTATTGTCACAATTGTATCTTTGCTGCAAAGCAAATCCTGTACTGATCCTGGAAAGTATTTCGTATGATGTACAAAATTATTAGAGCATATCTTTCTATTGCTGCCATGATTTTATCAGTCTGTATGTCACTTTTAGTTCATCACAGAAGCTAGTACTGTTTTCTAAAAGAAAATAGAGCTTATGTGAAGAGCCAAGGCATGACGTGTGAGAATAGCTTATTTGAGTCAGTATTATATGCCTAAGTGTAAAACAATGTAATAATGAATAAAAAATTCATGAGGTTGCTTTGAATTGCTGATAGTGGTAGTTTTGCACGTACCGTCTGATCTGAAGTCTGGCAAGTCTGATTCGCGTGCAAGTTCTTCCAGCAATTCAATCTAGGTCGATTCTAACTAATCTTGTTTAGTTTTAGACGGATCGATGATCCAAAGGTCTAGATGATAGGATCCGTTGGTTAATCAAAGTGTATGTTCAGCTATATAAGGGTAGCACACCAACATGTGCTCGGATCAGCCTATTCGATACGGAGTAGGAACCGAGTTCATAACGATTACGGTATACTATAGTTTTTTTGGGGAAAAGTATACTGTAGATAGATAAATTCCAAGCCCAACTTTACATGCCCCACGTATGAAGCCTATTCAGGCCAAGCAGTTTTGACAACACCACGTATAAACAACCCGTACAGGTTATCTTCATCTACTTACAACTCCCCTCCTTTATATATACAAATAAAAAAACTCTCAGCTCAGTCGTTCCCCTCCAGTATCCTTATCCATCCGCACGCACCACTTCTTCCATTAGCCGGCTGATTAAGATCTTGCTGCTTGCCATCACCAAATTGATTCTCAAACCATCACGGCTGATTCATTCCTTCCCATTTCTCTTCGTGTAGGTACTGGCACAGTTTGCCGTTGAGCAGAGTGCGCGGACGCATCCGTCGCATTCTCAAGGATGTGGATTCTCGACGACCTCGTGGAGTTCGGCAGAGCGTTCTCAAGGGTTTCGGCCAAGATGATGACCTCTTCTTGGCGTACGGCTAGAGGTCCATGGCAGAGGTGTTGTAGTTTGGCCCAGTGTTGTAGTTTGGCCCAGTGGAGGAGGCTGCGAGGGAAATCACCGAGTCATGTACTGAGTGAGTTATTAGATCTGACATCTAGAGAATACAAATAGCAGCCGACGACCATGAGATGCTGGCCTTCTCATTGTTCTTGCTGTCAGGCTACCACTAACTGTAAGTGCCAACCGAGGATTATTTCTTATACTTTATCCATAGTAGTATTGTACTCCATAGTATTTTTAATTTGTTATTTGCAAGAAATGATGCCTTTTCCCTTAAAAAGGGCCTTATGAAGAGAAAGTTTGTTCACCTTGGATATTAATTTTGTTATAGGTTTGTTGAGCAGCTCACTTGTGCTAGCAAGACGCCATGGATTTTCTTATAACAAATCCTGCTATTAAGTTACAGATGAAGCAAGGTATGTTCCTCTCTGTTGTTCTGGCGAAGTATAGTTTCTTCAAATTAGCCCTAATTATCTTGATAAGCTACCGATCCACTAATTATCTTGATAACATCCTTTTTCTCCTGGCCTTCGATTTCGGTACTTCATCTTCATTTTCAACCATTGTATTTTTGGCTTCTGCTTTAACATGTTCCTTGTTCCCGCAAACACCTTTTCCCTTTTGTTGAGGCATATTGGTCTCAATGCATTCATCCTCTGACTCGTCTGATATTACAACAAATCTCAGTCTCCTTTTAGTGCCACTGCGGAGCTCACGTGATGACGATGATATTTTGTCTTGACGCTTATCTTTGTTTAATGTAGTCCCAGTGCTGTCATGTGGCTCCTCTTTCACAGGCACCTGTTCACATGAAAGTTTGCCAGATGAAACTTTATTATTCTGTGACTGCAAACATATACATTTTGAAAATTAGACACACCTCTAAAATCTGAAGTGCGTATATAGTTAAAAAAATCAATCACCTTTGTATCTGGCATGTTTTGCTTCTTCATTAACACGGTGTCCACCTCATCATCCATCAATTCCTGCAAAACATATATAAGATGGATTAGTTAAGGAAGTTCTAAGATGGTAAAAAGTTAATGTAGCTTTACCTCCTCGGCTTTATTGTCCAAATAGAGCATCTCAAGCCTATCATCGGGCACAAATGTTCTTTTTACTGCATAGTTTTGTGTGCCAAATGTGAGATTATTATCATTGAGCTTGAATCTAAATATAAGTCTTCTTCCACATAATTGTTGAATAATCTTTGGCACTTCTTCTGATTTCCCATCTTGTGTGTCCAACAACTTAGATGCAGATGTATTAAGCAATCTTGCAGCCTCCTCGTCAAATAAAGTGCAACTTGTAGTAGATGTATGGTCACTAATTTGGAGTCGAACACGATACCTAACATACGATTCGTGTTAGTAGGGAGTAAATATAATATAACAGTTCTTGTTCATATTTTAGTAATATAATATGCTTACCGAGGTGTGACCTTTTCTGGATATATACCACAACTCTTGCAATAATAATTTTCGGTTTCCTTGGTAGCCAATTTGTGGCACTTGTCACATGACATGTACCACCATTGAATATTTTCTTGCAAACGATCTACTGTAGCTATTGCTGTGAATACAAAATCCTGAAAAAATAGTGTTAGCATTTGAGTGGTGTGTGGGATTAAGAGGCATAAATAAGCACAGTGTGGTTTCATTGTAACCAATATTAAATGAATTGTCCATGCCGGTCTTATCTCGTATCACAGAGATTGATAGTATCATTTATTGGAATTCTGATGCATTACCTGGTCTGACTTGTTTCCGTGCCTCATTGTAGTAAGTTCTTGTAATGTTATCCTCTTATAAAACATCTGTTCTTCTAGTGTTCCTTGATTACTTCTATCTATACTGATCATTTTTGGTAAGGTTTTTTCTGTTGAGTCCCTGCACATGTATGAAGTAGATAAGAATATAAAATCTTGAATCAACCTGACTCACTAATTATGAGTGAAAAAATAAACTGGAGGTGTTTTATACCTATCAAGAAGTTCTTGTGTTTCTGGTATATCCAGATCAATATATATTCTTGTGGCACTCGTTGACTTTAGGCACAAACCTATTTAATCAATCAATTAGAATTTGTAAATGATAAGAATAGCATGTAAGATCTATGCACTTACCATTGAATCTCTGCACCATCGTTGATGTGATAATAAGGATAGTTTGGCTGCCGATTACATCCTCGGTCAGAAAATAAGCAAACTTTCCCCATAGCGTGATTCTGATTTTATCACCCCTAAAGAATTTAATCTGAGAAGTTAGTGCTAACCACATGGGGGAAGTTTAGTTAAATTTGAGACATGCATATGCATATACACTTACTCTGGCATTAGGATTTCAATCTCACGGATATATGAAGGTTGTGGGTTCCTTTTTGTTATTCTTGTCTCCACTGGCTTCATTTGAGTTAGTAGTCCAATGACATCTGCATATTTGGAGATTAGTGATATAAAAATTAGAAATATCAATTATTTGGAGGTCATAATTACAACTACAAACATACCTGAGCATTGTTCTTTTTTGGCCCTTTCTTCTAGTGTGTCCATGGTAGCAAACTCGAAGCAATAATCTGGGAGAACTTTCGAAGATCCTTTTATTTCCTTTACCTTTGTATTGTATGCAAAAAATATTTTAATTTCATTGCTCACTGGCCTATATTTCGTGGATTCCACGACCTTAAAATTGCTGAATGCATAAATAGATTTTTCATTGATCTTTGATCTAAATGTGTCTATAAGATTCTTCCAGATAGTAGCAGGGATTGTTTGACCCTGTTAAAAGAATCAAATATGGTTAGTAATTTGCTTCATATGACAAAAAAATTATAATTTAATATATTAGAAAACAAACCTGCTCATTCATCAGTATCATATCTATGCTAATAAGCTCATCGGTCATAGGATTCACTGAATCCCAAATTCTCATTACTTTCACTTGAATATTCCAATTCTGTCCTCTTGTAGTTAAGTCGCTCAACTTCTTGTATGCCATGTTCTTATGTCTTAAAAATTAACAAGGAACAGTTTATCAATTTATATAGTATTTATGAAGATTCTGCACATAAAAAGTAAGCTTGTGAAATAACAATTACCAAATCTGATGAATCAGGTCAGAAGTGATTTTGCGCCAATTCTTCCAACGTCGCTTTATCGGGTGTCGAGTGTGCTTACGCGTGAATTTGTGGGGCGTCGAGTGAAGCGGCTGGACGTGGCTTTTCGTCTGGACGTTGAGTTGCGTGTGGCGTGTTCAAGTCGCCGTGGTCGTTGGCTTGTAATTGTTTGATGGGTACTTTTGCAGCCATGTGTACTTATTTATATATGGGTTTAGGTGTCTTGGTTTGTGGTGGCTGGGACCGGCTGGAAATCAGATGCCTACACCGTGTGCTAATCAAACTTGTTTTGTTTGTTTGTATTCGTTCCTGGAACTTTCCTCATGTGAGGGAGTTGTCCTTATACGTTTAATATTAGGTTCCTTATATCTTTTAGGTTTGACTAATATTTTTTTCCTTACCATTGACCCATCGATGGGAAGTTCTTTTTGTACGGGCTAGTTGTAGACGCGTGCTTTGGAACCTATGTGGACTACTTCTACGTGACATTTTCTACTATTTTGTAGATGTATTATATTCTTACGTAACGCTTGCATCTTTCAATCTCAGCCGTTAATACATAAAATTAAGGATCAAGATAATTTAATCTATGTGGACGCACATGGTGGCTTGTTTGCCTATCGTTTTAATATGCTTTCGAGATTGGACGCTTGAGTGATTATATGGCTAGAGTTAAAGGTGAACTTAAACTCATTAGCAAATATGCTTCAATGGTCACCACTCAAGCTGAGTAAGTACTTAAAGCTCAAAGTGATTTGCTTGATGAATTAAATATTAAAAATGATTTTGCTGTTAGAGTGGCTACTAGAACTTGTATCCTGAAGGCATGGTCACCACTCAAGCTGAGTAAGTACTTAAAGCTCAAAGTGATTTGCTTGATGAATTAAATATTAAAAATGATTTTGCTGTTAGAGTGGCTACTAGAACTTGTATCCTGAAGGCCACCCTAAGAGAATTGAGCAAGATTCTCAGAGAAATAATGTAGATGCACCTAGTCCTTCTAAAAAGAAGAAAAAGAAAAACGATAGGACTTTGCATGCTTCTAGTGAACCTGTTGTGGACACATCCGAGAATCCCAATAATATTTCTATTTCTGATGCTGAAACACAATCAGGTGATGAACATGAACCTAGTGATAGTGTTAATGAAAATGTTCATGTTGATGCTCAACCTAGCAATAATAATGATGTAGAGATTGAACCGGCTGTTGATCTTGATAACCCACAATCAAAGAATCAACGTTATGATAAAAGAGATTTTGTTTCTAGGAAATACGATAAAGAAAGAGAACCATGGGTTCAGAAACCCATGCCTTTTCCTCCTAAACAATCCAAGCCAAAGGATGATGAGGATTTTGAGCGCTTTGCTGAAATGATTAGACCTATCTTCTTACGTATGCGCTTAACTGATATGCTTAAAGTAAACCCTTATGCTAAGTACATGAAGGATATAATTACAAATAAAAGAAACTTGGAGATCCAGGGGGTACCAACTATACGATACTCCATTAAAAGAAACTATGTTAAAACTGCTGTCGGTGTCAAAACCGGCGGATCTCGGGTAGGGGGTCCCGAACTGTGCATCTAGGCGGATTGTAACAGGAGATAAGGGACACGATGTTTTTACCTAGGTTCGGGCCCTCTCGATGGAGGTAAAACCCTACTCCTGCTTGATTGATATTGATGATATGGGTAGTACAAGAGTGGATCTACCATGAGATCAAGGAGGCTAAACCCTAGAAGCTAGCCTATGGTATGATTGTTGTAATGGTTGTTCGTCCTACAGACTAAAACCCTCCAGTTTATATAGACACCGGAGAGGGCTAGGGTTACACAGAGTCGGTTACAATGGTAGGAGATCTACATATCCGTATTGCCAAGCTTGCCTTCCACGCCAAGGAAAGTCCCATCCGGACACGGGATGGAGTCTTCAATCTTGTATCTTCATAGTCTTGGAGTCCGGCCGACGATGATAGTCCGACTATCCGGACACCCCCTAGTCCAGGACTCCCTCAGTAGCCCCTGAACCAGGCTTCAATGACGATGAGTCCGGCGAGCATATTGTCTTCGGCATTGCAAGGCGGGTTCCTCCTCTGAATAATTCGTAGAAGATTGTGAACACTAGGATAGTGTCCGGCTCTGCAAAAATAAATTCCACATACCACCGTAGAGAGAATAATATGTACACAAGTTCAATCTGCTGACGTATTTTGTGGCGTGACATCACACCACTACCAAGCCTTTACTTGAATCGTTTTACTGTACCACCTCAGTGCGTTTAGCGAAGCAGTTTCCTTGGCACGTCTTGTCGAAGCAGAGATCGTGTTCCCCTTATTCCGGGATTCCCATCAATACGGACGTGGGTAACCCAACCGTGCCCGTTGCCACGCCCCCTCTATCGAAGGTGAGTCCCAAACGGTCACGGGGACGGCTCTTGGTATTCTCCCTCTTTATAATGAGACCAAGGCTCGTTTCTTTTCTTCAATCCTCAATCGAATATGCCCCTCGCCCCGAGTTCCAACACCCAGAGCCCCAGATTCGAGCGCTTCGGACCTTCAACAATGTCTGGCTCCGACCTACAGGGCCGGTGGATGCCCTCCTCTGTCATGGAAGAGGACGTGCTAAAGCTGAGAGAAGCCAGGTACCTGACCTGCAAGATTTCGCATAGGTTGCCCGCCAAAGGGCAAGTCATTCCTACTCCCGAGCCCGGCGAGAGCGTCGTGTTTGTGTCCCACCTCCGTCGGGGTTTAGGCTTCCCGATGGATCATTTTGTGAGAGGACTCATGTTTTACTATGGGTTGGAATTCCATGACCTGGCTCCGGAGTCCATCCTCCACATCTCATCATTCATTGTCGTCTGCGAGCCTTCCTCGGCACTACTCCTCACTTCGGTTTGTGGCTCAAAACCTTCAACGTGTAGCCGAAGATGATCGAGGGGCGTCAAGCAGAGTGCGGCGGGGCGGTTGTAAGCAGGAGGGCCGATGCTCCATGGCCCGAGGGCTCTTTCCAGGAGGAGCTCGGCTTGTGGCAACAGGAGTGGTTCTATACTACCGCTCCCAGGGGCAGCAGGCAGAAGCCGCTGCCCATCTTTCGCTCGGGCCCTCCACAGCGGCTGATGTCATGGGTCAACCAAGGGCTCAACTGGGGGCCGTCAAAGGACGCACCCCTATTGCAGGGCCAGATTCGAGACCTCCAAGAGAAGGAGATCAATCTGGTCGTAGTGATGCAGGTTATGCTGATTCGGCATCTTCTGCCCTGCAAACGTCGCCCCCTCCGCCTGTGGGAATTCAATCCAGAGGGGCCACGAGCTCTCCAACAATTCATGGGTACGACACCCGTGGAGATGTATAAATTGTTCTTCGGATCACAAGAAGTGTGTCCGGAATTGACCGAGGATGCCGGCCTAAGCTGCAATCGCCCGGATGCTCAAGTAAGTAGCCCTGTGTCCGGACACACCGTTTGTTTGCGTCTTCTTGAATTTGCCCTTTAACCAATCGTCCCTTGAATAGGAGTGGATAACGCAAGCGAAATTGATACGGTGTCCGTCCCCCCTCCCGGAGACCGTGCCGGATCCCGTGCTGGTCAGGATGCTGGAGGTTGCGCCTTCAAAGGAAGGCGAAGGGGAAAACAGAGAAACTACCGCCTCTACCAAGGAGGCTTTTGAGAAAGGGGGGATCGAGAATCCCTCCTTCCAAGGGGAGAAGAGGACCGCTTCCGAAAACCCGGAGGCCAAGGACTCGAAGCGGGGGAAGAGATCTTCACCAGAGGGTCCAGCGTCTGGGGAGGCCCCGGCCGCACTATCTCCCCTAAGGAATCAGCCCTCCAGCGAGTCGTAAGTAGAAAAAGGGGAGTTTTGTAATAAGGGACATCCCTATTTTTGCTTCCGAGGATAACCGAAGTTTTTACCTTGTAGTTCGGATCTCCGTCCTTCTCAGATGAGCTCGTCTTCGGGGGACCTTCGTCCGGAGATGATGGAGAGCGAGACGCCTCCATCTGCCGCACCGTCATGTGGGGCGGACGACCCTGAGGTGTCATCACGGAGGGTATCCCCGAGTCCGGCAGGGCTGGAGAGTTCGGCACCAACTGGTGTACGGCTGGGGGAGCTGAAGGATCTGCTTGAGAGGGCGTCTATATCAGAAGGTCACCGTACATGGATGAGTATGGTGATTGGAAGAATTTCATCCGCCGAAGGCGGGTTGCATGATGCCGTCAGAAGTTTGCTGGCGGGGTTTGAGGTACGTAAAAATGACATACCTTTTGACAGTTTTGCACATAAAGCGTGCCCTGTATAGATAGTAGCCCCTGAGACTCGGTATGTTGTCGAAAGCGACAGCGTGCCGAGGATCATAATCTCGGGTATTCATTCTCGCCTTTCCTACATAGGTGGCGGATAGTCCGGTGGCCAGTCGGACTGATGGAGTTGCTGAACTAAAGCGGCAACTCGACGTTGCAGATACGGACATCGCGCTGGTCAATAAACGACTTGACGAGTCGCAAGGTAGGTTATTTCTTTGTGGTCACCTAGTAAGGGAGCTGAAGCTCACTCCTTACAACATGTGTGCTTAATGAAGATGGTGCTGCTGCTGTGGAGGACCTTCGAGCAAAGCTTGCTCAAGCCAAGGAGCAGGCCAGAAGGAGTGATGCGGCTGCCTCGAAGGCGGCCGAAGAGCTAGAAGCCGAAAGGGCTGCTCACTGCCGAAGCAGGGAGGAGATGGCCAAAATGGCGGTGAAGCTGAAAGATGTTACCGACCGCTATGAGGTTCTTGAAAAAGAACGCCGAGCGGAGCAAGAAGACCTGAAGAAGGCCACCGCCGAAGCCAAGGATGCCCGTTCTACAATGAGGGCTATAAAGGAGGAGCTGCGCCAGGCCGGAGATACTGCGGCTGGCAAGCCCTTTCTGCTGCGCAGGAGGTTCACAGATCCGAAGTATGCTCAGCTTGGCCAGCTGTGGGGTCCAGAGGATCCTTATATGGATTTAGCGGCGAGTGCGGCAGATGCTGTTGTGCACTTCCAAAGTCAAAAGGATCACGAGACGGAAGAGCTTTTTTGGTCTCAATTCCACAGTCCGGAGCGTTGACTTCCGCTGACCGATCGGTTGGCGGAGTGGGCTGAGCTGAATAGATTGTCCGGACTTGCCATGACAGATATCGTGGCTCATGTCTGGCCGGATAGGCCCAAGCCGAAGAGTTATTTTGGCTTATTGCAGCAATTCCTTGGGGCGGTGCCGCATATCAAGGCGATGAAGCGGTCGGCCTGCATAAAGGGTGCACGGATGGCCCTCGCCCGTGTGAAGACATACTGGACGGAGATGGATGCCACCGATGTTGCACCCGGGGTTCGGACGAGAGCCGGTTACCCGCCGAGCACTATTTTGGGGAAGTTCTGCGGGGTGCTCGTATAATAGAGTCGCAGTGCTAAAAAAATATCATGTTCAAATGATCTTTATGGTTTGTAAAACGATATTCATAATATAAGCGCTTTTTATACTTGTGCGTTCAAGTATTGAAATATCTCCTGTGCGGCCGTTAATGTATACTTGTGTATAACCTGAAAGATGGCAGTCTTCGGCTTCAGCCCCCACGCAGATGGTGTGGGGGTGTTTGCAAAATAGCGCATTTTCACACTTAATCCAACATCTTGGTCCTGTGAAGGAGGTGGTAGCGTAGCAAACGAGGCAACCGGACTATGATGCTTTATCACTTTCACTTAGCCATAGGAGTTCGAAGGTGGGGCTACGATATAGCCCCTAGGGGCACCGCGCTCTCCGGATTCAGGGCGCGTATGTGCCTGACCGGGAAACGGTCCTTCGTCAAAGCGGAGGAATTCTAAACATTCCGGTAGTCGATCGAGTGGTTGACCAATCTCTCGTTGTATCATGACAGTCAGTTTTCGGCTTTCTCTACTGAGGTGCTCGCCCGGCCGAACCGGGGCACAATCGTAGTAGTTCTCCTGGTGCCGCGTTAGCCGATGATACGGAACATAAGGCAGCAAAACACAGGAGCCGGGCAAACGCAACATTTGACCAAAGACATGATTCGGAGCTGATGCATATAAGGCCTAACTCGAGACGCCGAACACTCCCTAGGGTATTCGGTCTTTATGATAACGGGCAGAACAATGCCCTAAACCCCTAGTGTCCAGGTACAGGCGAAAATTTCTGACACGGCCGATGCCAAAACGCTAGCCTCCTCGTCGGTTATGGTGAAAAACCAGTGGATGTGAATCAACAAGAGACAGTAAGAAAGGTTTAAGCAGGGTCTTAATCTGAAAAGAATCCTTGCCACGGGTCCCTACTGCACGTCTGCGCCTGTGTCTCCGTTGTGCCGTATCCTAGACGGGTGTACACGTTGTTCATCTATAAAAGAGAGGAACTTAGTTTGAAAAGAAATCATGCAAAAAATGTATTGAAAGACAAATTATGAATGAATGAATAAAGTTGAGCTTTTATTGGCTCTTTATTGCTCATACGCACAGCCCCTTGTGAAGGGGTGTGCGGCTAGGGAGCCCCTAGTTTATTTATGCCGGACTCGCCTAGCCGTGTCCGGGGTCTTGAACGACCTTTTAATGAGATGATGCCATGTGGACCAGGCATTTTAAGTGTAAGAGACGCGTAGTGCGGTATTGCATTAAAGCGGGCAAAAGCTTCACGTCCCAATAGTGCTTGATGGCTACTTTTGAATGGGGCGACATGAAAGATTAGCTTTTCGCGACGGAAGTTGTCGGGTGATCCGAACACAACTTCTAGTAGTAAGGAGCCCTTGCACTTGGCGTAAGGGCCTGGCGTCACTCCTTTGAAGGAAGGGCGGCTATGGCGAATTTTAGTAGGGTCTATCCCTAATTTGCGGATTGTGTCCGGATATAGCAGGTTTAAATCGCTGCCGCCATCCATTAGGACTTGTGTAAATTGTAGTCCCTCGATTATAGGATCCAATATCAGAGAAGTCCATCCTACGTTTCGAATACTTCTGGAATAGTCGAGGTGGTCGAAAGTAATTGGTTTTGACATCCAATCTCGGGGTTCCGCTGGGGTGGACCATGCGGCACGTACTTTAGCGGGTGCCGCACTATTGTTCCGTATTATCACATGAAGTGAGTTTACTGTTTTGACTTCTTGTGGGAAAGTCTTTTGTTTTCCGGCGCTTTGCTGGTGGGGTTCGTTGTTGTCCTCGCTTGGCGTGTCGAGCCCCTTGTGTTCGGCGTTGAGTCGGCCGGACTGTTTGAAGACCCAACAATCTCGGTGGGTGTGGTTTGCAGGCTTCCCGGGGCTACTGTGGATTTGACATATCTGATCCAAAATTTTGTTTAGGTTGGATAGCTCGTCACTGTTGTCCTTAAGAGGCAGTGTTTTGTTGTTCGGCCGCGAGCTTTTGAATCCGGCATTGACCTCCGTGTTCTTTGGGACCTTTTCTTTATTTCGGCGCTGATCCTTTCTGTGCCGTGATTTTCCGTTTCCATCTCTGGTCTCGGATGTACTCGGGTCGCTGGTGCTGCATCTTGCTAGCCAGCTATCTTCCCCCGCGCAAAAGCGGGTCATGAGGCTTGTTAGCGCGGCCATTTTTCTTGGCTTTTCCTGGCCGAGGTGTCTGGCGAGCCATTCGTCTCGGACGTTATGTTTAAAGGCTGCTAAGGCTTCGGCGTCCGGACAGTTGACTACTTGGTTCTTTTTGGTGAGGAACCTGTTCCAGAATTTGCGCGCTGACTCTCTGGGCTGTTGGGTTATGTGACTTAAATCGTCTGCATCCAGAGGGCGGACATAAGTCCCCAAAAAATTTGTTCTAAACGCGTCCTCGAGCTCTTCCCAACTTCCAATGGTATTTTCTGGGAGGCTTTTGAGCCAATGCCGAGCTGGCCCTTTGAGCTTGAGGGGTAGATATTTTATGGCGTGGAGATCATCTACTCTAGCCATATGTATGTGCAGGATGTAATCCTCAATCTAGACTCCGGGGTCTGTTGTTCCGTCGTATGCCTCTATGTTTACGGGCTTGAATCCCGCTAGAAATTCATGATCTAGCACCTCGTCGGTGAAACATAGTGGGTCTGCGGCGCCCCTGTATTTAGGTGTGCCATTATCTTCGAACACTCGGCGTGTTGTGTTGCTTCCTGGGGCCCTCTTCTTTGGCCCATAAATGGACCTGACCGGGCCATCTGTTTTGCGAGGATCATGTGCCGGCTTGTGTACGGTGCCGCTTGCCGCTCTTGGCCTGTCATCTGGTCGTCTATCCGGCCAGGCGGCCTCTTTGCTTTTTGATTGTGGGGGCTCTACGGCCTCCTCGTCGAATTCGGGCAGCAGCTTGCGCTTCGGGTAGCTCTTTGTTTGGTGGCTATTGCCATATTTGTCCGCGGTCTTGAGTACTTTGCTCCACCTCATTCTGAGTATGCCTTCCGCTGTTTTGAGCTTCCGTTTCTCCTTCTTCAAACTTCTTGCAGTGGCGACAAGCCTTTTTGAAGGTTCTTATGCTCCGGTGGTGTGTCCGGCGGGAGATCGTCTGGACTGTTGTTTTCGCCGAGGATGGGTTGATTGTCCGATTCATCCTATTCGGATGGTTGCTTGGTTGCATGTTCGTCGTCCACTAGTTTGCCTTGTTCTATGGCTGGGTCATTATGGGTGCTGTTGTTATCGAGGCGGGACTTGGGGCGGTGCTTGCATCGCCGTTTTGGTTGTTTTACGGGGGAGTTATCCTTCGCCGCGTCCCGTTGTTCCTCGTTGTCGCTCTCTTTTGGGGTGTCCACCATATATATATCGTGAGTTGAGGTGGTTTTCCAGTGCCCGATAAGCACTGGTTCTTGGTCGTCTTTGGCATCGTCGTCCATACCGTCGATGTCTTCGGAGTCGTAGTCTAGCATGTCGGTTAGATCGTCGACAGTGGCTACAAAGTGGGTGGTGGGTGGGTTTTGAATTTCTTCGTCATCCGCATCCCAACCATCCTGACCGCAGTCCGGCCAGGGCTTTCTTGATAACGAGAGATGCTTTAGCGAATTCAGGATGTCGCCAAAGGGTGAGTGCTAAAGATGTCCGCAGCGGTGAACTCCATGATCGGTGCCCAATCGGATTCGATTGGTAGGGGCGAAGGAGGTACGGAGTCCGGCGAGGAGTCCGGCACCTCGGAGTCATGGGCTTTACCAGGGACAAAGTCAGTATTCGTCTCCATCGCCGTAGAGGTTGCAGCCCCCGAGGCGGTGTCTAGCCACCCGTCCTCGATCTGCGCGGTCGGCTCCAAATTAAGGACCGGAGCGGACTCATGTGCGGCCTCCAGGGCACTGTCCGGCAGCAGAGCTAAGTCATGCCCATCGTGACAGTGCGGCGCGCTCGGCTGTGGCTCGAATCCATCGAAGATCAAGTCTCTGCGGATGTCAGCCGTGAAGTTTAGGCTTCCAAGTCTGACCTGATGGCCAGGGGCGTAGCTTTCGATCTGCTCCAGATGGCCAAGCGAATTGGCCCGCAGTGCAAAGCCGCCGAACACGAAGACTGTCCGGGGAGAAAAGTCTCACCCTGGACTGCATCGTTGTTGATGATCGAAGGAGCCATCAAGCCTATCGGTGACGACACAAAGGAACTCTCAATGAAAGCACCAATGTCGGTGTCAAAACCGGCGGATCTCAGGTAGGGGGTCCCGAACTGTGCGTCTAGGCGAATGGTAACATGAGACAAGGGACACGATGTTTTTACCCAGGTTCGGGCCCTCTCAATGGAGGTAAAACCCTACTCCTGCTTGATTGATATTGATGATATGGGTAGTACAAGAGTGGATCTACCAAGAGATCAAGGAGGCTAAACCCTAGAAGCTAGCCTATGGTATGATTGTTGTAATGGTTGTTCGTCCTACGGACTAAAACCCTCTGGTTTATATAGACACCGGAGAGGGCTAGGGTTACACAAAGTCGGTTACAATGGTAGGAGATCTACATATCCGTATTGCCAAGCTTGCCTTCCACGCCAAGGAAAGTCCCATCTGGACACGGGACGGAGTCTTCAATCTTGTATCTTCATAGTCTTCGAGTCCGGCCGACGATGATAGTCCGGCTATCCGGACACCCCCTAGTCCAGGACTCCCTCAACTGCTTTATGTGATCTTGGAGCCGGTGTTAGTGTTATGCCTCTCTCTTTATATCGTAGACTTGAATTGAATAAGTTGACACCTACTGAAATATCTTTGCAAATGGCTGATAAATTAACTGCTATACCTTTCTGTATTTGTGAGGATGTGTCTGTTATGGTTGCAAATGTCACTATCTTAATGGACTTTGTTATTCTTGATATTCCTGAGGACGATAGTATGTCGATTATCCTTGGAAGACCCTTTTTGAATACTGCAGGGGCTGTTATTGATCGCAACAAAGGCAATGTCACTTTTCATGTTAATGGTAATGAGCATACCGTACACTTTCCGAGGAAACAACCTCAAGTTCATAGCATCAATTCTATTGGAAAAGTTCCAACTATCATTATTGGAGGTTTCAAATTTCCTCTTCCTGCTGTCAAGAAAAAATATGACATTCTTATTGTTGGGGATGTGCATATCCCCGTTGAGGTGACCTAGTGTTATTCGAAATTTCTCCGATTCCATGTTATTCGGAATGAGTTCATTAACAAGACTTGATCAACCTTGTTAGTGGATTCCTTTTGATGATCATGAGATGGATGAAACTACAAGGCACAACCTTCTTTACCCTCTTTTTACTTTCTGTTATTTAGAATAAATAAAGAAAAAAATAGTATTATTTGTCTGCTTTCTGAATTATCCATGCAATAAAAAATATCCCAAAAATAAAAGTGCTCCAAATGCCCTGCAAATTTAGTATGATTTTTTATGGAATATTTGAGGATTTTAGGCACTGAAAACACAGCAAGGGGGCAAGCACCTGGCCACGAGGGTGGAGGGCGCGCCCACTCCCCCTGGGCGCGCCCCCTGTCTCGTAGGCCCACGGTGGCCCCCTCCACTTATTCCTGCACCCACACACTCCATGTTCCTCCCAAAAAAATCCCCATCCAGCTCAAGCACGATTTCTAGCTCATTTTACTGCGATTTTCGATCTCCTTGCTCAAAGCTCCATTCACAAAACTGCTTTGGGAGATTGTTGCTTGGTATGTGACTCCTCCATTGGTCCAATTAGTTTTTGTTCTAGTGCTTTATTCATTGCAAATTTTTGCTGCATAGGTGACCCTGTTCTTGAGCTTACATGTCAAATTTATGAGGTCCCAAGTAATTCTAATGCATGATATAGGCTCTAGGCACTTGTGGGAGTAGTTGCTACCAATCTTGTTTAGTTTGATTCACTTTTATTTTGAAGTTACTAAAAATTTCAGAATTTTTTCAGAGGAAGAAATATGTCTAGGAGAATGTACCAAGGTGGTTCCTTAACAAAGATAGGACCTAGGCGTGCTATGCGTGAGCAAGACGGCAAGACGATGAACCACCAAGGGAAGCTGAGGTGCGGGCTTGTGAGTGGCCATCAAAAGAGTTTATGGTTAATGCAGGCATCAAGGATGAATTTGACGCATATGTGCGTAATGCCGATCTTGAGGACTTCATACAAGATAAGTGTCCTCAGTACTACCAATTGACTGATTCATTCGTGAGAAGATTTAAATTTACATCTTCGCGTAATTCTCAGAATGTCCTGTTTGATATTTATGATGAATCTTATACCATGGACCTAGAAGATTTTACTACTGCCTGCAAACTCCCACAGTGGGGCAATGTTCATGAACCCCACAAATCTGAATATAAAGACTTTCTCGCTAGTATCACTTTGGGAGAATCTAGGGACATAGCACAAGCTACCATAGGGAGCATTCATTTTCCTGCTATACATTATTTTGCTCTCTTCATTGGTAGATGCATTAACGGTAAAGATGAAGCATGTCACATGTGTGTCCCTGATTTCTGTGTCCTCAAGAGTGCTGTATTAGGTAATAAAGATTACAACTTGGGGGAAATAGTTGCACGTAGGTTGCATAATAATGGTATATCTGGAGATTTGTTTGGAGGGATTTATGCGACCTGTGTTGCTAATTATCTTGGTATATCCCAACGTGAGGGTGATATTGAGCTGCCTGCTGCTTATTTAGATTTTGATGCAATGGTCAGGCACCATTTTCTTGTGAGGAGTGAACAATTCCTCCAGTATCGACTAATCTTTGACAAACGTCGCGCTGTCCATGTTACTCTTCCTGCCCCTTCCCTTTTTGATTACCAGGCAAAACAAAGATATGTTGTTACGAGGGAGGAGGCAGCCGAACATGAGAGGAGAGCGGAGGCAGCTCGCCAACATGCCGTAGCTCAGGAGGCATTAGCTGCTGCATCTCAGTACAACCCCGGTTATAACTTTGGATATCAGCCAGGCTATCATTGGCATTAGACCAACTTAGGCCAAAAGCCTAAGCTTGGAGGAGTACGTATTTCTCACCGACTTTACTTTCATGTTCACACACTATTTTAGTTGTCGGTGCTCATACTCTTTCATTGTACTATCCATGCTAGTTTAAATTTCTTTTTCTAACTTTCTTCTTGTGTGTTTGATAAACCTTAAGAAAACAAAAATAATTAGTTAGTTCAATTTCCATGCTTGTGGTAGTCATTAAAATGAAAGCCCAAAAATATTTCTCGTTCTTCTTTTGCTTGTTGGGTGCTTTCCTGTGTAAATAGTTTTATTTCTTTTCTTTCTTTTGGGGGTCAAGAGTAGAAGACCATATTGAAAAATTTTAGTGGCTCTCGCATGCATGATTGTTGATTTAACTTAGAGCCTATATTACCTTGTCTTCTCTCTTCAATTGAATGCTTGCAGATTCCAGCTTAGTCCAATGCACATGCACTATTATTATTATACACACCGTTCAGTCGTGCAAGTGAAAGGCAATAATGATGATATATGATGGACTGATTGAGATGAGAGAACCTGGTATGAACTCGACCTCTTTTGTTTTTGTAAATATGATGAGTTCATCGTTCCTGATTCAGCCTATTATGAATAAACATGTTTGCAATGACATTTAGAGATTATAGTTGCTTATGCCATGCTTAATTAGCTAGGAGCTTATAATGGTTTACCTTGCGTGCCAACATGCTATTAAAATGGTTATGATGTGGTATGATGGGATGGTATCCTCCTTTGAATGATTCGAGTGACTTGAGTTGGCACATGTTCACGCATGTAGGTGAAACAAATCAACATAGCCTTCACGATATTTATGTTCATGGTGGATTATATCCTACTCATGCTTGCACTTGGTGTAGATTAATTTTAATGCATGTTCATGACTGGTGTCCCTCTCTCAGTTGGTCGCTTCCCAGTCTTTTGCTAGCCTTCACCTGTACTAAGCGGGAATACTACTTGTGCATCCAAACTCCATAAACCCCAAACTTATTCCATATGAGTCCACCATACCTTCCTATATGCGGTATTTACCTGCTGTTCCAAGTAAATTTGTATGTGCCAAACTCCAAACCTTCAAATGAAATTCTGTTTTGTATGCTCCAGCAGCTCATGTTTCAACTAGGGTTGTCTGTATCTTCCATGCTAGGTGGGTTATTCTCAAGGGGAGTGGACTCCGCTCCTCATTCACGAGAAAATGGCTGGTAACCGGGATGCCCAGTCCCATGATCAAAAAGATCAAAGCAAATCAAAATAATTAAAACAAAACTCCCCCAGGACTGTTGTTGGTATGGACGGTACCCCGTCGTTTCGGATGGCCATGGAGTGTGCTTGTTGGTGGTGGGGGAGTATAAACTTTACCATTCTGTTTGGGAACCGCCTATAATGTATGTATCATGGAAGATGTTGAGATCTCATAGTTGTTGCATTGACAGTGAAAGTTTGCCGCTCAAAATATTATTCATCTCTATTTAAAAATTGAGCTCTGGCACCTCTACAAATCCCTGCTTCCCTCTGCGAAGGGCCTACCTATTTACTTTTATGTTGAGTCATCACCCTCTTATTAAAAAGCACCTACTGGAGAGCACACTGTCATTTGCATTCATTACTATTAATTTATATAGGGTATGACTTGATTGGGTCTCTTTTACCATGAATTACAATGTTTAGTCAGTCCTTGATCTTTAAAGGTGCTCTGCATTTATGTTTTGCGGTCTTAGAAAGGGCTAGCGAGATACCAACTTGTTATACCATATTATGATTGTTTTGAGAAAGTGTTGTCATCCAAGTTTTGTTATTATTGCTCGCTAGTTGATTATGCCATTGATAAGAGTAAATATGAGACCTAAGTGTTATTGTGAATATGGTTAGTTCATAAACTTTGCTGAAAACTTGAATGTTGGCTTTACATATTTACAACAACAAGAGCAAAGAGAGTTTGTAAAAGTTTTTCTTTATCACTTTCAATTTATCAACTGAATTGCTTGAGGACAAGCAAAGGTCTAATCTTGGGGGAGTTGATATGTCTCCAACGTACCTACTTTTCTAAACACTTTTGCCCTTGTTTTGGACTCTAACTTGCGTGATTTGAATGAAACTAACCCGGACTGACGTTGTTTTCAGCAGTACTACCATGGTGTTGTTTATTGTGCAGAAAATAAAAGTTCCCAGAATGACCTGAAAATCCACGGAGATAACTTTTGGAAAATATAAAAATACTGGCGAAAGAATCAAGGTCAGGGGCCAACACCCTGTCCACGAGGGTGGGGGGCGCCCCCCTCTCCCTGGGCGCCCCCCCTGTATCGTGGGCCCCCTGATGCTCCACCGACCTCAACTCCAACTCTATATATTCCGTTTCATAGAGAAAAAAATTGAGAGAAAGTTTCATCACGTTTTACGATATGGAGCCACCGCCAAGCCCTAATCTCTCTCGGGAGGGCTGATCTGGAGTCCGTTCGGGGCTCCGGAGAGGGGGATTCATCGCCATCGTCATCATCAACCATCCTCCATCACCAATTTCATGATGGTCACCGTCGTGCGTGAGTAATTCCATCGTAGGCTTGCTGGACGGTGATGGGTTGGATGAGATTTACCCTGCAATAAAGTTAGTTTTGTTAGGGTTTGATCCCTAGTATCCACTATGTTCTGAGATTGATGTTGCTATGACTTTGCTATGCTTAATACTTGTCACTAGGGCTCGAGTGCCATGATTTCAGATCTGAACCTATCATGTTTTCATGAATATATGTGAGTTCTTGATCCTATCTTGCAAGTCTATAGTCACCTATTATGTGTTATGATCCGACAACCCCGAAGTGACAATAATCAGGATACTTCTCTGTGATGACCGTAGTTTGAGGAGTTCATGTATTCACTATGTGTTAATGCTTTGGTCCGATACTCTATTAAAAGGAGGCCTTAATATCCCTTAGTTTCCACTAGGACCCCGTTGCCACGGGAGGGTAGGACAAAAGATGTCATGCAAGTTCTTTTCCATTAGCACGTATGACTATATTCGGAATACATGCCTACATTACATTGATGAACTTGAGCTAGTTCTGTGTCACCCTATGTTATAACTATTACATGAGGAATCGCATCCGACATAATTATCCATCACTGATCCAATGCCTACGAGCTTTTCACATATTGTGCTTCGCTTATTTACTTTTCCGTTGCTACTGTTACAACTACTACAAAACTGCTATCTTTACTTTTGCCACTGTTACCATTACTATCATACTACTTTGCTACTAAATACTTTGCTACAGATACTAAGTTATCCAGGTATGGTTGAATTGACAACTCAACTGCTAATACTTGAGAATATTCTTTGGCTCCCCTTGTGTCAAATCAATAAATTTGGGTTGAATACTCTACCCTCGAAAACTATTGCGACCCCCTAAACTTGTGGGTTATCACTATTCCAGAAAAGGGTAATCCCTCCCCTGGTGCCGAATGCTGGTATATGGAATGCTTGATCAAGCAAGGAGCCACCTATTTCTCTAGTCATGGTAGGGTCCCAAGCATTAATCTTTGTCTCCTGCAAACATACTATTGCAGGTTTCCAGACTTGCAACTACTTCATCAATAGCTAGTCGTTTGGCCGGCATGTTGAGTCCTCTAACGTTCCACGAGATGATCGGGCAAGGGTTTTCACACATGGTAAACTAGATGAACCAGCAGAGGACTTACATTACTACAGAGTACACAATCCTGACTAGCAAGCCACACCATCGACGACCACCACCAGTAGCACTCTATGATCGCCGGTGGACTACAGCTCCTACCCCTCTCCAGCAAGAACACACCACTGAACACCACCCTGACTAGCAGGCAATCGCGGCAAGGGGCACCACCAGTAGCTCCAATCCCCTGGCACCGGCAAACTACATCCACCAACCCTATACTAAAAACAGAAATCCCTAACACTGGCCGGCGATAGGCCACCAGCCTCTACTGGAGTCTACATTGAAATTTTAACATGATCAACTAGTCGGCGCCAATGGCCGAGCTGCTTGGGCCCTCAAGCCCTGCCGCGACATGGAGCGTCGCGCTGTCCATGCCGGTGAGAGCCGTGAATGCCTCAATCTCCTTCTTACTGATTGGCTTGTCGAAACACTTGATGAACTTCTTAGCGGCTTCCTTGGTCTTCGCCTCCCCCGGCCCAAGGGCACCCATCATGTGGACTAGGCGCATGGTCGCGTGGTTGGCCACCTGGACTTCATTTTTTTGCTTCAGCTTGGCGTGTGCTCCGCCCGGAAGGGGCAGTCGCCGGCTTGACCTGCTTCTGTTGTGCAACCTTCGGGGTGCTGGAGATCAGCGGCTGAGGGACGATGGAGAAGAGAGTGCGGGCCACTGGCGGCTTGCGGTGGCCGAGCTCCAGCACCCTCCCCACCATGGTGGCCAGGTCCTCAGCAGCAACATTTGGCAGGGCCACCATCTTGGGGATAGAGGTAGGCCGTGCCCTGAGTGGAGTGCGGCTGCCCGAGCGGGCCGGGGTGCATGCCTTCCTCTGCTCCGTGCTGATGGCAGGGGAGAAGGATAGCGGCTTGGCAAGCGCGGCTTCAGCCGCAGCATTGACCTCGAAGAGCATGATGTCCGTCCAGCGGGGAGGAATGAGGATGGTGTTGTGGTTTGCGAAGAACTCGGCCACTGGATCTTCTTGACTAGCCTCTGGCTGCACATCTTCCTACTCATGAGGGTGCGCTGCACCTCTTCCTACTTGTCAGCATGATGCACCACCACCAGATCAGCAGTAGGTTGGAGCGGCGGTTGGAGTAGGGGCTTTGGCGGGGCGAGCTCCCGCACACCCAGCTCGGGCCTCAGAGTGGCTGCTGGGAAAGGCACATCATCAGCCTGGGCCTGGGGCTGGAGCGACTGTCGCAGGTGGTGATGACGATGGTGACGCAGGCCTGGGGTCCTTCTGTGGTGGCGCTCCGTGCTTGAGGATCACGGCACCAACAAGGCCCTGCTCAGGCGCCCAATGCCGAGCAGGGTGTCCTTCCAGGACCGACAGCTCGGACCACTCCCATCATCCTGGTCACTGCACCGGGACGGGGCTGGCATGCCCCGACAGCCTGTGGAGGCGACGCGCGGGTTCTGCCTGCACCTAGATGGGGCGGGTGGTGGCGGGGGCGGGGCTTGCAGCAGAGGGGCCGGGGTAGCAGGTGGAAGCATCAGGCGGGTTGGTGCAGCAGCAGGGTAGAACGGTCACCTCTCTTCAATGTTGAACGTCCAGTCCAGCGAATTGACCTCAAGGAATGGCCAACGCGCCTCGTCGTCCGAGCCAGAAGACAGCAGCCCACTGATGGCAGAGGCAGGGGATCGCTGCTCGCGTGGGGTCCAGTCTTCGACGCGGTCGAGGTGGAAAAGCAGGGAGCTCCTCTCCCCTTCCGGAGGCTCCGGCACAGAGCGGCTGGCCTGCAGTGGGGGCGAGAAGCCCTGCATCTCCACGGCACGCCAAACACCATCCTCAAAGCTCGAGAGGCCGTGTCGGGTGGGAATGTCGGTAAGGCTCCACACACATGCCCAGCAGCGAAGGTGCGCGTGTCCCGGCGCTCGATGGTGTGGCTGTCGAGCCTGTAGACGATGCAGAAGCGGCCGAGCACCTCCTCCGCTCCCTCCAGCATCCACATGTCCAGGGGCAGCCGCTCGATGACGATGCGGACGTGTAGCAGCCATTTATGGTGAATGGCATGGTCGTCCGGCCTCCATGGCTTGCTTCGGAAGGGAACCCCGTCGACGTCGATGGAGCTGTGGCGCCGGAGCGCGTCGCGGTCGGCCGACACATTGAAGTGGACGAGGAAGTCTTCAGGATGGTGGCGAGTGACCTGCAGCAGGTGCAGACCGATGCGCAGCAGGGCCTCGATGGTGCTGCCTACCAACATCGGGTTGGCGACGTTGAAGCTGTCGGTGGCCGTCATGAGCACAGCATGGTGCTTGAGGACGAAGTGCGCATGCTCCATCGCTCTGGAGAGCATGACCACCCCATGGCTTTGACGCTGACGGCGGGGCAGGGACGCAGGGACGTAGGTGACTTCCATGGCCGTCTGCGGAGGTGGTGGCGGGGGCGACGATGGTTGTAGTGGA
>NC_041393.1:416040978-416081444 GCF_002162155.2 Triticum dicoccoides
CAGCCGATCGCGGACAGGGCCCCGGACCTGCGGGGCGGCCGGGGCGCGGCATGGCACGCCGGCCATTAGCAGCGGCTTCTTGGCGGGGCACGCGTTGGATTGGTGGCCTGGGAGACGACAGTTGAGGCAGTGGGTGGGATCTCTGCACTCCTTTCTTCTATGCTCAGAGCTTAGGCATCAGAGGCAAAGGCCCTCACATCGCCTTAGGAAGGCCTTCCTAGCAGCATTGATCTCCTGGCTCTGCCGGCGTTGGCGCATTGAAGGAGGAGGGGGATTTCCACCGTCCAGGGGAAAAGCGCGGCGTTGCTTCCTTGGATGCACTTGCGTCCATCCATCCTCAGGTGCCGGCCGGAAATCGGCCAGGGATCCGGCGCTAGTGGATGGAGGAATGATGATCAAGGAGCGCAGCCTAGGGCCTGGCGGATCCGCGGGCGCAGTGCATGGAGATGCCCGGATATCCTGGGATCCGGCGGCATCAATGCCCGAAGCCACCATGATTGATTTGAGGCGGGCGCCTCCACCCGCATGAAGCAGCGGGCCGACCGGCAGGGCGGTGGCAAGGACTACTGGATCCGGAGGGGACCCAGCAGCCAGACCCCGGGGAGGCATGGAGATAAGCAGGCCCGACGAGACCTGCGGCGCCGGGGCGGAGGATGGGGAACCGGCCTCAGATCTGACCTCGCCATCCACTGAAGATGCCCAGTCGAGCGGTTCCGAGGCCACCGGGGAAGCCGGGGAGCATGGGCGCGGGCTAGGTGAAAGTGCTAGTGTCGACTAGAGGGGGGGTGAATAGGCGATTTTTATGAAAGTCTTCAAAACTTGGCAGTTTCGAAGACAAACAACAGAAATAACCTAATTGATATGCAACAGAAGATAAACTACACTAAACAAGCCATAGTCAAGTATGTAATGATGTGAAAGTACAGGACTAATAGCAGTTAGGTAGTAAGGATCAAGATGGAAGATAGTGTGAAGACAATCAACAATAGTAGTCAAGCAATGAAGTCAAACAGATAAACAGATAGGCAATGACTTCACGAAGACAAACTAAAGTAAGGTTGGGAAGGGATAGAACCAGTTGCTTGTTAAAGACACAGGATTTGTTGGACCAGTTCCAGTTGCTGTGACAACTGTACGTCTGGTTAGGGAGGCTGAGATTTAACTCAGAAGACCGTGTCTTCACCTTATTCCCCTTGAGCTAAGGACACCCAGTCCTCGCCCAATCACTCTGGTAAGTCTTCAAGGGAGACTTCCAAACATTCACAGACATCGTTCACCGGCAATCCACAATGACTCTTGGATGCTCAGAACGCGACGCCTAACCGGCTGGAGGATTCACAGTCCTCAAGTGGAATAAGTCTTCAGGTCACACAGACAGAAAGACTTCAGTGATGCCTAACACTCTTTGGCTCTAGGTGTTTGGGCTTTGTCCTCGCAAGGATTTCTCTCTCTCAAATGCTTCGAGGTGGGTTGCTCTCAAACGACAAAAGCCATGCACAAACTCTGAGCAGCCACCAATTTATGGTGTAGGGAGTGGGCTATTTATATCCACTAGGCAATCCGACCTGATTTGTCCAAAATGACCCTGGGTCACTATGGAACTGACACGTGTTCCAACGGTCAGATTTCAAACACACGCGGCAACTTTACTTGGGCTACAAGCAAAGATGACTCATCCAGCTCTGGATAAGATTTGCTCTCATTGTCTTCGCTCGAAGACATAGGATTTTGGTTGAGCATCACATCAGTCACTCTGACTTAGTTCACTTGGACCCCACTTAACTGCACGGTGGTTCCTATGACTCAACAAAGAAGAAAAGGAAACAACGAAACCACACAGTCTTCGCGCTCCAAAGTCTTCACACAATGTCTTCTCATGTCATAGTCTTCAATATGAATATCTTCTCATACCACCATTGTCTTCAATGTCTTCATACATTTTTAGGGGTCATCTCCGGTAGGTAAACCGAATCAATGAGGGACACTACCTGCGTTATCCTGCAATTCTCACACACGCATTAGTCCCTCAACCAACTTTGTCGTCAATACTCCAAAACCAACTAGGGGTGGCACTAGATGCACTTACAATCTCTCCCTTTTTGGTGATTGATGACAAACTAGTTGAAGTTTTCAACGGGGATAAAGTATGTGAAATTGTAGGGATAGGAAATTGTCTTCATAAGTTGCAAGGGCTCCCCCTGAAGATGTGCATATAAGTAGTTTGCTTTTGGAATGCAAATGCACATGGCAGGTTGTACTTGTGGAGATCCACTTCAACTTATGAAGATAATTCATCATGCATGAATTGATATATCAAGTAGAATGACATGCATAATGAAAAATGGACGTCTGCAGAATGATCTAAGTGCGGAAGTTATCATCGCACATGCGGAATTTATCATCGCATAATAGTAAAGCAAATAAGTAGCAGAAGTAGCAGACGACCATCAAGTTTAGGTGTTACAACTCAAAGAACCAAATGTTTCAAAACGCAAGAGTTGTAAGCACGCAGCAAAATATAATGCAACCGCCCATATGAACCCGCTTGAAGACTATCAACACATACGCTTCTTCTCCTTTTGTCAGTAATGACCAAAAAGGTTTGAAGACATAGAGCATCTACTCGTCATGAGTAGGTGAAGCAGCAGGGTTGTCGTCATTGGTTGGCGATGCAGACGAACTTGGTGCAGTGTCGAGGCGTGCAGTAGTAGGAGGTGGTGAAGTAGCGTCATCTTCATCATCGATCACTCTGGCATTAACTGTTGCCGCGGAAGAAGAATATTCAGAGTCTTCAAGAGATGGAGTGCGACGTAAGACAGCAGTCCATGGAGGAGTGGAGTCAAAATGGAATCTTTCATTGAAGCCATCGTCTTGAAGATCAGCTTCAGCACTGAGAAGGGTCAAACTCTTCCATGAGCGCCGGCAAGTTTCATGAGCAACAAAGGCATTCTTGGTGGTGAGGTTGTGAATGCGATTGACATCCACCAAGAGGCTTTGCATCTGTCTCTTGAGCCAGAAATGATGCTTATCCTGTTTCCGATGAAGGGCCACAAGAAGTTCTCGGTCATTGAGAACGCGAGAATGCTTCCTAGGCCTTTGCGCAATGGTGCTTTCAGTGGCTTCAGTGGGTGCTCTGTGAGGCAGACGAGTGTTACCAGCCAGTGGATAGATTCTTGTCGCTGCTTGAACACCTTCAATAGGCTGAGTGAAGCTTTGGTGCTCAATATTCTGAAGACAAAGCGGCGTCTTGGCACGGTCAGAGTATATAGCATCAACTGACATATCAACCTCTGGCAGAAATATTATATGATTGCGAGCAGAGGGCTGATAATTGACAGATGAGTGTCGCTTGATGAGGCGCATGACCCATGGAGCATAAAACTTTAGAACAAATAGGTCAGAGCCGGAAGCAGCAAGTTGCCTGATGAAGAATTCCTGAGTGTTGAAGCTGATGCCATTGAGAATATAGAAGACCAAAGTCTTCATAGCTCCTTCAAGCTTGGCCGCTGATGAATGTCCTTTGACTGGCCATAGAGTTCGCCTGATGATATGATATATGGTAGGAGGCAGATACTCAAGGTCTTCAACAAAGAAATGTGTGGGATACTCAGCGTCAGATGGCAAAGGCTTCATCATGCTCAGCATCTGGCTCATATTGGGTTCTGGCTTATGAAAGATGCTCTCCACAGCATTGCGGTGTAGCTGACAGTCAGGTTCATATAGTTCTCCTGGAGTGGCTAGCCCTGTAAGCTCAATGATATCCATAGCTTTGGCTTCATGATGAACATTTCTAGTCATCCACTCGAGAACCCATGTCTTGATGTCCCTGTAGTAGCCGCGAATGTGTAGAGTAGCATAGAATTGAAGCAATAGGTCTTCATTCCAATGTTCTTTGTCTGTCACAAAGTGGAGCAGACCAGCATCACGAAAGCAATCAAGTGCTTCTTCTAAGCACGGCAATCCAGCAATAGCTTTAGTGTCAAGGCGCATATGAGGGAAAATGTGCCCTTGATCATATAGTCCACAGGAGTAATAGCTTCTCTGCTGATAGCTCCAGAACCGATCTGATGATATCCTTGGCTTGGAGTAGGGGTTCTTGGTGCTGTCAAAGAAGGTATTGTGGCTTTTGAAGCCATTAGAATTGAAGGACCCTGGTGAGTTGGCAGTACCTGGAAACCTTGGCATCCTGGGCTTTGGCTTCTGGACCTGAGGCCTATGCTCAACATGATAGTCGAATTGGGGTCCTGAGGCAGAAGGCGGAGGCACCAGAATGGGCCATCGCACAGTGGTAAGCTAACCGTGATTGTATGCTTGCTCAATGGTGTGAGGCCTTGGTGGCGGAACAGGAGCAGGAGCAACAGCTGAGGCGTCAGGCTGCACAACGGGTGCTTCGGGAGCAGTTGTCATGTTAGCTTCAGGTGCAACATCCTCATTGGCTTCAGGTGCAGCATCCTCATTGGTTTCAGGTTTAGTGGCCACATTTACTTCAGGCACACTGGTTGGTGCAGGCTCCACATTAGCGTCAGCCATGACTACGTCATTGGCTTCATTGGTGTTGGTGGTGGCAGCCTCAACATTGTCAACCTCCTCTTGACGAACAGGAGGGTCCGGCACAGGCACGTTCACATCTGGAACAACTTCTTCTTCAATCGCTGGGGGAGTAGGTATACGTACTTCTTCTTCATTTTCTTCGGCTGATGCAGCCGGAATGTCTTCAGCAGCATGTGCTTCAGACTCAGAGACATTCACTGTTGGAGCAAGCTCAGAAAATACTTGACGTGCAACAGGTGAACGTTGCACTTCTCCTTCAGGAACGCTCGACAGAGGGACTTGAGGCCTTTGTCCTCTGCGAAGCCTGCGAAGTGCTGGCTTCGCCTTAGGAGATGGAGTTGGCTGGGCCTGAAAGTCTTCATCTTCTTCTTGCACTGGCGGTGTAGCTTGTTGTTGTTGTTGGGGAGTACTGGGGAAGTCTTGTTGTTGTTGTGGGTGATCAGCCCACGAGGCATCCTAAGCAATTGGCGTCAAAGGACGACCAATGCTGATGAGTTCACTGTTCATATGAACAGGCGATGATACCACTTCATGTTCGATCTGAGGAAGAACTTCATCATCAGCTACATTGTCATCATGACCAATGTCTTCAGCAGCGGTGTGTTCAGCTGCTGGAATATCTTCAGCTTCATGAGCCTCTGTGGGAGTAGGCTCATGGACTACCATTCTTCGTTCTTGATGTACTGACACAGGGCGAACCACAGAAATGGGTTCAACGACTAAGGGCTCTGTGGAAGCAGCCCTAGTCTTCTTCGTCTTGCGCTTCTTCTTGGAGGGAGCGGCATTAGAGGCTTCAGTGTTCTTTCTCTTTCTGGCTTCAGCCTCGGCAGCCCTCGTCTTCTTCTGCTTTGAAGCTGTTGTGGTGACCTTTGGCTTCGAGCCAGTCATGCTGCTTGGGAAGATAATGCGAGGGGCTTCTTGGCTTGAAGGTTCAGGCTGATCAGCAGGGCGCTTGTTCTTCTTCTTTGCAGCCATCCTAGGGTCAATGCCAGGACGGCCAAGTGGCTTGCGCTTCTCAGCCTCATTGTAGGCAAGCACACACTTATCAGCCAAAATCTTCATGCGCTCACGTGAGCCCTGAGCTTCTTGGCGTTCTTCAGAAAAGCTTCTTTAAGCTCATGGAGCATGACTTTGAAGTTGCGGACGTCTTGAACACTTAGCTTGGCCACATGCTTCTTGAATTGAGCCTTCTCATAATCAATCTTGTTCTTGAGCTCAACGATGCGCTGAGCAAGAGCTAGCTCAGAAGCAATGGCTCCATTGAAGGAGACAGTGAGGCCAATGGGGAGCTGTAAATCTTCAAAGCTGACGTTGGGGGTGTCGAACCACTCATCAATGAAATTGTGGATGATGGTCACATCAAAGAGAGGCAAGTTGCTGAAGATTTGTGCTTCTTCCTTGCTCTTTATCAGCTGCTCAAGAGAATCATTAGCAAGATCTTCATCACTTGATAGATCAATGGGTTCTTCATGCAGAATGGCAGCAGGAGTCAAGGCTCTTTGATCAGATGGTCTGACAAGTTGCTTCTTCTTCTCCGTTCTCTTGGAGACACGGGATTGATCTTCAGATTGCACATTGGCTTCAGGAGGTGCAGTGGCCAGTGGCTTCGCACGAGAAGTCTTTGGAGGTGCAGCTGAGGTTGAAGCCTTTGACTTCTTTTGCTTCTGTGGCTTTGGAGGAGGAGCTGGGGCTTCATCAGAGTCCGCACCATTGTCAGAATGATCTACTCTGGCGCCTTGGACCATGATGTAGGTGATGAGGCCATCAAGGTTGGCGTAGGGGCCAATGACATTGGGATTAGCATCACGGGAGCCGTCAGCACGGGGAGCAGAGGGACCTGGGTTGAAGTCCAGACCCAAGGACTTCTTGTTCTTCTTGGCCGAAGCCACAGCAAACTGGTAGTTGCGCTTGAAGAGAGGATTGTCACGACACCATAGTAGTGAGGTGGGATCTGCGTTCGCAGGCTGTGGCCCACGGACCATGCAAGGATAGAAGCCTTGGTCAATGGCTTCAGCTAGGCTCTTGGGTTGAAGTCCTCGATAGAGGATATCGCCCCAACGTCTCTTGATGGCATTCTTCTCTGCATATTCCTTCGTGACAAACTTGTACTTGAACCACTTCTCTGCCCAATAGCGCCGAATCCATTGGATTCGCGTCTTCCTCTGATGATAATTCTCTTCAGGATCTGTCTTGTATAGTTCTACCAAGTCATCAGGCAGATCATTAGATGTTCCTTCTCTACGCTATCTGCCACCCTTCCTTGCTAATTTTTTTGCAGCCATGAACTTCAAGCTGAAAGGCTTCAATACGTTCAAAGGCTTCAGAGATTTACACCTTGCTGGTCTAGCAGGAACTAGCTTCAAGAGAATTTATATGATGCTGTAAGTATTCTGCAAACGAATGTAGACTATGAGAACCAAGGGATTCTCCCACTGACATGTACATGTGACAGCATTAGAGATGCGAGGGAAGGGGAAGAGGTCATATGCATTCTTAGAAGATTTTGAAGATAAATCAGTTTGAAGACATTGACCTCATGATGCAAAGACATTCACTTATATAGGTGAGTTGGTTCCAGATTTGTACCAATCCGTGAATAAGTACAAGTGAGGAATCAAACTAGACAAGAAATCTAAGTGAATCGACTAAGTAGTATGAGATGCAGACGGAATAGATCTAGCTTGAATAGATAGAAACTACTTTCGGTAAATAGGATGAATCTTGAAGATCAAAAAGGTGGTAAAAATAGAGTTATAATTACCGCACGAAGAACTGCTAGATGGAAGAATAGGAGACCGAGCAGTTCAGCCCACCGTGCCCTAACTTGGCGACGGAGGACACCTACGGCGACGGCGGAGAGGACGATGTCCGCAGCCGGCGTGAGGACGGCGTCGGGGAAGTCGCGGCAGCTAAGCTCTTCGTCGCCGGTGTCGTCGCGGGCTAGCGGTGGCGCTAGGGTTTTGACGGAGGTGGAGAGGTGGAGGATTTCTTTACCGCAGGGGACAGGTATTTATAAGTAGGTGAGAGACATAGCGCAATTACGCTGGTGCCCCTGGCGGTTCATATCTGAGGGGTACGTGTCAAGCATGAAACACACTCAGGGTTGTCCCACGTTCCCACGCCCGCCAGGCATGTCGGAGAGTTGTTCCGGCTTCTCCGGATTTCAACAGTAAAGATAAGCCATTTAAAACAGATTTAATGTTTGTCTCTTTGCCTTCTGCTGACTAGGACACAGAGAAGACATTCGACAGTTTCAATAGAATGCATATGATTTGGACAGATAGATTTTGAGATAGGAAGCATAGAGAGGTTAGGGTCCGATCACATTCACTTAGTTCAAAAGATCCAATCTTGAAGACATAGCTATAAGTGAATGCTGTAGAGGACAGAACACTAGTATATATATATATATATATATATATATATATATATATATATATATATATATATATATTAGAAAGCAATCAAATCATCATAGTGCAGAAAGTCATGAAGACAAATTGAAACTGAAGACAAACCAAATGCGAAGTCATTGCAATATAACGCCTTGAGTGAAACACTTCAAACATAGAAAGTTGGTGGTGGCATTACCCACCGTATAGGAAGTATTAGACCCAGACACGGCGCACAATTATCATGGCGCTCCGAAGTCAAATTCCATGTTAATATATTCACACTCAGAGTGTAAATCTTCATTGATTGAAGATATACATTACTTTGTGTGTTGCACATCTAAGTCATCAACATGCTTAAGTGTTAGGATGTTTGCCTGATCACAGGACATTAGAGGATTCCAAGATATTTAGCTCACACCGTAACTCGCAAAACCTTTTCTCATCCAAGGGCTTTGTGAAGATATCTGCCAGTTGCTCTTCAGTGTTGACGTGAATGATATCGATATCTTTCTTCATAACATGATCTCTGAGAAAGTGATGACGAATTTCAATGTGCTTTGTCTTCGAGTGTTGGACTGGATTGTTGGCTATTTTGATGGCACTTTCGTTGTTGTAGAAGAGAGGTACTTGTTTCAGGTTGATGCCATAGTCCTTGAGGGTTTGCTTCATCCATAGAAGCTGAGCACAACAGGATCCAGCAGCAATGTATTCAGATTCAGCAGTTGAGAGTGACACACAGTTCTGCTTCTTCGAAGACCAACAGACGAGTGATCGACCAAGAAAATGACATGTGCCAGATGTAGACTTGCGATCCACCTTGTCACCAGCATAATCAGCATCCGAGAATCCAACCAAATCAAATTTTGAGCCCTTGGGATACCATAATCCGAGTGTTGGGGTGTAAGCCAAATATCGAAGAATTCGCTTCACAGCTAAGTGATGCGATTCCTTTGGTGCCGCTTGGAATCGAGCACACATGCAAACACTAAGCATAATATCTGGCCTAGATGCACATAAATAAAGCAAAGAACCTGGAGCGATATACCTTTTGATCAAACTCTTTACCATTGTCATTGGGACCAAGATGGTGTTTGGTTGGCATTGTCATCGTGTAGCCTTTGCAGTCTTCCATTCCAAACTTCTTCAGACAATCTTTGAGGTATTTCTCTTGATATATGAAGATGCCATTCCTCTGCTGACGAATTTGAAGACCAAGGAAGAACTTCAGCTCACCCATCATGGACATTTGATATTGCTCTTGCATCATGTACCCAAACTCATCACTGTACTTTTGGTTGGTGCATCCGAAGATTATGTCATCCACATATATTTGGCACACAAACAGTTCACCATCATATGTCTTCGTGAAGAGAGTGGGATCGAGAGATCCAGGTTTGAAGCCTTTGCTCTTCAGGAAATCTTTGATTGTATCATACCAGGCACGAGGGGATTGTTTGAGGCCATACTGTGCCTTGTTTAGCTTGTACACCATATCAGGATGTTTTGGATCTTCAAATCCAGGTGGTTGTGCGACATATACTTCTTCTTCAATCTTGCCATTGAGAAATGCACTCTTTACATCCATTTGATATAGCAAGATATTGTGATGATTAGCGTAGGCTAGCAGTATACGAATAGCTTCAAGCCTAGCAAGAGGAGCAAATGTTTCATCGAAGTCAATTCCTTCAACTTGAGTATATCCTTGAGCCACAAGACGTGCTTTGTTTCTGACGACTTGACCATGCTCATCTTGCTTGTTTCGATATATCCATTTTGTTCCTATAATGTTATGCTTGCGAGGATCAGGTCGCTTGACAAGTTCCCAAATATTATTCAGCTTGAACTGTTGAAGTTCTTCTTGCATGGCTTGAATCCATTCAGGTTCCATAAAAGCTTCAGCAACTTTCTTGGGTTCTGATATTGACACAAATGAAAAGTGCCCGCAGAAGTTTGCTAGTTGTGTTGCTCTTGATCGAGTGAGCGGACCAGGTGCATTGATGCTATCAATTATCTTCTCTATTTGAACTTCATTTGCAACACGAGGATGAACAGGACGAAGATTTTGCTCTGGCTGATCATTGTCATTATTGGGAGGATTGTCTTCGGTCTGAGCATTGTCTTCAGGTTGATTTGGTGCAGATATGATAAGTTCCTCTTCAGGCTGTGCTTCAGAGGGCATGATTTCACCAGTTTCCATCAGCTTGATAGACTCGTTTGAAGGAGCTTCATCAAGTGTAATTGGCAGAATCTCTCCCTGTGAGCCATTGGTTTCATCAAATTTCACATCCATTGTTTCAACGATCTTGTAGAGATAAAGGTTGAAGACTCTATAGGAGTGTGAATCCTTTCCATAGCCAAGCATGAAGCCTTCGTGAGCCTTAGGTGCAAATTTTGACTTGTGATGGGGATCCTTTATCCAACATCTTGCTCCAAATACTCTGAAGTAACTGAAGTTCGGCTTCTTGCCAGTAAGTAGCTCATATGATGTTTTGTTCAGAAGCTTATGAATGTACACACGATTGATGATGTGACATGCTGTATCAATAGCTTCAGGCCAGAACTTTCTTGGTGTCTTGTACTCATCTAGCATTGTTCGAGCCATCTCAATGAGGGTTCTGTTTTTGCGCTCAACAATGCCGTTTTGCTGAGGTGTGTACGGAGGAGAGAACTCATGAGTGATTCCCATTGTATCCAGATACAGATCAAGTCCAGTGTTCTTGAATTCAGTGCCATTGTCACTTCTGATGTGCTTGATCTTCACACCATAATTGTTCATTGCTCGATTTGCAAAGCGCCTGAAGACATCTTGCACTTCAGTCTTGTAAAGAATTATATGAACCCATGTGTATCTTGAGTAGTCATCAACAATGACGAAGCCATAGAGACAGGCAGTTGTTGTGATGGTGGAGTAGTGCGTGGGTCGAAATAAGTCCATGTGTAACAGCTCGAAGGGTTGAGATGTTGTCATGATTGTCTTCGAGGGGTGCTTTGCCCTTGTCATCTTTCCAGCTTCACAGGCACCACACAGATGATCCTTCTTGAACTTGACATTATCGATGCCTATGACATGCTTCTTCTTGACGAGTGAATGTAAGTTCCTCATGCCAGCATGTCCTAGCCTTCGATGCCAGAGCCAGCATTCTGAAGCTTTTGTGAGAAGACATACGGCAAGCTGTGGACCTGCTGAGAAATCTACCATGTATAGATCATCTTTTCGATACCCTTCAAAGACTAGAGATTTGTCAGATTCCATTAGTATAAGGCAACGATATTTGCCAAATATCACAATCATGTTCAAGTCACAAAGCATTGAGACAGACATTAAGTTGAAACCAAGGGATTCAACAAGCATCACTTTATCCATGTGTTGATCCTTTGAGATTGCAACTCTACCTAGAACCAATACCTTGCTTTTACCAGTGTCAGCAAATGTGATGTGACTCTTGTCGGATGGACGTAAGGTTGAGTCCATGAGAAGACTTCGATCACCAGTCATATGATTTGTGCATCCACTGTCCATAATCCATTCTGAAGCTTTTGGTGATGTACCCTACAGTGCAGTTAGGAGGATAGGCTTCACAAGAGTGTTGTGAAGCATAAGCATTTGACACATATAGGGACAGTCACATCTTATATCAAGGTTAGGACATAGTATGACTGCTAAGAGATTCAGATGAAGTATATAGAATGACATTTTATCGTGCATCCTAAATCAGTTTTAGGTCCCCAGCAATAGTATCAGACGCCATTGATTGCTGGCTGGAGACCATTTTCTGCAAAAGAGAGTTAGTTCTTCTTTGCCACCCACATCTTCAGTGGGGGCTTAGAAGCAATGAGTCTAAGTGCAGCATCTGAGAATTCTGGCTTTGAAGCCCTAGAAAATAGCCTTGCAGGAGATGAGTGATACTCATATGAATAAGCAGAAAAGTTCCTAGTCCTATGAACATAGCGGTTCGAAGATACACGCTCATATTCATAGGTTTGAGCATGATTTCCCTGCAAAACATTGGTGTTAGGGTGACTCATGTGAGTCCTGTATCTGTGTGAAGCCTTTGGGCCATATGAAGCTATAGGTCTGGGGTTTGTCTTCTTCCTTGGTGGTGTCATGACGACATTCACAGGAAGATTCTCAATGTACCGCTTAGGTACCCAGATCTTCTTCATAGGTGGTCCATTCCTGCAGTTAGTACCAATGTACCTGGCAAACACTTCACCATTCTGATTTTTGAACAGCTTATAGTTTGCATCAAAGGATTCATCAGTGATAATAGGATTAGCATAGGTAAAGCCAGATAAAGTGGATGGATTTACTGAAGGTTCCATTGCAGCAACCCATGTGGTTTTGGGGTACTGCTCAGGCTTCCAGTACGAGCCATCATCATGCATTTTCCTTTCGAACTCAACACCCTCTTTCCTAGGGTTTCGGCTCAGAATCTGCTTTTTGAGAACATCGCAGAGAGTCTGATGTCCCTTCAAACTTTTGTACATCCCTGTTTCAAGCAATGTCTTCAACATAGCATTTTCATCAGCAATAGCAGTGGTATCCTCCGCAGAGGGGTTAGTAAACACATCAGTAGGTGAAGACAGTGAAACAGTAGCAGTAGTGGAACATTCAGCAACAGATGTAGCGTTATCATGCTCAATGCATTTTAGACATGGTGGTTCAAATCCATCCTGAGCGGAACTGATCTGTTGAGCGCGAAGTGACTCATTCACCTTTTGAAGATCTTCATGAGCCGCTCTCAATTTCTCAAGATCTTGTTTCCTTTGAAGATAATCATAGGAGAGCCTTTCATAAGTGTTTGAGAGCGATTCATGACGACCTTCAAGTTCTTGGTACTTAGCATGAAGATTTTTTATATCATCAACTAAGGACTGTGAACGGGTCATTTCAGCGTCCAACAGGTCATCGCTTCTGTCTAACAGTTTTTGAGTATGTTCCATAGCCTTTTGTTGTTCAGTTGCAATTTTAGCAAGTGTTTTGTAGCTGGGTTTGGATTCACAATCAGAGTCATCTTCACTTGAAGTCTGAAAGTAAGCATCGCGTGATTTTACCTTGGCACCACGTGCCATGAAGCAGTAGGTGGGAGTAGGATCGTCTTCGTCATTAGCTTCAGCGTTGGTGTGGAAGTCATTGTCTTCAGTGTTGAAGATGGACTTGGCGACATAGGCTGTTGCCAGAGCCAGACTTGCAACGCCAGGGTCAGACTCCTCTCCAGACTCCACCTCCGCCTCCTCCGAAGCAGACTCCTCCTTTGAATCCATTTCCTTGCCAACAAAAGCACGAGCCTTGCCAGATGAGATCTTCTTGTATGATGAAGACTTGGAAGAAGACTTAGAAGACTTTGAGGATTTCTTCTTCTTCTTGTCATCAGAATCATATTCCTTGCTTTTCTTCTTCTTCTTCTTCTCATTGTCCAACTGTGGACACTCAGATATGTAGTGACCAAGTTTCTTGCACTTGTGGCAAGTTCTCTTCTTGTGATCATGTGTGGAAGCTTCATCATTCCTTGAGCTAGATCGTGAAGACTTTCTGAAGCCTTTCTTCTTTGTGAATTTCTGGAACTTCTTCACAAGCATAGCAAGTTCCCTTCCAATGTCTTCAGGATCTTCAGAACTGCAGTCAGATTCTTCTTCAGATGAGGAAACAACTTTCACCTTCAAAGCACGAGTTCGGCCATAGTTTGGGCCATAGATATCTCTTTTCTCAGATAGCTGGAACTCATGTGTGTTGAGCCTCTCAAGTATATCGGTTGGATCGAGTGTCTTGAAGTCAGGATGTTCTTGTATCATGAGGGAAAGGGTGTCAAAGGAGCTGTCAAGTGATCTCAGCAGTGTCTTGACGATTTCATGCTTGGTAATCTCAGTTGCGCCAAGAGCTTGAAGTTCATTTGTAATATCAGTGAGGCGATCAAACGTAAGCTGGACATTCTCATTGTCGTTTCTCTTGAAGCGGTTGAAGAGGTTGCGCAGAACACTGATTCTTTGATCTCTCTGGGTTGAGACGCCTTCGTTGACCTTGGATAGCCAGTCCCAGACTAGCTTCGACGTTTCCAGAGCACTCACACGGCCATACTATCCTTTGGTCAGATGACCACAGATGTTGTTCTTTGCAGTAGAGTCTAGTTGAATGAACTTCTTGACATTAGTGGGGGTGACACCTTCACCAGTTTTGGAAACGCCATTCTTGACGACATACCAGAGGTCGACATCAATGGCTTCAAGATGCATGCACATCTTATTCTTCCAGTAGGGATATTCAGTTCCATCGAACACGGGGCAAGCAGCGGAGACCTTGATTATCCCTGCAGTCGACATAGCTGAAACTCCAGGTGTTTAACCGAATCATACAAAACAAGGGAGTACCTTGCTCTGATACCAATTGAAAGTGCTAGTGTCGACTAGAGGGGGGGGGGTGAATAGGCGATTTTTATGAAAGTCTTCAAAACTTGGCAGTTTCGAAGACAAACAACAGAAATAACCTAATTGATATGCAGAGGAAGATAAACTACACTAAACAAGCCATAGTCAAGTATGTATTGATGTGAAAGTATAGGACTAATAGCAGTTAGGTAGTAAGGATCAAGATGGAAGATAGTGTGAAGCCAATCAACAATAGTAGTCAAGCAATGAAGTCAAACAGATAAACAGATAGGCAATGACTTCACAAAGACAAACTAAAGTAAGGTTGGGAAGGGATAGAACCAGTTGCTTGTTGAAGACACATGATTTGTTGGACCAGTTCCAATTGCTGTGACAACTGTACGTCTGGTTAGGGAGGCTGAGATTTAACTCAGAAGACCGTGTCTTCACCTTATTCCCCTTGAGCTAAGGACACCCAGTCCTCGCCCAATCACTCTGGTAAGTCTTCAAGCGAGACTTCCAAACCTTCACAGACTTCGTTCACCGGCAATCCACAATGACTCTTGGATGCTCAGAACGCGACGCCTAACCGGCTGGAGGATTCACAGTCCTCAAGTGTAATAAGTCTTCAGGTCACACAGACATAAAGACTTCAGTGATGCCTAACACTCTTTGGCTCTGGGTCTTTGGGCTTTGTCCTCGCAAGGATTTCTCTCTCTCAAATGCTTCGAGGTGGGTTGCTCTCAAACGACAAAAGCCATGCACAAACTCTAAGCAGCCACCAATTTATGGTGTATGGAGTGGGCTATTTATAGCCACTAGGCAACCCGACCTGATTTGTCCAAAATGACCCTGGGTCACTAAGGAACTGACACGTGTTCCAATGGTCAGATTTCAAACACAGGCGGCAACTTTACTTGGGCTACAAGCAAAGCTGACTCATCTAGCTCTGGATAAGATTTGCTCTCATTGTCTTCGCTCGAAGACATAGGATTTTGGTTGAGCATCACATCAGTCACTCTGACTTAGTTCACTTGGACCCCACTTAACAGTACGGTGGTTCCTATGACTCAACAAAGAAGAAAAGGAAACAATGAAACCACACAGTCTTCGCGCTCCAAAGTCTTCACACAATGTCTTCTCATGTCATAGTCTTCAATATGAATATCTTCTCATACCACTATTGTCTTCAATGTCTTCATACATTTTTAGGGGTCATCTCCGGTAGGTAAACCGAATCAATGAGGGACACTACCTGCGTTATCCTGCAATTCTCACAAACGCATTAGTCCCTCAACCAACTTTGTCGTCAATACTCCAAAACCATCTAGGGGTGGCACTAGATGCACTTACACTAGGCATGGGGGCTGGGGAGGGGGGCGCTACTGCCCGGCGGGCATTAGAGGGGGCCGGTGGCCGCCGCGGCCAGAGTGGCCAGCGGCGCAGGGCTACGGGTGGAGCGGGTAGCGAGAGACGACGAACCAGCCGATTCTCTTCCTTGTTCCTCTATCCTATGGAACCAAAATTTAAATGTTTATGTAGCAAGAAATTTCATCATGTATTTGTATTTCTTGGAACAACATCCCTAATATGCTTGAAGCATTGTGCTATGTGTAGTCATGATAATGGTTATGTTGTATAGAAAGAAGGTCTTATTTGGTTAGAGCAAACCTCTAGTGTATTGATTTTTTTTACATTAGGTAGAAAACAAATTTCTATTACCCATATCAAGATTAATTCACCATGGAAGTAAATTTAGATAAACGGAAGCAGGATTAATTCCACATTACATTGGAGAAAAATGTCTTTGATGTTGAAGCAAAGTCACACGACAATTATGAAAGCAAAATAAAGTAATAATGGAATCAAGATCTACTTCCTAAGGAAGCAAACAACCTGTTGTGAAAACTAGGAACAGAAACTCACGTGATTCTAGGAAGTGCTTGTTAGGAAACAAACTAGGGAAGCACTAGGTTCGGACTACCAATCACGGACGAGACTTGCCTGCTCCCCTCACGTGCGCCCATACGTGCTCCTGCATACGTGTCTTGATTTGATTGGAACAAAATAAGGCCCGGCCCCACCCCCTTAAAATCAGAGGGGAGATGATTAGATTAAAAAGGAAAAAGAAAAAAAGACAGTCGTACGATGAGGTGGGAGCACGGATAGAAGCATGGGGAGGGAGGAGGCAAGCCGGATCCACCCATCACTGCTTCCTACTATCTTCCTACCGATCACATCCCATTTTCCACTTGATTTGACGAGAGTCATGCAGCGGGAAAGCAATGTTTACGGAGCAGGAAACGACTCGAGAGAGAATTGTGAATGGAGGGCGTGCATCGCGGAAGAAGTTAAGAAGCAGCAACTAATTAGGGACGAGGCCCACCAAATTTATGCGTAGCCTAGTTACCAAATCGGACGCATATTAGGCTTTAAATCCGACGGCCTCGGACTGGTATGATAGACGTAAATCATCAGTAGTCTGATGCCTAGCAGTGCGCAAAAACCATCGGTGCATGTTAGCGTAATGAGCAGCTAGCACATGCATGTATATTAATTAAATAATATACATTTAAAATCCACAAATGGGTCCAGCCGGTTTTATAAGCCCACTTGAAAAAAAAAACAGTTTGTAGGTAAAAAAATCCGAGCAGTTATTCTGTATGCACATATAATTGTTCATTTTTTTTCTGGGCAGTTGTTCTTTACACGTAGGTAGAATTTCATAAATAGACATGTGTATCTATCTATAAGCTAAAAAGGCAAAAATGTATCTGTAAAAGGGACATAAAATTTACTATTACGAATCCACATTATTTTTAATTTTGTAGTTCAGAAATAAATATATTTAAAAATGATGAAACTACTCACGTGCGTAGAGCACATCTACTCCCTCTGTTCCTAAGTAGTATTTGTCTTTCTAGAGATTTCAATAAGTGACTACATACGGAGCAAAATGAGTGAATCCACACTCTAAAATATGTCTATATACATCTGTATATGGTAGTCCATTTTAAATCTCAAAAAAGACAAATATTTAGGAACGAAGGGATTACAAGTGAACGTGATACTTATTTTAAAATGTTCAAATATGACACTCTTTACTTTTGAAAATAACTCCCACTATATGAGTATATAAATGGTCTGTTTTTCTCTTTCCACTGTGTCAAAATTTTCCGGAACCTAGAAATATACCTTTTCTCACTTTTGAAAATTACGGGCCAGCTTTATGCGTATATAGCTGGCCTTCAACCCCCTATATTTTCTCTCTTTCTATCTAAAATATTTCAGCAGTTTGCGAAGGCAAAAATCCGTAATTCAGATTCATATATCAATTTATTTAGCGTATATTTTTCAGAAGAGGAAAAGTGTGTACCAAGTGAGGCCATTTCTGAACGCCATGTTCAAATTTAATACGCCAACCAACGGAAGGAAATCAAATGCTTGACAGATGGTAGTTTGTAAAATATTTTCTACCATCATGCCAAGAGGCGAGTGGACGAATAGATCACTAGGATCATGTATGACCGTTAATATTTGGATTTCAGTTATTTTAAAAAATGATTCATAAATAATATATATCGTTGGAAAGGTAGACATTGCTCGATGAGGAGGAGTGGAGGAAGAAAGTTAGATATCAATATGAAAGTAAATGCTTTCACATGGTAGGTCACAAACTCGAATAACATCATTTTTTATTCCTGCCCTTGCCAAAAACCCAATATAATCATAGGGAGATTTGTATCAAATTGCAATCATGTTTCCACAAGACATATATTATGAATATATTTTTAAATGGCAATTCATTGCACGAACAACATAGCTTCTGAGACAAATATAATTAGAAGTAAAATAGTATGCACCAACGTTTTAACATTCCGAGGAAAAAACAATATGTATTGAGCCTAGCCGCGCAAATGAGCGGGTTATCCCGCTAGTTTTTTATATAACGCGAGGAAACGACTGCAGTGAGCAACGGCTGGTTCTAGCTAGTCAAAAAGAAAAAGACGAAAACCTTCAAAGTCAAGGGACCTATGCTTGAGAATTTGAACTTTGGCCGAGCGGGAGAAGATGCCAGACTTAAAAATGAGCTCATCAACCTTGACTTCAAGGAAATCTTGTTTGGCCGAAAAACAGTGGTTTAGGGCTGACTCAACCAACACTTCATTAGGCCTAACACTAATTGGCATGAAAGTGATCCAGAAAAATGAGAGTGGGAAGTGTATTGCATGTGAGGGGGAGCTGGCTAAAGCGATTAATATTGAGCATACGGTAAAAAAGCTAATACCGGCACTACAAAAAAAAGACACATCCGTGACATTTTGGGGCGAACGAATTTTTTTTTCTGTCATACTTATGACACTTCTATGACGATAATTGTGACAAAACCCGGTATCATCATAGATGTGGTGGGCTCCTACTTCTATGACAAAAAATCATGACAGAAAATGGGCTTTTCTTTCTGGGCGTGCCAGAGACGCTGCTGCATGACATTCTTTGGGCCGTCGATGACAAAAAAACCGTGGTAGAAACGAGGGCGAGGAAATTTTGGGGAGTTCCCGGTTACGGTGGGAGGTCGGGGGCGGAGCGATGCGCGTTTCTCTCGTACATGTACGCGCGTGTGTGCGATGCGTTGGCTCTAGCTGAACCCGAGCGAGGCGTTGGGCTCTAACTGAACCCGAGCGATTGCACTGCAGGCTACGGGTTACTGAACCCAAGCGATCGATCGATGGCTGTTAACTGAACCCGATCGAGCGGTTCCTTCGCTACTGCTGCTAACTGAAGCTGATCGATTGGATGAATAGTGAGCGTTGCGGGGGGTGGGGGGTGGGGTTGGATGAACAGTGAGCGGTGGGGGTGGATGAACAGGACCCCGTGGCATTGCCTCTGGATGAACAGGACGACCCCGTGGAGGGATGGATGAACAGTAGATGATGGAGGGGTGCCCGTGGAGGGGTGGTTGAACAGTAGCCGGTGGATAGCATGCGGTGGAGGCTGGATGAACGGTAGTCCCGTTTTGCGGTACGCCACACCCCTCCCGATGAACAAGACCACCGTTTCGACTGAGCGCTCCAACACAAGTCCGTTTCGTCCATTTTGCGGTACGCACCCCTCCCGATCAACAGGACCCCCGTTTCGACCATAGGAGGTCTGTTTCCTCCGTTTTGCGGTACGCTAGACCTCTGCCGATGAACAGGATCCCGTTTCGAACGTGGCCGGCCGAACACAAGGTCATTTCATCCGTTCTATGGTACGCCAGGCCTCGTTTCCATCGCCTGTTCCATCCAAGCCGGTTGGCTCCCACGCGTTCCGTTGCCTCCCGATGAACACGATGCGTTCCGTTGCCTCCCCATGAACACGACTATGACGCGGTTTCTCTGTTCCGACCCAGCCATGTACACGAGCCCTGGCCGTATGTACGCGCGAGTAGGCGTTCGAGACCCCGCCCATATGTACACATACATGGCCGTATTTTCTTTCTTGCATACTGGCCAATGTACATACGTGTACATGCTACGTGCGCACCTCTACTACGACATGTGTGTGCCTCTACATCGACCAGTATATTTGTACGTACACGTTCACGACCAGAATGACAACGCGACGTACGCTTCGAGCAGGTGGGTTCCGATTGTTAGGCACTTCCTTGCGTGCGAAGATGTCGATGATGGCTCCCAGCAGTCAGGGGGGCGAATAGATTTTTTATTTTTGCCCGGATGCACTTCCTTGTGTGCGAAGATGTAGCTGGTGTGTCCCAGCAGTCAAGGGGGCGAATCATTTTTTTTTGCCCGGACGCACTTCCTTGCGCGTGAAGATGTAGCTGGTGGGTCCCAGCAGTCAGGGGGGAAACATTTTTTTTGCGAAATACGATGGCCTGTCCGGTGGGTCCTTGCTGTCAGGTGGAGGAATCATTATTTTCCGCGTAATAAGGAGGCACTTCCTTGCTGCAGCCGTGGACCCAGCTGTCAGCCTCTCCACGTACAGTCCATGTCCGATGGAAGTCGTTCCTTGACCACGTTGACCACGCCGCGCCGAGAGCACCAGGGTGGTGGACGACGATGAGGCTAGGAAGGGGACAACGTGGAGCCGGGGAAGATGCGGCTGTGGATGCCCATGCGCAGAGGAGTATCAGGGTTCACTCGTTCGGCTGCGGTGTGAGGCTGCCGTCGCCGTAGAATAACAGGGGGTGTGGGTGAGTAGACGGATGGCCTGGCCGGGAGTGGAAGTAGTAGGGGGCGGTGAGGCCTCCGCGGCATCACAGCCGACCACGGGTGTCAGGAGCATGCGGCATGACCGGTGCTGCTTTGGGCGGCTGGAGCAAGAAGACCAGAGGTTCAAGAAGCACTACGGCCGTTGGATGGACATCGTACGGTCACTAGAGCTAGAATCGTTCATATATTGACTAAAGTTGACAAAGGCCTCCGTCCCAGTCAACTTAGTAGGCCCACAAGTCAGCCTCCCACCAAGGTGGGTCCCAGCTAGCAGGGGTATTCATTTTTTTGTGCGTAATAAGGAGGCACTTCCGGTGGGTCCAAGCTGACAGCGGGGCAAAGGTTTTTTTTGCGAAATAAGGTGGCCCGTCCGGTGGGTCCCAGCAGTCAGGGGAAACGTTTTTTTTGCGAAATACTGGTGGCCCGTCTGGTGGGTCCCTGCTGTCAGGTGGAGGAATAATTATTTTCCACGTAATAAGGAGGCACTTCCTTGCGGCTGCCGTGGACCCAGTTGTCGGCCTCTCCACGTACTGTACTCTTCCGATGGAAGTCGGCCGTTGACCACATTGACCACGCCGCACCGAGAGCACCATGGCGGTGGACGACGGTGAGGCCTAGGAAGGGGACGACGTGGAGCCAGGGAAGACGCGGCAGTGGAAGCCCGCTCGGAAAGGAGTACGAGGGTTCACCGGTTCAGCTGCGGTGTGAGGCTACCATCACCGCAGAATAACAGGGGGTGTGGGTAAGTAGAGGGATGCCCTGGCCAGCGGTGGGAGTACTAGGGGGTGCTGAGGCCTGCGTGGCAGCACAACCGGCCACGGGAGGCGGGAGCAGGCGGTCCCGCCAGTGCTGCTTTGGCGGTTGGAGCAAGAAGATCAAAGATTGAAGAAACACGACGGCCGTTGGATTGACATCCAACGATTATGTCTGCCAGAATCGTTTGTTGACATATATAATAATGAAAAAAAATCTTGCATATGTGTCAACTAAACAGGCCCACAAGTCAGATCACTCCCTCTTTTTTTTAATAATTTATATATAGCTAATGGCAATTTCTTATGCAATTTATTGCAGTCGTTTTTTTGGTTGGCCAGGGCCAATTTCGCATATTTCTGTGGGTTCCAAACTATTTTTAATACCGAAATATCGAGCCAGATTTAAAGTACTTTGAAGATATATTTAAATTAGGTTAATGCCTAGTGAAATAGGAATTGCCAATTTGTCATCTGTTTTTATATTTACAACCCATTTCATATTACTTTCAAGATTTGCAGGCGTCTTGAAAGAGTTGCAGCCCATCAGGGCGTAGAAAAAAAAAGTAGGCCTGGATTGGGTATTCTTCAGAAAAAATAAACTGGGCTCATTTTCACAAAGAAAAAATAGCTGGGTTGGTCACATGGTGAACATAAAATATAAGCCTGGGCTAGACGAGTCACAGCCTAGTTCAAACCCTGCTCCGTCTCAACAATAACAAAGAAAAATACTGCTCGAGAAGCTACGTCCCAGGTGTCAGCCGATCTTGTGCTGTTCTCTTGTCTATTGACTATATACGCTCACAATGTCGTGGGTCCCAGATGTCAGGAAAACACTAGGAGGAAGCATTTTATTTTTCCATACGCTGACGTGGTGGGCCCCTACTGTCGTCCTCTCCACGTACTTCTGTTGATTCCTTTTGTTTGTTGACCATGTTGACAACACGAGAGGGCGGCGCCGCGGCTAGCGCACCAAAGCGCACGGAGGACGTCGGCATTAACGATTTAGGAGACGATGGGGCGGCGATGCGTGCGCTGAGGTGCAGCCAGCCGTGGGAGGTGGAAGCAGGCGGCCCCGCCGGCGCTGGTTTGGTTTTGGCGGCTGGAGGAAGACAGGACTGAAGAAACACGATAGACTGTAAAAGCAACAAGAGTGCTTAACAACCTTAACTGAAACCAGTAGGGGCACTTAACAATCAAAGCTGAAAGCAGTATGAGTACTTATACAGGTTCAACCGAAAAAAGCACGCCTCGAACAGTACTACTTTGCCTACAGTTAACCAAGGGTGAGGCCTCCAAGCCCCAGGACAAGGCCCAGACGCCACCCCACGCATCCACAACCTTCTAAAAGCGGCTTCATCTCGCAATGTGGTCAATAAACAGGATATTCTCTTTAGAGCCATGGTTAAGCATGAACATAATCTTTTGTCCTATTCTCCAAGATGGACGGGTCTTCATTATTTGAGACCACCCATGAATAAGTATCTTTTCACCTCCAAGGGGAATTGAGTAGGTCGACATAAACATCATGTTGTGACCAAGCGCAAGTCTGACCCGACTATGGTCAGGCATCTGTATAGGAACAATAGAACTGGGCAGTTTCTGTTTCAAGAAGATCACAGCTGTAAAACTATGTATAAGAAATAGTTTATGAACAACATATATAACAGAAAACAGCTCGTACCATAAGTTTCTCGACCCAGTTGGACCTGTTTAACGAGTGCAACAGTGGCACACATATCCCACGTGGCCTTCCACCATTGAAACGCCCCACAAGGACCTCAAGATGATCAATAAAGTGTAGGAACTTGTGGATGTCGACCCAGTCAACTTCAGTGCCATCAGTAACAGCCGAGTTATTACAGAATAACAAACGAGAAGCCTGCTTAACTCTGAAAAAACCTACACGTGCCGCCAATTATAAGAAAATATTAGTTAGAAGTAGCATCTTCGTGAGGGATTCGTTGCTACTTCTAAAGTTAAATTGTGATTAGTTAGACAAAATAGGTGGATTAAGAAGTAGTCGAGGCAACAAGCAAGAACCAGATACAAAACTAACATGGATGAACAATTGGAACGACGTCGGGGTGGAAGATCGCAGTGAATATGTGACCAGGTTCTGCTATTTCCATCAACATTCGTGCGCCAACTTTCAGTCCGTTACACTTGAGAAAGTTTATCCAAGTTCGGCCATAAAAAAGCAGCGATCTTCTTGGTTTATGAACCCAGTTCGGAACTTATATCCATGGCTTGTCTTCACTGTGACCATTAAACTAGTGTATTCAGTTATGGCAAGGCCGAGCATCTTGAGTACATGTGTTCTGGCAGAGCAAATAATACACTGCAAGAAAAATAATATGAGAACACAATGTATTCCCCATCCAAATCTAGAAATAACTTCCTCCTTCACGTCAGTGTTGATAATCGTACTAGTAGTACCTTTTATCCAAATATAGCAATCCAATTTTCCAAATTAGTCGACAGCATGTTCAAACAACCCGCACCCTCCTGGATAGAAAAGAGGATTCTAGGAACATACTGTGTGCGTTTCGAAATCCTGTGTTAGGATGAGAAGGAACAAGTGTGGCGTCTCGCTGAGGGCTCAGAAACCTGTAGGGTACTCACACTTTGGGCACTTCAAATGAAACACACTAGATTCAGTAGGAAGAAAAATGCATCAATGGCGGCGGCTGCCATCCTAGGATTACCTGCGACCAAGGGACTTGGATTTATCGGGGATGGATGAAGAATTCGTACCTGGTTCTCCATGAGAAAACCCTATGCAATCGCCGAGAGGGATTTTCTCTGAACAAGAAGACGAGAGAGAAGGGGATTCAGGCTCAGTGAAATATTGCCGCTTCGTCCGTCCAGCTTACTGCTAAAGCTGGAAAGGGGAGGGTTTGTGATTTGACGGATCATTGGGCATTACTGCGGCGCTACGACCGTGGTGTGTCTACCGTGAAGTTGTGCACTCTAATTTGTGCATATGGAACGTGGACCCCGTAGTCGGTTGCCCCACATATCAGGGAAAGGAAGTAGAAAGACAGGATTAACTAGATACACATAATATATATTTTTGACAGAGAGATACTCCCTCTATAAAAAAATATACAAATATTTTATATCACAGACAGGCTCACCTTGCCGAGAAATATACTCCCTCTGCAATGCATGGGAATTATGGGGGGTTCATCTTTTTTTATGGGGGTTCAGCTGAGAATATAATATTCAGAAAGGCTAACGGTTCTGGACTTTGGGCCGCAGGCCCACCCTGCATGTTTGGGGGCCCATGTGTTCTACCTCAGCGCTTTTCATATTGCAAGCGATCGGTACAACACTGGTTTTAGATGCTGTCGCAAGGCGAATACACAAAATTGAATAAAGCATGACAGCTGTAGGAATGAAATCGAACGACAGTTCCTAACCAACAATCAGAGTTGCAATTCTATCAACGATATACCATGTGATAAATAATACTGTTGTACTACTTATACACACAGGACACTTGTTTCACCATGCTAGATTATCTCTCGGTGGATAGATCAGTTCGACAGTTGTGTGCTGCTACTGAAGAATTTCAAAGTTGATTTGGACCAGCTCTCCTTGCCGAGAAAGTTTGATTTTGACATCATCCCCTACCGCAAGATATGATTTAGATTTGAACCTTGACCATCCTTTAGCATCAGTCATCATGCGACCATCCTTTGTACTTACGGTATATTGAGCAGGTTCATTCACACCAAGGCAGCGCATGGTAAGAGAATCTTGGCTGCGGTCGCCCGGATTGTTGAACAACTCCCTTGTTGCTCTAGGAAATCTCTATTTGCAAACAAGAAGACATACCCAAATAGTTAGATCAACACAGTGAATCATGTGAAACAACATGGAAAGAAAAAAGAATGAAGCACTTGGGCGGCCAATGCTTACCAAGAAGGTGGACATGTCGGTTTTTGTAAGGACTTTGGTATATGAAGTGCGAACTGCAGCATAGTCTATTGCCGGTGCAACTGCAAGGGCCGGAGCAGATGCAAGTGCAAGTGTTGGTGCAGGTGCCGAAGCCGCTACTGCTGCCGGAGATGGTGCTCCTTGTAGAGCTGGTAACGGTGTCGGAGCAGGTGCCAATGTCGATGCCCAATCCTCCGGTAGATCAGACTGATCCGCTGACGCGGTCGGTGCCCAATCCTTACATGGATCAGACTGAGCTACTACCACTGTCAGTGCTAGAGCAACTGCAGGTGCTCGATCCGTTTTTGAAGGTGGTACCGATGTGCGAGACAGCGGCGATCATGTCTGGTCTGCTATGATCAGCTTTCTAACTTGACTAGGATCCGTGACCGTATTCCAGTTTTTTTCTTCATTTCTTTTAAACGCGAGAAGGAATAATTGTGGCATTTTTGTTAAACCAAACTGCAGTTCATCATAGGGATTCAGCTTGTATTCAGACAACAGACTGATCCAAATTTTTCCAGTAATATAAGTGACGGACAGTGCCTTCGTTACTGACACGACATAAGAAGTGAAACCTGCAAAAATAGTAATCGTAGAGCAAACCAAACGGTTTATTCTGTGATGAATGTCACATGGCAAAACCTGCATCATAAAATTGCCGGAAAAGAAAGAAAACATGACATTAAATCAATAAGATTTAGACAGTAAATCAATAAGATTTACTTGATGTGACACGAGTGAATCCTTACCAGGAAATCACTATGTTGAAGTACTAAACAGAAGATTGATCATCCAACTACGGGTGGCATACAGGGGCCCCGCCTACTCCCACAAGCATGATAGTCCAAAGGTCGTGACAAATCGTATGGACCGAACATCCATGGGACTGGAAATCCTGGTGGGTGCGATAAACCCTGCAATGCATATAGATATTGGAGTGTAACCATAATTGATAAACCGTCCTCACAAAAAATATGATCTGGATACTTCAAAATATACAGACTAAATTGAGTGGACAGACATTAACATAGACCGTTCTCAGGACTGACCACACACCAAAAGCGGCAGTACTAATAAACAATACAGGGTTCACAAACACAAATCAAGTACTGAACAATAGTACTTACTACAGACAAGCAAACTTGCACTAACTAAACTCTACAGACTATTTCTTGCCGCCGACCTACAGGATGAACCCCGCATAACTGACTAGGCCATGGACTTCGTGAGAGATGTCTACATGCACCATCACCATCTTGTCAACCTTGGAGAACCTAACAAATTGGTCTTTCCACTCATAAACATGATGATGAAGACAGGCCGCATCAAATTTGTTGGGAAGCTTTACAAGAATCACACCCTTCATAATCAAAGGCACAGCCAGGAAATTGTTGTGGTCAAGTACAACCTCGAGAACACGCCTGACAACAAAGCTATAGGAAAACACTAGTTCAGGACACGTGGCGACAAGGACACAGCAGCTGGATAGTTCAGCAGTAGAACTCATCATCAGGTCTTCCAGTTCACACGACATGACTTTGAGAACTTCATCTCCACCGCGGACCTGGTTCTAATTCAAACACAAACCATATTTTATTACTACCTCCGTATCAGAAATATAAGATGTATTTCAATATTATACTCCATATATGACTACATATACGCACAAAAATGAGTGAACAAAGGCACTAGAACATGTCTTCAAAGGCATGAGAGCACAGGGATTACTTGAAATATCCATAACACAAGTTACTAAGGCAAATATACCCTCTTCAAAGGCAGCATTGATGTTCATAAAGTACTCCCTCCGTCCCAAAATTCTTGTCATAGATTTGTCTAGATACGGATGTATCAAGTCACATTTTAGTATTAGATAATTCTTGTCTTAGATTTGTCTAGACACGGATGTATCAAGTCACATTTTAGTATTAGATACATCCGTATGTAGACAAATCTAAGACAAGAAGTTTGGGACAGAGGGAGTAGTTGAAAGTAATCTATTATAAATCAGTGTCAACCTCTCGCATGTTTTGGTCAAAAGAGGAATTTAGAACCGTCATTTCGCACACTAAAATCACATGCAAGATCACCCAGAAAGTTGTACTACCAGTACTAGTACTGCGTGTTAGATGAAAAAACACGATCAAGATCGAGAAAAAGATCATCAACAATAGACATTACCTGGACTTGCTTAATGAGGGATCCCGGAGAGGGGGGCTTGGATAGGGCGATGGCTTTGATCTTGTCTGCGGTAGTCTCGGCGGGGTGCTTGCGCTTCTTCGTACCATGAGCCTCGACGGTTTTGGCCAGAGCCATAGACATCACGTCGGCCGGTGCTCCAGCGTCCATCCAAGAGAGGAAGCTGAGAGAGAAGAGTGAAAGGAGGAACGAGATGAGGGAGAAGCGAAGCGAGTGGGGGTTTTCTTCAAGAGAGGAAGCTGGGAGAGAAGAGTGAAAAGATGGTTGCTTCGTCCGTCCAACTTACTGCTGGAAAGGAGGGGTTTTTGTGATTTGACGGCTCATTGGGCATTACTACTGCGCTTCGATCGGGGTAGTCTACCGTCACTCTACTACGGAGTAATTTGGTGCATGGCTGGTGGACCCAGGTGCTGGCTGTCCTATACGTCGGCGAAAGTGAGTAATTTAGTGCATGGCTAGAGGAGGATCCGCACGGTAGAGCATGTCCACTGTTTTTCCGAATTAAAAAATGATTACAACAAGCGTTTCCAGTCTTACGACGGAAGAGTGCGAAACACGCCAGCCACTTGAACATACACAGTGCTTCTACTACTAGGCATGTGCATTGGTTCATACATCAGTACTACACAATCTTGTTGCTAGTGTAGTAAGATATGACGATAACAAATGATGTTGTGCGTATGTCAACTACTCATATATGTAACATAGTACCACTTTTTCGACTGTCCGGTCGAGAATGAACGGTGAGATCAATGTTAACAGAAGTAGGTCTACAGCGCACGGAGAGTACGGTGCTACAGTACTCCACGAAACATGAACCATATGAAGCACGAATAGTGTTAGGCAGGGTGTATGAAGGGTGCACGGGATGGGAGCAAAAGTTCCCTTCTCGACCCACTTTTGGGTGTTTGGCAGAGTGCATGAAGGGTGCATGAGTCCACACTAGTAGGTTAACAAAATACACGAAGAGGAAACAACTATATTGAGATGAGAATGCAACCAAACACACCCACACGCTTTGTGCTACAGTGACCGATCTGCATCGTCTGAGTTTGATCCAATGGTCATGTTGCGCCGTGACATGGACATGCCCATGCAGAGGGCGCCTAAACACCACCGAAGTCCCTCTGCTTCTCGAGGCGCACGGCGTTGGTGATGCAGGGTGCAACCGCCCGCAAAGCCTGCTCCCGTTCGATGGGAGCCAGCTCGTCAAAGACGGTGTCCAATGGCAAGAATGGATTCCGGTGACGAAGCCCTGAAAGGATTCGCCCGGCAACGGCGACGGCAGCCCGCAACCCCTCCTTGTCCAGCTCAGCCCGGCAACGGCTCAGCTCCTCGAAGATATAGGTGAAGAAGGAGACCAGGACAGGAAGCCGCAGCTCGTTGAAGTCAACCGGGTGGTCGAATGGGTCTAGCCTGACGGCCGGCATCGTCGCGCTGGCATGACGGTAGGCATCGTGCAGCCGCAACACGTGCGTGGCAACTTGGTTCACCAAGTGGCTGAGGCGATCCTCGACCTCGTCATGATCGGCCCGCTCGCGCTCCAGTCGGCTCCCCTGACGGCCTATTTGTAACGCCCCGGATCCGATGCGCCAGGTGTCCGCCAGTTATTCGCCATCGTTGCCATGTCATGTGCTTGCGTGTTGCACTTTTCCATGTCATCATCTGCATTTCATATCATGTCATCATGTGCACCGCATTTGAATTTGTGTTCGTCTCATGCATTCGAGCATTTTCCCCGTTGTTCGTTCTGCAATCCGGCACTCCTATGTCCCCCGGCGCCCCCTTTTGCCTCTTTTCGTGTGCGGGTGTTAAACATTCTCGGAATGGCCCGAGGTTTGCCAAGCGGCCTTAGTATAGCACCGGTAGACCGCCTGTCAAGTTTCGTGCCATTTGGAGGTTGTTTGATACTCCAACGGTTAACCGGGTAACCGCAAAAGCCTCTTTGGTTTGCAGCCCAACACCCCTCCAAAGTGGCCCAAAACCAATCCAAGCCCCCTCCATGCTCTCGGTCGTTCGATCACGATCGCATGGCCCAAAACCGCACCTCATTTGGACTCTCCTAGCTCCCTCTACCTATATATAGACCTCCCCATCCGAAATTTCGGGTCCAAACCCTAGCCCCACTCCTCTCCCCGCCGCCGGACGTGTCCGATTCAGGCCGGACAGGTCCGCCCGCCGCCCCGGACGAACCGGCAGCCGCCACGTGGCGCGTCCGCCGCCCCTGCGCCGCCGGCCCGCCGGGCCCGCGCCTGGCCCCCGCAGCCCGCTCCTCCGCCCCGCGCCCGGCTGCGCCGCCCCGCCGCCGCGCTCCTCCGCCTTGCCGTCCGGCCGCCCCGCCGCCGCCCATCACGCCGCCCGCGCCCCGGCCGCGCCGCCCGCGCCCCGGCCCCGCCTCCGCCGTCGCCGCGCCGACCTCTGGCCGGCCTCGCCCCGCCGGACTTCCCCGAGCGCCTCCCCGAGCCCATCTCCAGCATCTCCGGCGAGGCTCCGGCGCCGCCTCGATCCACGTGCCGAGCCGGATCCAGATCTGAGAAGGTTGACTTCTTCTCCCCTGAAATCCACCAAGTTCTTTTCTATCAGTAATTTTGTTGAATGTTCGTCGCACCACAACTTTGCACACGTGGCTCCGTTTTGGGCGTGTAGCATACCTAATTGTTCGCCTCGACGAGTACCTCATTTCATCACATTGCATCATTTTCATTTGAGCTCATCTTGATGCCCGAAATGCTGTTGGAAGAGTGCATGTTGATGATAATCTGCTGGAACTGTGATAACTTGCTGTTTTGTCATTTTTGCCATGTTTGATGTGTGCATCCTATGAGGTTGATGTCTACATGTCTTTTGATCTATGCCATGCCATCTTTCCAGAGGTGCAATCCATGTATTTTTGTGAGTTGTGTGCTGAGTGCATCAAGCTTGTTAAGTAGGGTACTTGCTGTTGCTGTTTTCCTGACTGATTCTGTTATATTTTGTTGCTATGTAAACCTGCTACTACAAGTCATTCTATGCACAATCTGGAGATGTTCACTAAGGACGTTTTGTCATACATATCATGCTCTATCCATTCATGCCCCTGGTTGCATTTATAGACTACTGTAGCTTGTTGTAATCTTGCTCTCAAGTTGCTAAATAATGTTGCTGTCAGCCTGTTAACATTAAGTTCAGTTTTGGCCATGTGTTTTGCTAGTGATGCATGCACTCTATGAACTTGTTCTTGCCATGCTTAGCTTCATAAACATGTATTCTTACTGTTGGTTGCCTTTCCATGCCATGTATTGCTCTGTGGTGAGTGGTTCAAGATCACCAACATGCCTACGTATTGTTGTTCCTGCCATGTTTGAATCTGTCATATTATTTGCCATGTTTACATGGGTGCCATCATATCTTCTGATCCTTTTTGGCTCATGGTCAGTAAGGGACTTTTGTTCTATGCAATTAGTAGATTCATGCCATGCCTTTGTTTGCCATGATAAGTTCCTGTAACATGTTGTTTGATAGCCCTAAACATTGTTACCTGATGTTATTTCCTGATACGTCTGAAACTGTTAATATTTGCAATCTTCCCATGTGTTTTTGAGCATGTTCTAGTTGTTTCTGGAGATAGCTCAGTGTTCATGTTTTGTTATGCTTTACCTGTACTTCATGCCCATGCCTTTTGTTTTTACGTTGTGGTGCCGTAGCTTGTTGTTTTGCTTCTTGCAATATGCCTAGTTGCTGTTTTGGACAGATTGTTGCTATGACTTGTATAGAGTGTATGTGTTCAACCGTTGCTCCATTTTGAGTGTGCTCTATATGAAACTTGCTTGATTTTGCATGTAGCTTCATATTATCATGTTGCATCCTTCGTTTTGGTGTGTTTGCTTGATGTTTGGATGCATTTAGCATCAATGCCATGTTTAACTTGTTTTGATCATATCTTCTAGGCCGTAGCTCCAAATCTAATGAACTTTATATGTAACTTGACTAGAATCTCGTGTAGATCATCTTGGTGCATCTTCACTTGCTGTTTAACAACTTGAACATAAGGTTTATTCAGATCTGGACCTATTTCGAAATTTGCGTACGAGGACTTACCGGAATTGTTATATGTTGTTGCCGGCCTCATTTAAACTTGCCTTGATGTGTTGTTCTTGTTTGCATCATCTCTTGCCATGAGTAGCTTCATGTAGTCTTGTCATGCATCATGCTTGTTGTGCATCATGTCTTGCCTATGTGTGGTGTGTTTACCATGTTGTGTGCTTCTTCTCGATAGTTCCCGTGTTGTTGCGATCGTGAGGATGCGTTCGTCAACGCTTGGTTCGTCTCCGTGACTTCATCTTCTTCATGGACTCGTTCTTCTTCCTAGCAGGATTTCAGGCAAGATGACCGCTACCCTGGATCTCACTACTATCATTGCTATGATAGTTGCTTCGTTCTATCGCTATGCTGCGTTACCTATCATTTCCTCTCCAAGCCTTCCAAATTGCCATGAACCTCTAACCTTTGACACCCTTCCTAGCAAACCGTTGTTTGGCTATGGTACCACTTTGCTCAGCCCCTTTTATAGCATTGCTAGCTGCAGGTGAAGTTGAAGATTGCTCCATGACGGACAGGATTTTTGTTGGGATATCACAATATCTCTAATATTATTAATGCATCTATATATTTGGTAAAGGGTGGAAGGCTCGGCCTTATGCCTGGTGTTTTGTTCCACTCTTGCCGCCCTAGTTTCCGTCATACCGGTGTTATGTTCCCGGATTTTGCGTTCCTAATGCGGTCGGGTGATTTATGGGACACCCTTGACAGTTCGCTTTGAAAAAAACTCCTCCAGCAAGGCCCAACCTTGGTTTTACCATTTGCCTCACCACCACCTACCTTTCCCTTGGGAGTAATTAACCCAAGGGTCATCTTTATTTTAGCCCCCCCGGGCCAATGCTTGTCTAAGTGTTGGTCCAAACTAGAGCACCGTGCGGGACCATCCCTTGGCAACTTGGGTTACGTTGGTACCTGTACGCTTCGCTTATCCGGTGTTGCCCTAAGAACGAGATATGTGCAGCTCCTATCGGGATGTCGGCGCATCGGGCGGCTTTGCTGGTCTTGTTTTACCATTGTCGAAATGTCTTGTAAACCGGGATTCCGAGACTGATCGGGTCTTCCTGGGAGAAGGAATATCCTTCGTTGATCGCGAGAGCTTATCATGGGCTAAGTTGGGACACCCCTGCAGGGTATAAACTTTCGAGAGCCGTGCCCGCGGTTATGTGGCAGATGGGAATTTGTTAATGTCCGGTTGTAGATAACTTGACACCAGATCCGAATTAAAACGCATCAACCGCGTGTGTAGCCATGATGGTCTCTTCTCGGCGGAGTCCGGGAAGTGAACACGGTTTCTGTGTTATGATTGACATAAGTAGGAGTTCAGGATCACCTCTTGATCATTGCTAGCTTCATGACCGTTCCTTTGTTTCTCTTCTCGCTCTCATTTGCGTATGTTAGCCACCATATCATGCTTAGTCGCGTGTGCAACCTCACCACCTTTACCCCTTCCTTTCCCATTAAGCTTTGCTAGTCTTGATACCCATGGTAATGGGATTGCTAAGTCCTCGTGGCTCACAGATTACTACAACAACAGTTGCAGGTACAGGTTATGCGATGATCATGACGCGAGAGCGATGTTTGCTCGTTTGGAGTTCTTCTTCTGCTTCTTCTTCGATCAGGGGATAGGTTCCAGGTCGGCAGACTGGGCTAGCAGGGTGGATGTCGTTTGAGTTTTCTGTTTGTGTTTCATCCGTAGTCGGATGATGCTCTTATGTATTATGTGATGTTGTATTCGTTTGGCATGGTATGCCTTATATATGTATCCCCATCTATTATGTAATGTTGATGTAATGATATCCACCTTGCAAAAGCGTTTCAATATGCGGGTCTATCCTTGGTGGAACCTTCGAGTTCCTTTTGGATAGGGTCGCATATTGGGCATGACACTATTGTATCTGCCACTTTCTACAATAATGCCGCCGATGCCTCGAGCATCTTTGTGGTGGACGCCTGCCGCTTTTGAAGCTCCGTGAACTCCCGCACATAACGGAGGAGCATGGCACTCCTCTCCTCCTTGAGCTCATGGAGCTCCACGTCCTTGGCCCTGAATTCCCCATCCTTGGCATGGAGCTCCTGTGTTAGGTGCCTCACCTCTGACTCCGTGATCTGCTGCACTGCCATGGCACCAGGTAGAAGCAATGGGGGGAGGAAGCAAAGGGGCGAAACGGCTGAAAGGCAATGCAATCTACGGGAAGGCGGAGGGAGCAGCCGAGGAGCGGGGAATCTTTTGGTTTTCACCATGGTAAAACACCAGTCGACGACTTCTCACATTAGGGAGCAGTGGGTTTTACAGGTGGAGCCATCATGACTAATTGCTGCCGCGCCTACTCCCATCAATCAAAAAATTAAAAATCCAGTCGCGCCTGCTCCCTTCAATCAAAAAATTAAAAATCCTGCCACACCCAAACACCAGAGCAACGCCGCAGTGGATATTTAAATTTACCTGCCGGCAAGTACATAAAAAGGGGTGAAAAGACAAATGTGGCAGCGGCCTAACTAATCTGTTGAACTAGGCCAACTAGCTAGCCACCGTGCTTCACTGATGTACTCGGCGGGAAAGGTGGTCGTTCGTGATTTGACGACTCATTTACTTGCTTTGGTGCTACGACCGAGGAGGACCCATAAAATGTGTGGTAGGGCGTCCCACATCAGGAACACTATATGCGTGCACCACCCGGGAGGACCCCGAAACTGCGCGGTAGGGTGTGCCACGTCTCGGCACGGAGGAAAAATGTCCGTGTAAAAATATACTGTATCAGACATAGTACCTATGGCTCGACCTCAGGACCCAGCCAGTTGGTCGAAAACACCCCACTAGCCACACAACTTCATCATGCAAACTTGGCACGGAGGATAGATGTGGTTAGCTCCATCTCGACCACCCACAACGTCTCTTGTTCTAGGCGATTCTTCCATTTTCCAAGCTTTTTTTAGTTGTAATAACACCATGGCAAGCTAGCGCCGCTCTTCGTGTGTGCTCGTGCAAAGGTTAGACGATGGAGAGAAGAGAGATTGAGATCGCAGACCTAGGACCCACCAGTAAGTGAGACAATGGTCATGCACGTGTTGATGAGGCACTCCCTCTACTCTACTCAACGTAAGTACTGTATAAAAGCAAGTTATGGGACAAAGCCAACAACCGTTGTTGTTTCAGGCTATCGACTTACGCTTTGTAGTCCAGGTTGCCAGTTCGAATCTCGTCTTTTAGATTTGTCAGTTTTAGGTCCAAATTTGATTAATGACAAGTGGGACCCTGTTTGTTGTTCAGTGTAGGATGGTTTTTTTGAACAAACACTTTGCGCGATTAGACAAGTAACGGCACAAGTTACACGTATTTTGCAAGTTTACAAACAAAAATGACAGCGGCATAGAATATCACATCCACCCCGCAGCTTAGATACTATAGTGATACGAGTTTTAACACAGTTGGAATTGAGATCCAATGGCTTGGGAGTAGTCTTTGTAATTATGCACAATTTCCAAACTCTCCAAAGTTTTTTTTGCAAATAAAACATTCAGGCCTCGTGTGTGCCGCTGCATCTTCGATCCAACGGCTCCCCGTTGCTCTTATTAGGTGCTCCTAGTAGCTTAATTACCCGCTACGGTGATATGAACATCTAGGTCGTATGATCAGTGATCAGATGGCACATGCGTAGTACTTGTACTTTCTCCGCATTTCCCAAACTCTATCAGCCATATATTGCAAAAACATTCAAACCTCCTACTGTGGGCCGTTAGATCTCAGTGAACTCATATCACCATAAAATCTACGGTGCGGGAGCACCTCATATTCTCCCATGCGAGAAAACATAAGGTGCTATCGCAGCTTGGATGCTACGGTGATACGAGCTTGGAGGTCGTTTGATCTGAGATCCAATGGCATGTGAGTAGTCTTTGTGCTTGTAAGTAGTGGCCAAACTCTTTTGGGGCTTTTTTGAAAAAAACCATTCGAACCACCAAGGAGGTGTTGGGTCACAAATCCAACGGTTCCGAAGAGCTTGTATCACCAAAGCATCTAAGGTGTGGTAGCACATGATATTCTTACATACAGGAGAATATGATGTCCTCCTTCATCTTAGATGCTATGGTGATACGAGCTTCGAGGTCGTTGGATATGGGATCCAAGGGCATCTGAGTAGTTTTTGTACAAATTGTGTGCAATTCTCAAACTCATCAAGGTTTCCTGTAAAAATATTAAGACACATCATGTGAGCTGCTATATCTCAGATCTACAAGCTCCAAGCAACTCGTATCGGCATATAGCATCTAAGGTATGGGGGCACATGATATTTTCCCGGGGAGGAGGGGTGGGGGTGCACAACCAATCGATGGTTGGGAGGGTGGGGACAAATATAATCTAAACAACCCTAAACATAGCTCCACAATTTTATCTAAGGTCGAGGGGTTGACCCCGACAATCATAGCTCCGCCTAAACACACCATTTGCATGTACTGTAGTACTAGACTTAATATTCATGTTTCAGTTTCATGTTCATTTTAAATATTGAACTGAGGACCATGCATGTCTTACATTTTACTCCCTTCATTCCAAAATATTAGTCTTTTTAGAGGTTTCAAATGGACTGGCACATACGGATGTATATATACATATTTTAGAGTCTAGATTCACTCATTTTGCTCCGTATGTAGTCACTTGTTGAACTCTCTAAAAGACTAATATTTAGGAATAGAAGGAGTATTTTTTAATTCGTGTCATACATGCATGGTTTGGAAAAATAGATGCACTATACTTATTGGATTGTTGTTGTGTTCGTGCGTGTGTGTCTCTCTGTGTTTGTGTGTGTGGTCATATGCTTGAAACATACAAAGTTTTCTCACCTCCATATTGTTCATCTTTTAAATTTGAATTTTCATTGGAAAACTTACTAGGGATACCATGAAATGTGAAATCCACTTTGAGATCACTATATCACAAACTCACTCTAATTCAACAACTCGTCATAAATCAATTACCACATTGAGATTAGTATTTGCAAGGAAAATACGGGTATTGTAATACACATAGATTCGTTCGGCAATTTAAAAGGTTCCTTTAGTATTCTCGAATGGTAGGATCCAACGGCGTACCAGCCAGACCTTGGCTCGTGTTGATCCTATAAAAAAACCCGGGCTCGTGTCCTTCGGTGGCATGCGTGGTACGCACATTAGGCAACCCCAACCAGTCGAGCCTCAGCATTTCAAGTCGAAATATCTGGCGGCCAGAATTCCAGCCCAAGGAAATTCCCCTCATGTCCCCGGTCCATAATGACTACCGATGAACAACGGAGGGATGCTTTAGTAACTAGACAACATTACCTACCGTGTCGAGCACGGTTAAATTCCCTCAGTCGCCGCTCATCAAGGTCACCCGTCAACTGCATTGCCTAGTACTACTACTACTACACCAGGATGAGCACATAATTGAGCCCGTTTGTTCGTGCCTAGTACTTGAGTTAATATATCAGGCAATGCACTAGTACGGAGGGATTATCCTTTTACTCTGCATATATAACTTGTTTGAAGTCTAACTAAGCAAAATGTTTGACCAAATCCTTTCTTAAGAAATACAACAGGACAGATGTACGGCTTGAAAATTTATTGCATGATGCAGGTTATGATATTGTTTCGAATCCTGGATCTTAAATTTTAGAAAATCCAAAAGTGAGCATAAATTCTTGAAACTGAGCATGGTCACGTGATATGGCACAAATATTACTTTGTAAGTTTTTTCTTCAATTTGAGACAAGCTGCTTATGACAAGTTGCACAAATGAAGAGCCAAGGTATTTTGGAACAAAGACCTATCACGTTAAGGCGAACACTTTCACTATTGAAACTGTGTGCGTTTACGTGCCACCACAAGTCCCCGCTTCTCATCGGCAGGTGCTGTCCGAGCAAGCGTGTAAGTCGACGGGAGGCGTGCGAGCAGACCGCTGAGCCGGCTGACAGGGAGGCGTGCAAGCAGACCGCTGTGCAGGCTCACCGGGAGGCGAGCCCTTTGACCAGGCTCCGCCGCCCTCCTTCGTCCCAACTACTCCCACTTTTAATGTCACTGGCACCGCAGTTTAAAATAAACCCCACACTACCCGGTATCGCTACAATCTTCTCTCTTCCTCTCCGATTCTCCTGTCGTCTACCTCCAACTAGCCTGACCTAAATGTACGCCATGCCGCATCACGATGGTCTGCCCTTAGTGTTCTAGTTTCCTGAGGAAGACACCCAGCCGGAGTCTCAAGAACATAAGGCGCTTTGGGACGAGCTTGAACTGGCCTTGCGGGAAGACGCCGCGCCTATCCCCGCTCCCATTCCGGCTCCCGTCGCCCCGAATGAGCCAGCGCCCATCCCCGTGGAATTGATGGGCTGGGAGCCGCACATTGTCGCCGAGCTTGATCCCGCGGGGTTCCACGAGGTCCCCGCCGACTTTCACACGCCCGTGCACCTGCAAGCGCATGCGCCTGCGCATGCACTGACGCGCACGGCCGTGCCGGTGCCCGTGCACCTACCAGTGCATGCGCCTGCGCGTGCACTGACGTGCGCGCCCGTGGCCGTGCCCGTGCACACGAATATCTCCGCCGCGCCGTTGACAGCGCATGTCCTCGCGCGGGTGCCAGTGACCCCCTCAGCGGCATGGATGGCCGCCGTCGACTGCTTCCTTGCACCAACACCAGTCGCCTCCTCTCGCAAGTTGACTCGCCCCGAAGTCCAGAACATTTTGGCCTTCCTTGAAGCTAGGACAACGTCTAGGAGTACGCCAACAACAGTGCAAGATGCCGCCGTTGCCGTCGGTCAGTGGCCCGACGACACACAGAGCATGGCAGAGGAGCCGCTTCCCACCACAAGGCGCCCCCGCCACCGCCACGTAATCTAAATTTGCCATGAAAAACGTTCAGATTGCCATGCTTAAAATCCGAACGTTTATCATTTCCGTCTATTTTATATCGATCATTGTATAATTTAAAGTTGGAGTCAGACTGAACGAAATCTATTGTTTGGTTGATTGAATGTTCTGTTAGAGCCCTATCAAATTAAATATAAAACGTCATCAAGCCACATGTATTCCTTGTCATCCAACGACCTAGACTGCTTCAATGTCGAGCGCTCAACACATTTAGCATGCAGTTAATTTCATGCCAAAAATAGTGCTAATCACATAATAACACGCAAATGATATCCTAGTACTTAATATCTGCATACACTTAATATAAATCCAAATTAACATGCATTGCATGTACACACAGACTAGTGCTGCTAGTATGTGAAACTGGTGCCATGACTTGTGAACGCGTCCAGATATGGTCAACAGCAACATTGCCCGCGAGTTCTTCATGTTTGCCTGTGCATCTAAATGCAGAAGGGGAGGAGAGAGAGAGAGCACACATGGAACCCACCAGTAAGTGAAGGCGAATAGTACTAAAAAATAATATTACATGGTATCCATTAAATAGGCCGTGGTAATATAAAAACATTATGTGAACAAAGGGGGGTACAACAAACATTGCTGTTCTATGTATGTTGCCTATTGACGTGCGGCTTGAAGGCCCGGTCGCATGTTTGATCCTCGTCCTTTATTTTTTAATTTGTATATGGGTCTGAATTTGTTTCATGACATGTGGCCCCCTCGGTGTTTAGTTTGTAGCACTTTAATTTGTGGGTCGAAATTTGTTCCATTCCAAGTGGACTATCGGTGTGTAGTTTTGTAGCTTATTTATAATAATTAAAGGGAACAACATAGTTTTTTGCAATAATACCATGGTGCGACGTTGAAGGCGAGAAAGGACGTGCGAGAGAGCGATGACCGAGCCAGAGGGAAATAAACAAGGGGAGTTGCGGGGGTTGCAACGGTGTTTGAGGTAGTTGTGGGCCAAATGCTATGAAAATATAATCTAAACCGACCGGAATAAAGTCCTACACAAATTAATCCAAGGTTGGAGTGCCCCTCGCAATGTAAATAGCTCCAGCTTTGCGAGGGATGGAGAGGTAGTAGCTTCAATGCGTGGAAGATACGGTGTGAGAAAGCGAGGTCAATCGAGAGACATATAGATAGAGAGACAAAGTGAGTGGTCAACATTCATTGAATAGATATATATGCTCCGGAGAGATATTGTTCGATTGAGCTTTTGGCAAGTGTGAGGGTTGTAAGATAGATCTTGAGAGATGATCCAGACACATACGTGTAGATATATATTGTGCGTGGGAGGAAGCAAGGTCAATCCATCACATAGCTAGGGTCGCCATGCGATCGAAAGAGTGAGACGGGTTGGAGAGAGTGACCTAGATAGACAATGTGTGTGAGAGAGTATACAATGTTAATAGGTCGAATTGGGCTCAAACATGGTGATATATCATTTTTGTCCGAGAAAGAGCGAGGTCAATCGAGACATACAAAGAGAGAGAGAGAGAGAGAGAGAGAGAGAGAGAGAGAGAGAGAGATATTGAGTGAGTGTGGCCCGCCATGAGGTCGAAAGAGTGGCGGCGACTTGGATGGACTGACCTAGATAGACAATCTGCGTGATAGAGTATAGAGTGTGTCGATCGAGGCCCGAATAGGGAGATATATCATTTGTGTGTGAAAGAAAACGAGGTTAAACAAGACTCAGATAAAGAGAGCGAGATTGAGCGAGTGTGGCCCGCCGTGTGGAAGAAAGCGTGAGACAGTCTCGAGGGAGTGACCTAGATATACAACATGCGTGTGTGCGCACGAGAGGTTGGGGGGGGGCTAGATAGGCAATGCATGTATTTAGCGCGAGTGGGTGAGAGGGAGAGGGGAGAGAGAGAGAGCTCGGCATGGGGTGCAATGGCGGGTGTGTGAGGTAAATACATTTGCTAACAGAGTGGAAAAAGGGGTTGTGTAGTTGAGAGACTTAGAGATCTAAACATGGAGAGAAAGAATGAATGTGTGTTGGAAACCGATAGCTTCCTAAGGTGGTTAGGAGAGGAAGATTGATCGATACAGGAAATATGTAGCGTGTG
>NC_041393.1:416081652-416117849 GCF_002162155.2 Triticum dicoccoides
CAACATTTGAATGTACATAGTACGAGACTTAATATCGATGTTTCAATTACGTGTACATTGTAAGATTTGAACCGAGGACCTTGCATACGGGTAATTATTTCGAATTCATGCCATACTAAGTTTTGAAAAGTTGACATTGACTCAATTTGTTGTGCTTTTTTTTGTAGGTCATATGTTTGAATCCATCCAAAAGTTTTATCACTACCATGGTGTTCATCATATACATATGAATTTGTATTAAAAAAGTAGCATGTATACAGTGAAATGCGAAATCCACGTTAGAATTGGAGATCGCTACATGACACACACTCTAATTCAAATAACTAATTATGTAACACACACTCTAATCCACGTTAGCGTGGATCCCATTTCGAATTTTTTTTCAAATAACTCCTCATTAATTAATTTATAGTACTCCCTTTGTTCACTTTTATAAGACCTTGAAGACATTTCAGACAATGTGCAAAACAGTTCATTTTATGTTGTCTGAAACGACTTACAAAAGTGAACGGAGGGAGTATCTCGTTTCGAATGACTAATTATTGCAAGGAAAACACGGCCATGGTAATACATATAGATTCATTTGCAAATGAAAGAAGATTCGTTTGCATTCTCAAATGTAAGTGCACCAGGCAGACCAGGGTCGTGTCGGGGTGGACGCTGCTTCGGTGCCTTAAAGGCACCTGCCTTTGGGTCACTGACATGTGGGCCAGCCACCTTCTGGGCCCACATGTCATGGACACAAAGGCAGATGCCTTAAGGCACCGACGCATAGTCCTGTCAGGGTGGTCGCATGTGTCGGACGGACGTGTAGCACCCAGCCACCCAACCCCTCCCTCCCTCCCCCACTCCCCCACCCCCACCCCCCAAAAAAAAGGACGACGACAAAATAAGTTCGCGTTTCCACGTTTCGGATTGAAATATCTGGCGGCCCCAATTCCAGCCCTGCAAAATCTCTCTTCTCCATCGTACCCTTCCAGGCTCAGATTGCTCAAATCCCTAATTCACCGCCAACCCAAGCAAAGTTCGAATCGCCCCTCTTCTCGTCTCTTTTCCCACCTCTGTGCCGGACGACAACGACGAAGACGACGGTCGCGCTTCACCACCGCACCGGAGCTACCTCATCTACACCCTTGTCCACCGCACCGGTTGGTCCACCGATAATCTCGGCCGCCGCAACCGACATGCCTCACAGACACCGAGTTCCACCGCATCAGGTGTGCTTCACCGACGCCATCTCCCAGCTCACCGGGGCTACTTCACCGAGCACATCATCGCACCTCCGCCCCCCGAGGCCGTTGGGGCTTCACTAACGGTCTCGTCCACCGCATCGTAGCGCTCCGCTGCCACTCAAAATCTGCATCCGTGCGCGGCCAGCCAACGCCAGCGCATCACTCTCAACGGCTCTGAAGTGACCCACACTCTAGCTAGGCGAGCATGCCCAAACGCCAACCCGAACTAGGTATCCACACATCACTCCCTTGTGCACTGTTGCAACGATGTTTGGATATCCTTTCACTGCTCTCTTAGCTTACACGCCTATGCAACTCTGACTTTAGCTCTTATTTCTTCTGGAGATATCATCTGAAACAAGCAAATCCATTTTTTAGCGAAGCCTGGCGGCACTACGGGATCTGGTACACATCCTGCAAACCCGTATAACCTTGTAAGTATCTGTCCTCCGGTACAACATCAAGGTCGATTCCTCTTATTTGATTAACCATTCGTCGTGTCAAAAATGCAGAGGGGGATGCAAGGAGCACAAGGCCTGCACATCCAAGCAAGTGCTAACATGGACTTGTACATGGAACATCCCAAGCGCAAGCAGAGCTGCAGTGAGCCTGTAAAACGAGCTAGTGTAAGTCCTTGCATTTCATTTAATTCGTATTGGCATTCGTGTATGATTTGTGTGAAGTGCGGATCCACGAATTCAAGTTACCAGGGGCGAACATTTAACTTAAAAATTACGAAGGCACTTGCACTCCAGAAATCAATATACTTGAGAAATGTGAAGCTACATGCACTTTGAAAACCAGCTAATGATCCAAAGTAGTTCAGATTATAAACACTAAATGATGCAAGCACCAAAAAACACAAAATGCAACATGGTGTACAAGGACTACAAACATGGTCTGTACCTGCTTGAATTATTCGTTCTCTGGCTGAAAATATCGAAGTGTAATTGCACCTATAACCATTGCGCAAACTACATATCAATATATCTATCCTGCACAAGTATGCCAATAGTTTCAAACAACAGATTAGAAAAGTATTTATGCTATGTTGTCATGATACAGGGACTTTCTGGTAGATGGCCTCGACGTTTCCTCAAGCTATGAAAATGCACTATAATTTTCTTGTCATCAATGCCTGCAAATCTTTGTCTCTATCAACATAGCAGATCATCATTAGACACTAAATCCTTCAATGAGCTTGCAAAATGCTTGCATTAGATCCCTCATTAGACACTATATGTTCATCACCAGGAGCATGTAAAATGTTTGCATCAAATCCTTCATTAGCGGTCTGTTCATTAGACACTTCAGGCTCAAGAAAAACATGAGCTTGTATGTTTGCATCGGAAACTTGATTAGATACATCAGATTCATTCAGTTCAGTATTGATTGGGGGAGTTATAAAATAAGTAGAAATTGGTTTCATTTTCTCATAGATTCCCTACATACAAGCAGTTTTACAACACCGTCAGGTTTAACTATTGGCCAGAAATTGAAGTGTTGAATTAGATATAATCAGGGATGTGATGTACCTGCTCGTTGCGCATGCTACTCTTGCAAGCTGCGACTGTCCATTTGCGCAAGCTTGATGCCATGCCCGTGCTGCCGCCGCTGCCTCCCACGTAGGCTACACCCAGGGTTGGATCTTCATCTTCTTGTCCTTTCGTTTGCTTGAAGCCCGGCGACCGCCCTCCAACGAGGGCGCGATGAAGTGCTGTGTCGGTCTGTCCAACGACGGCTAGGTTAGGAGGGAACCAGACTGGAGGCTGGAGCGAATGAATTGGGATTTTTCCTGCTGTCGATCACTGTGGGAGGCGCCCGTTGGGGCCGCGAGCCTGCTATAGGTCCTGCCTTGCACTTATGTTATTGGCCCATCCAAATTGAAACATTTTTCTTCATTTTTTACATTGCCTGCTCGTGCGTTGGGACGAACAAAACTAGCCTGGGCCAACCTGGACGACTCAAACTAGGTGCACACTTTCCAGCCACCTAAGGCGGCTGCCCATACCAGCCCCTATGGTGGCGTCGCCACTTTTTGCGTGTATGATTGGGTAGTGAAAAATATTCCAGTGGCACTTTTGATTTGCCCATAGAATGGTTGAATTGCTTGTTCTATGAACCGAGTTCGCCAATAATGTGAAGGATGCCGGTCTTTTCATCCTACTGTAGATAGCTTAGATCTCGATACGCCAAAAGTAATCGCATGAAATATACAATAAAGGCCAGTGTGATGCGTGTGGCTACAACTAGTCTGACTACACGTCCTCATATAACATATCAAGGACACACCATCTTACCAGATTAACCATTCGACTTACCAACGCAGTGTGGGAAGAAAGAAGTATTGGGACTGCGTATCCAAGCAATTGATGCCATTGACTCCTTCGTACAACCTTGTAAGCAAAAAAGAAGTTGCAGTGTGCTTGTACAAAGAACTAGCATAAGTTCAGTTACCTGCTTCTCGGAATTTTAGTTAGCCACTTATTGTAAAATTGTCCAATTACGTTGCTTGGCTTAATTTAGTTTGCTATTGATTACATAATGCCACAGCATGTTAATTCTATTGTAGAATGTGCCTATCTATGTGTTTAATACTTACTGTTAAGAATTACCTGTTTGCCTTAACTTAAATATCTACTTGTTTGTTTAACTACTTTGCTGCTGCAACAGCGGGTTACAATGATGTTAATAACTACTTTTCAGCATCCAATTGAAACTCTTTAATTCCTTGTTTGTTTAACTAGTTTGCTGTTATAACTCCCAGTTGAGATGTTTTGCTAACTTCAACTTTTTTGAATCCAATCGGAACTTTAACGGCAAAACAGGTTAGCCCAAGATCAAAGAGCGAGGTCCCCATGGACGTTGCATCATCCCACAGCAGTGGCACCGACCCAATCGTGCATTATGAATTGCCAACTACTGATGCTCTAGAGGCTAAACTAGTGGTAGAAAGAGATTCTGCTTCTGCACTAAGAGATGATGTTGACATGTTGAGGAAGCAAACAGCACAATCACAAGCAGTACTCAAGACAACCATTAAATATTTGGTGGATTTCAAAACGAAGCAAGCTGAGACTGACCACATTGTTAAGGTCCTGAAGGAAAAAAGGAAATTAAATTCCCACTTGGTAAATAATAGGTGAAATGTTCTTTCCATCACTGAATAACCTTTGTGTTGTTTGTTCATGTAATCAATCAAACCATTTGTTTTAGAGATCATGTAATAATTGTTTTTTAGTTTTTGGTTTGTAATTTTATTTGAGCACAAGTTTGTATTAATTGATAAGACTCGGAGCCATTTCATTTGGATTACTGTGTCAGACCTACAAATATGCCAATCGGGCTGAATGTGCATTCAGCACTAATAGAAGTATAGATGGACCATAAATGGCACGCATCAGAAAGGGCCAAGATGCTGGCTAAAAAAAGGATGTTGTTGTAGAAAAAAAATAGCGGCCTGGCTTATGTATGTTAGTTGATATTATTGATCCATATACTCTATAAGTGTTTATATGTCTGTTAGTTATGTACATTATTGGTTGATTGACTCGGTATTTGAATCTTCATACATCACTTGTGTACATATCTAAATGGGAGTACACATTATGCTGCATGTGAAATTTGAGTTGGACATGAAGTGTTCCAAATATTCGAATTCACCTTAAACTGGATTCTAGCTTCTGAATTTGAGTATCGGCATTTTTAAAGCATATTCATATATGACAGTGGAATACATCTTTGTCGTCCTTTTAAAGATACATAAAAACACATAGAATGATTTATAAAGATTCATATAGGAATACAAAATGGATTCGAATTTAGTTGCCAGGGTAAACGTGGATGCTTATTGTCCCAAAATTCGAAAGAAGTGGCAAAATGTCCACTCCCACGTCGGCTGCCCGAAGCCAAGTGTTTGGGAGATGGAAATTACTGTCTACCCATTACACGGACAATCCATCGGCCCGATTTCTACTGCTCTAAATAGGGGTAGGTTAGTAACTTCAATTAGACGTGACACGACCGCCTCTGAGCCCATTCCGACACGGTGGGCGTCAAACATGGGCGGCAAAACACATTTGATTCAAGCTCGTCCGAAAGACCTCTGTTTCTCCCTCCATTCCCTATTCATACACGGTGGGCGGCAAAACAAACTCGACTCGGCCGAAATCGATGTAGGCAAATATTTTCAATAGGGGCAGGTTTGTAGCTTCACTCAGGCGTGACACAACCACCCTACCTGTCAGCCCTGTTCATACACCATGGGCGCCAACCACCCTGTCCTCACCTGAAGTCGCTCTGGGCAAATGTTGGCGAGATGCGAGATTACCGTCCTATCACCAACCGACGAGACATCCAAATTTTAAACGGGGGCTAAGTTTGTAACTTTCCCATATTTCAGATAGGCGCGTCCCAAAAACATGGTTCCCCGTACCTCTCCCTCCATTTTCCCATTCATACACCATCCGCGCTAGAACACCCCATCCCCACACCAGCCTCCGTCCGCCACCCCATCCATCGCCGCCGTCCTCCACCACATCCATCGCCACCGTCCTCCACCATGCCAGAGCGCCTACCAAGACCGCGTCGTCCACTGCTAGAGATGGACGTTTCTCATCCACGGCGACAGACCAATAGCCTTGCATCGCGTCCTCTCGCTTCATCAGCATCGTCGTCCTCTTTGCCGGGGCCGCTTACACGACCTTCTCTTCCACCGCAACGGGACTTATCCCCCGATGCACCCGTCTACAGTCGCAGATCTGCTTCAGCGCCAACGACAGCCATCGCACCCCCGATGCCTACACGACGCTGCAAGAGAGGTGGTACTTCATATCTCCTCAACTTTTTGATCTCAACCAAAAAATAGATCTGAACTTGGTTACTCTACTTTCTTTTCAGCTCTTAGAGTTTAGTTCTTAGTTTGAAGCAAACAATGGATGCTAAATATCATTTCTCTGGTTTGCAGCTTCAAATCTGTCATGGCACAGCCATAATACATTTTAATTGATCATGCTTAGGGTTTAATTGATCAAGTTGGTTCCGTGATGGTTTCTTTAATAGAAATCAGAGGGAAACCCTCTTTTGCTAAACAAATATGCTTAGAGTTTCCCCCTTTTATGATCACTATACGATCAGAATACGTGCTTCGTGTCATTATAACACTGCTCCACCCATCAAGCTAAACAAGCTTAGTTGTTCAAATACGAATCTGATATTATTAAAACGGAGTTGTTTAATTGGTCAGCTAAATGTTCCTACATTAGTTTCGAAAATGCATGTTCGCCGCTCGGGTGTGTATCTCTACAGGGTGCCCACGGTGGGCCGACCCACCCTGGGATTTTGGGTCGTCCCAGGCCCCGATTCCCCTCTGTTCTACTGTGCGCTTCCGATCTCTACTCGCCCCCAGCCGCCTACCTCGCCGGTGACTTGCCGTCCCCGGACGGCATGACTCTAGGAGGAGACGCCGGAATAATAGGAGGCCAGGAGCCGCTCGCCCAACAGCATCACCGCTGCCTAGGTGCGCTGCCGTTCCTACCTTCCCAGTCCGTTCAGGGCTCAGGTGTGCAGCACCCACCAAGCCAACCCGATTTATCCTGAGATACGTCCTCAACACTCAGCAGCCACTCCTCATCACCCATTTTCTAATTGATTCATTACTCATTAGGCAGGACTGTCATTAGGGTTTGTTGTGTGCTCAGTGCTACCTACACTTAATGGTTCAGATGTATTTAGGTAATCTTTAGTACCTCTAAAGTTCACAGGGTTTTCAAAATTCCGGCCCTCGGAACATACACTAGTCATTTTGGATTGTTGGTCGTAGTGACATTGACCCAGATTACTACTGCAAGCCAGGTTTGTTGACAATTTTACTTGTCTTTCTTACTCATTTGATATAATATCCAATTATTCACGTCGATTAGTCGCAAACAATAAGTGCTAGACAAACTTCTTCATTCAGATTTTGAACGGTCTCTTACCGTAGTTACAATTCTACATACTTGTCCTAGTAAGCTCACATGTAAATGATTGATTCACTACATCTATGCTTGCCTTGTCATATTTTTTGTCAATATTCTTTTAGGGTGGACCACCCTGTTTCTAAATACTGGAACCGTAGACATGAGTGAATAGTATCTCTATGTGATCTCTTCCATCATGTGTGGGCAACGAACACTGCATTGTATAGAAAGAAAGTGTCATTTCCAGCTTTTACATAGGTTTTCGATCTTTTGCATGGAATACAAACTGCCTACTTGATTTGTGTCGCACTACCAACACTCCACCCTTGAAGCTAAACATTATGCCACTCATAATTGCTCAGTTTATTTGTTCAAATACGAATTTCATATGATTCTAATGTTCGTACCTCAGTTTTGAAATGTGTGCCTGCCTGTTATAGAGACATAAGGGGTTTTTATTTCTGTGTGTGGTATGGTCAACACGGTTGGGGGGGGGTGCACTTTGCATATGCAGGGGTTTATAGGGAGACACTCTTCAAGTTGAATCCGCAATGCATTCCATAGATAATCTGACTACTTTTTATGTTTTCATGAATCTCAGATTTTGAACAACATCATAATGATTATGAGCTTGCACACATGAAAATAATAAAGCAGAACAATGCCATGGCTGTCAAACTTGGCATTAAGGGACTGAAATCAAGTCTGGATGCAATGCAATGCAAACGCTCTCCACCTACGGATTCATGCTTAGAATATGATCCTAACAGTGATTCTGAGCTAGAGGGAGACCTAAGTCAATGTAGCTCCCTAGTGGAGGAGTCAGAGTCAGATACCCTATCTTATTCACCCATCAAGGTACTTGCTCTAACTTTCCAATGTTACATTGCTCGCACATATCTTGCAACTGATGCTTTGCATTGCTTCTACTTTGTTGATCTAGCATTATCTTAGTTTACACATCGTGTATGTGAATACGCCCTGCATATCCATTTTCAGTACATATTCCATCTATCATCATCCCATATTTATCCATTCAAATGTTGTTCTTGTGTATCAGACGTTCAAAAGGAAGAGGGCGATTGCTGATCGTGGAGGAGCACAAGCAAAGTATTTGGAAAAGGTAGTGGCACCTGATAAATCAAATAGCCCATTAGGTGTAGTTGCAATATCACCTGACCCACAAAACACCCCAACTCTAGCAGACTCTAGCCCTACTACACTGGTCATTTCTGATGAACCAACTCAGCAGACCCCAACTGCAGTAAATAGTATGATTATGCCAGTTGACATAGCACCAGCTTTATGACACAAAACCCCCATTCCAGCAAAGAGTACACCAAATCCAGTTGCCAAATCCCTTTTCGAACCAGAGAGAGCCCCAATTGCAGCAAATAGGACCCCTGTTCCATTTCTTCCTAGTTTAGAAGACGAAGCTTATGTTGTTGTCAGGAACTTTGTGTGCATCTTTCCTTCATGGAAAGATTATACCGCAGACACAGAACAATTTCCAGTCTTCCTCCGCAACTTACGCTTAAGTAATGTTCTAATGGTATTCATCGTCATTACTGCATATGTTTCTGCTGACAGAAGACACAAGATTTCATTCTTTTAAATAGGCGAGGAGCAAACTGGATTGTGATGACGAGCAAGGGTTGGTTGTGCTTTTCAAGCACTCATTGATGAAGTATCGTTCCTACCTGAGGCAAGTGCACTTCGATGGCAAGCCTCTGAACGAAATTTCTGTAAAATCTCCGGTGCTACATTTATCCGACGGTGACTGGAATAATCTTGTTACACATTGGTCTTGGCTGCAGCGTAAGGTACTGTCTATGATATCACATAACAATTTGAACTACATTTCTGCATTTGCCTTAATGTCTCACTTGTACAAAAACTATTAGCAGAAGAACATTCGTTCTCAAGGGACCACAAAATCTCGCAACTATAGTACACACTGCATTGCTCTTGTGAGTACCTCTTGCCCTGTATGACCATACTTACTTTCATAGCTGTTTGATTATGTAGCATTACTGCACATGTTAGCCTCGTAATCATCCATTTGGTGGACATTATAAGATCCGTATGGACTCTTACATAAATTTAGAATCAACCCAATGCTTTTGAAGAGGTTTAGCTCTGCAGTCCTCTTATAAGGACTGAATGTGGTCTATCACTGTACTTACATTAACAGCTACTCCCTCCGTCCCATAATATAAGAACGTTTTGTATAGTACACCAGTGTTCAAAACACTCTTGTATTATGGGAAGAGGGATTGGTTCATTTTGTAGCATTCTGCATCTTATCTCCCTCGCTCACCATTTACTAAAAAAGATCAGATCTATATTTAATCTTACCAACAAGTAGAATACACATACAATGCCAGTGCAGAAGTGTAGCCCATTGCTCTTGTGAGTACATTTTGTCCTGGAACGCTTGTACTTCCAGGGATTGATAGTTGATTATGTAGCATCAATCTACATCCTATCTTCATTATCCTCTATCCCTTCCAGTATTATCATATCTATAATTACTCTCTACAAAATGTAGAGTACAGGCAATGCTTATGAAGAAGATTCTGTGCTGAAATTCTTGAGTTATCCTTCCCTTGACATGGAGAAGGGCATTATAAAGTCGGTGTTAACTGTTAATGTAAGTCAGTCCTTCTAAAGCCTTTATCCTCAACTACTGTTTAATTTGCTCATACTCCCTATCGTTTACTGCTGTTTAGTTTGTTGTTTCTACCAAAATGCATGTTCGCAAGAACCGTAAGTTCTAAGTTTTACTTGTAAAACCAAATTCCTTATTCATACCATGCACATTACTTAATACTCCCTATATGTATGCTTGTTTTTTTGAATGTATAATCCGGTGTGTGGTGAAGCAGCCCACATTTGCACCTTGTCATCTCCTGTTTTATCTTACTGATGTTGCTGATGATATGAACAACATGCCATGCACATTATCCAAAATAGACACAATGATTTTCTTTGCCCTTCATCTATGCTTGTTATGTTGACATGGTAATCCAGTAGCATGGTGAAGTTCCCCGCACTATGAACAATGCCAAATTATGCTATTGATATTTTGAACTTACTCTTTATTTTCTAATTTGAAATTGGATGGAATTGATAGCATAGTTATCATCTTTATTTATACACGTGCAAAACCGGTCATCTCTTTGCTTTGTTTCAGGGTGATATGCCTCATGGCATGCACAAGTTTGCTGAAGGCTATGAGACAAACCCAACATATATTGCAGCAAAGAAGGCAAAACATCTTGAAGATAGCAAGACAACCCCAAAGTCTTGTCTTGATGTAGTGTTCAAGTTACTTGAGACTAATAGTCACACAAGCTCACATAATTCATTGTCTGAATCAGTTCTACTTCTTCAGTCCCAAGTTCTAGCAGAAAGGCATTCTGCAACTCAACTTCGACTTGAAGTCCTATCTCTAAGAAAGATTGCGCAGAACACCAATGAGAACCTCATCGCTAAACACCTACACCTGGAATCTATGACCGACATGCTAGGCCGGTCTCACAGCCTTGCTCAGCAGCTTGCGCGGTAGTTCCCCGCAAGGCTAACCTTTCTTGAACTATCTTGGAAGTGGTCTCGGTTCAGTATTATTTTGTTACGCTGCAATGGTGCCCAATTTTTGTAATCTGCTTCTTCGTTGCGCTTTATGATCACTGGTGGCGAACTTCGATGCCTAGTGGATGTAATATACCATAAATCCTTTATTGTATAGTGTAGGTTTATTCTTAGTTACTATGTCATAATTTCTTTATTGTATAGATTAGGTTTGTTCTTAATTCCTACTAGTTACTGCCATCATTCGCTATCTGAAAAAAATCAGATGTAGTCGACCGGGCTGAAACATTCGACTCTAACGGGCCTGGTTTTTAGCGGGCACAATTGGGCCGGCCTCCGTCTTTCTTGGGCCCGAATGATTGGGGCCTTCACAGATTGCGCCAGGTCCAAACTTACACCAGCCTATATTTTAGTTGGGCCTTTTGTCGACCCAACGCTTAGTTTGGCCCAGGTAGCGTTGGGCCATTAACAAGATGAATATTGTACTGCCCTGTTACGGCTGAGATGAAACCACATGCCTTTAGTAGGCCAAAATGCATGTTGGGCCTCAATTTTCACTAGTTGTCGACGGGCCTTCAGCAGGACGAAAATGTAGACCGGGCCTTTTTGGGCCCAGTTAGCTCACGGGCCGTCGCCATGCCTAAACATATCTCGGGCCTTAGTTGGCCCACTGATATCGTTGGCCTTTAAGAGGCCGAAAGCTTGGTACAGGCATCAACGGGCCGAATTACGTGACAGTCCTTTAACAGGCCCAAAGTCACGTTGGGCTTAACTGTTGCCAGCTTTAGCACAGGCCGTTAGTGGGCCCGATGTCCCGTCGGACCATATATGGCCCATGGGAAGCACGGGCCATTCCTAGGCCGAAAGTCACACCGGGCTGAAATGGGCCCATGTCTACATCAGGCCTCTAACAGGCCGAAAGTCACCGGGCTGTATTTGGGCCCAAATATTCGGCGAACAATTAATGGGCCAGATCTGGCTTTGGGCCGCAAATGGGCCCAAATATTGGGCGAACAGTTAACAAGCCAAATCTGGCTTCGGGCCGTAAATGGGCCCAAATATTGGGCGAACAATTAACGGGCCAGATCTGGCTTCGGGCCGTAAATGAGCCTTTATTAAGAAGGCCGTTATTGGGCTGGCCCACTAGTACCTGATTATGTACTACAAGCCTTTGGTTGGGCCGGCCTTTTTAACCTATATGGGCCTCTGTTGGGCCTAGCCACATGTCGACGTATCATAAGCATGTCTCCTCCAATGGACGGGCGACATCTGGCCCACTGACGAGCTCATAGGTGTTCCCTTCGGCCAACCAGAATTTTACACGTGGAAATTTCCCATTGGTCCGGGCTGTTAACGGGTTAGCGGATCCAAAATCCGACCCGATAGCTTAACGACGTTCCGTTACGGTGGAGGCCACATGTCGGTCACCCTTGACAAAAGCACTTCTGTGACGCGCGATTTATCGTCATGGAAGTGGACATTTCCGTTATGATAATTTTGGTAATGTCAGGGAACACTTCTACAATAGCACATGTATGACTATCTTGATTCTGTTATAAAATCGTCATGGATGTACATGCATGACAAAAAACGCGACCTACTGTGACAAATACGTATCATCACGGAAGTGTATTTTTTTTGTAGTGCAGGCCGAGATCGTCTCACCTTAGGCAGATCTAGAGTTGTTGAGGCTCATGGCAGAGATGCAGAGACGACCGCCAACGGTGAGGATGACATGACACCGTGCGAAGGAGGCATGACCTCGCCGGAAAGCGAGCATCGGACGCCACACATGAGCGGTGGCCAGGGGAAACGGATCAGCATGCCTAGTTTATGGAAGTCCCCCATGGAGGCAATGAGCTTAGCAACTGCTGGAGAGGCGACGGTGAATGAGAAGCATGAGTCACCGTCGTCAGTGACGTTGGAGTGGTGTTAGAGGCCACCAAAGAGGCGAGCAAGCATTAGGGCCATTGAGGTGGCACCAAGGGTGAATGGGAACTGGATGACACGCACATACAGGCGGCATCCGTGTGACTGATAGCATGGACCGATGGAGAACGACGATCAGAGCTGCGTTCATACCACGCCTTCATAGTGAAGACACAGGTCAACTAGAATTTGCAGGAGTTGGCTGAACAACATGCAGGAGGCCACAGCAGGTGGAGGTGGTGGAAGCAGGGGTAGGGTTCTAGCAAAGGAGAAAGCGAAGTTGAGGTGGCGGACCCTGGTTTGGGCAAGGATGATCTCTGCGACTGGCGAGGAGGCCACATGGAAGCGGAACACAAGAGGAGAACACATGGAAACAAAGAAATCAGCAGCACTTCCGCCAAGAGCAGCCTGGAGCAGAGCAGCGAGGATTATGGCGTCAAGGTGGCGGTTGGAGAAATCAAAGACGATGTAGAGGGGTGTTGCGAGGTGAAGTTCCGGAGTGGTGATGTAGAGGAGTGTTCGAGAGGTAAAGATTGATATATAGGACGATAGTATTCGGACACCGAAAGTGTTCCGGGGGTATCGGGTACTTATCGGGTCACCGGAAAGGAGTTTCGGGCTCCCCCGGCAAAGATACGGGCTTAATGGGCCAAGTGAGGCAACATACCAGCCCACAAGGGGCTGGTGCGGCCCCTATAGGGCCAACCATATGGGGAGGCAAGGAAAGGAGAGGAGGAGAAGGAAATTATGAAGTAGGACTCCTACTTCCTCCCCCCCTCCTTCCTTTCCCCCTTGTCCAATAAAAGGAAGGGGGAGGCCGAATTGGAGGAGGCCCCCAAGTAGGATTCCTCCTACTTGGGGCGCCCCTTGCTGCTCCCCTCCCTCTCCCACCTATATATATGGGGGGGGGGCACCGCTAGAAGACATAATATTGATTCCTAGCCGTGTGCGGCGCCCCCCCCCCCCATAGTTTATGCCTCCGGTCATATTCATATAGTGCTTAGGCGAAGCCCTGCATGGATCACTTCACCGTCACCATCGCTACGCCGTTGTGCTGATGGAACTCATCTACTTCCTCGATGCTCTACTGGATCAAGAGTTCGAGGGACGCCATCGAGCTGAATGTGTGCAGAACACGGAGGTGTCGTACATTCGGTGCTTGATCGGTCGGAACAAGAAGAAGTTCGACTACATCAACCGCGTTGTCAAATGCTTCCACTTTTGGTCTACGAGGGTACGTAGACACACTCTCCCCCTCTCGTTGCTATGCATCTTCTAGATAGATCTTGCGTGATCGTAGGAATTTTTCTGAAATTGCATGCTACGTTCCCAATAGTGGCATCATGAGCCAGGTCTATGTGTAGATGATATGCACGAGTAGAACACAAAGAGTTGTGGGCGGTGATCGCCATACTGCTTACCACCAATGTCTTATTTTGATTTGGTGATATTGTTGGATGAAGCGTCCCGGACCAACCTTACATGACCACGTTCATGACACCGGTTCCGCCGACAGACATGCAACTAGTTTTGTATAATGGTGGATGGCGGGTGTCTGTTTCTCCTACTTTAGTTGAATCAAATTTGACTGCGGTCGGTCCTTGTTGAAGGTTAAAACAACAAACTTGATAAATCACCATTGTGATTTTGTGCGTAGGTAAGAACGGTTCCTGCTAGAAGCCCATAGCAGCCATGTAAAACTTCCAACAACAAAGTAGAGGACGTCTAACTTGTTTTTGCAGGGCATGTTGTGATGTGATATGGTCAAGACATGATGTGATATACATGGTTGTATGAGATGGTCATGTTTTGTAAAATTATCGGCAACCGGCAGGAGCCTTATGGTTGTCTCCTTATTGTATGAAATGCAAATGCCATGTGATTTCTTTACTTTATCACGATGCGTTAGCGATAGTCGTAGAAGCAATAGTTGGTGAGACGACCACGATGCAACGATGGAGATCAAGGTGTCGAGACGGTGACAATGGAGATCATGACGATGCTTTGGAGATGGAGATCAAAAGCACAAGATGATGATGGCCATATCATGTCACATATTTTGATTGCATGTGGTGTTTATCTTTTATGCATCTTATTTTGCTTAGACCGATGGTAGCATTATAAGATAAACCTATCACTAAATTTCAAGGTATAACTGTTCTCCCCGAGTATGCACCATTGCGAAAGTTCATCGTTTCGAGACACCACGTGATGATCGGGTGTGATAGACTCTACGTTCACATACGACGGGTGTAAGGCAGTTTTACACACGTGGAATACTTGAGTTAAACTTGATGAGCCTAGCATGTTAAGACATGGCCTTGGAACACTTGAGACCGAAAGGTCGAATGTGAATCATATAGTAGATATGATCAACATAGAGATGTTCACCATTGATGACTAACCCATCTTACGTGATGATCGGACACGGGTTAGTTGATTTGGATCACGTATCACTTAGATGACTTGAGGGATGTCTATTTAAGTGGGAGTTCTTAAGTAATTTGATTAATGAACTTTAATTTATCATGAACTTAGTCATGATTGTATTTGCAAATTATGTTGTAGATTAATAGCTCGCGTTGTTGCTCCCTTTTGTTTCTTGATATGTTCCTAGAGAAAACTAAGTTGAAAGATGATAGTAGCAATAATGCAGACTGTGTCCGTGATCTGAGGATTATCCTCATTGATGCATAGAAGAATTATGTACTTAATGCACACTGCTAGGTGACAGACCTATTGCAGGAGCTAATGCAGACGTTATGAATATTTGGCAAGCTCAATATGATGAATACTTAATAGTTTAGTGCACCATGCTTTACGGCTTAGAATCGAGACTTCAAAAACCGTTTTGAACGGCACGGAGCATATGAGATGTTCCAAGAGCTGAAATTGGTTTTCAGACTCATGCCCATGTCGAGAGGTATGAGACCTTTGCCAAAGTACTTTGCCTACAAGATGGAGGAGAATAGCTCAGCCAGTGAGCATGTACTCAGAATGTATGGGCACTACAATCACTTGAATCAAGTGGCAGTTAATCTTCCAGATAAGATAGTGATTAACTGAGTTCCCTAGTCACTATCACCAAGTTACTAGAACTTCATGATGAACTATAATATGCAAGGGATGACGAAAATGATTCCCGAGCTCTTTGCGATGCTGAAATCAGCGAAGGTAGAAATCAAGAAAGAACATCAAATGTTAATGGTTAACAAGACCACTGGTTTCAAGAAAAGGGCAAAGGGAAAGAAAGGGAACTTCAAGAAGAATGGCAGGCAAGTTGCCACTCCCGCGACGAAGACCAAAGCTAGACCTAAGCCTGAAACTGAGTGCTTCTACTACAAAGGAAATGGTCACTAGAAGCGGAACTGCCCCAAATACTTGGCGGATAAGAAGGATTGCAAAGTGAACAAAGGTATATTTGATATACAGATTATTGATGTGTACTCTACTAGTGTTCGTAGAAACCCCTGGGTATTTGATACCGGTTCAGTTTCTGAGATTAGTAACTCAAAACAGGAGTTGCAAAATGAACAGAGACTAGTTAAGGACGAGGTGTCGATGTGTGTTGGAAGTGATTCCAAGTTGAGAAGATCACCATCGCATATTCCCTCTAACTTTGGGATTAGTGTAGAACCTAAATAAATGTTATTTAGTGTTTGCGTTGAGTATGAATATGATTAGATCATGTTCATTGCAATACGATTATTGATTTAAGTCAGAGAATAATTCTTGTTCTGTTTACTTGAATAAAACCTTCTATGGTCATACACCCAATGTGAATGGTTTATTGAATCTCGATCGTGATGATAAACATATTCATAATATTGATGCCAAAAGAAGCAAAGTTGATAATGATAGTGTAACATATTTGTGGCACTGCCGTTTAGGTCATAATGATATAAAGCGCATGAAGAAACTCCATGCAAATGGACTTTTTCAATCACTTGATTATGAATCATTTGATACTTGCGAACCATGCCTCATGGGAAAGATGACTAAAACTCCATTGTCCAGAACAATGGAGCAAGCTAATGATTTATTGGATATAATACATATCGATGTATGTGGTACGATGAGTGTTGAAGCACGCGGCGGGTATCGTTATTTTCTGACCTTCATAGATGATTTGAGCAGATATGGGTATATCTACTTAATGAAACACAAGTCTGAAACATTTGAAAAGTTCAAACAATTTCAGAGTGAAGTGGAGAATCATCGTGACAAGAAAATAAAGTTTCTACGATCTGATCGCAGAGGCGAATATTTGAGTTACGAGTTTGGCCTTCATTTGAAACAATGTGAAATAGTTTCACAACTCACGCCACCTAGAACACCACAATGTAATGGTGTGTATGAACGCTGTAATCGTACTTTCTTAGATATGGTGCAATTTATGATGTCTCTTACCGATTTACAACTATTGTTTTGGGCTATGCATTAGAGGCAGCTGCATTCACGTTAAATAGGGCACTGTCTAAATCCGTTGAGACGACATTGTATGAACTATGGTTTGGCAAGAAACCTAAGCTGCCATTTCTTAAAATTTGGGGTTGCGACACTTATGTCAAAAGGCCTCAGCCTGATAAGCTCGAACCCAAACCAGAGAAGTGCGCCTTCATAGGATACCCTAAGGAAACAATTGGGTACACCTTCTACCAAAGATTCGAAGGCAAGATTTTTGTTGCTAAGTATGGGTCCTTTCTAGAGAAGGAGTTTCTCACGAAAGAAGTGAATGGGAGGAAAGTAGAACTTGATGAGGTAATTGTACCTTCTCTCAAATTGGATAGTAGTACATCACAGAAAACTATTTTCATGATTCCTACACCAACTACAGAGGAAGCTAATGATGAAGATCATGAAACTTCAGATAAAGTTACTACTAAACTTCGTAGGTCGACTAGAGCATGATGCACACCAGAGTGGTATGGTAATCCTATCCTGGAAGTTATGTTATTAGACCGTGGCGAACCTACAAACTACAAAGAAGCTATGATGAGCCCAAATTTTGGCATATGGCTTGAGGCCATGAAATCTGAGATAGGAGTAGATCACTAGACATCGGTCAAAATTATCCTTAGAGGACTAAGGAAATATTTCTCGGTTATGGAAGTGATAAAGAGTTTGTCGTAAGGAGTTACATCAATGCAGGCTTTGACACTGATCTAGATGACTCTAAGTCTCAGTCTAGATACATATTGAACATGGGAGCAATTAGCTATAGTAGCTCCATGCAGAGCATTGTAGACATAGAAATTTGCAAAATACATACGGATCTGAATTTAGCATACCCGTTGACTAAACTTCTCTCACAAGCAAAACATGATCACACCTTAGTACTCTTTGGGTGTTAATCAAATAGCGATGTGAACTAGATTATTGACTCTAGTAAACCCTTTAAGGGTTGGTCACATGGCAATGTGAACAATGGGTGTCAATCACGTAAAGATGTGAACTATTGGTGTTATATCACATGGCGATGTGAACTAGATTATTGACTCTAGTGCAAGTGGGAGACTGAAGGAAATATGCCCTAGAGGCAGTAATAAAGTTATTATTTTATATTTCCTTATATCATGATAAATGTTAATTATTCATGGTAGAATTGTATTAACCGGAAACTTGATTCATGTGTGGATACATAGACAAAACACTGTGTCCCTAGTAAGCCTCCACTAGACTAGCTCATTAATCAAAGATGGTTAAGTTTCCTAACCATAGACGTGTGTTGTCATTTGATGAACGGGATCACATCACTAGGAAAATGATGTGATGGACATGACCCATCCGTTAGCTTAGCATTTTGATCGTTCAGTTTATTGCTATTGCTTTCTTCATGTCAATTACATGTTCCTCCGACTATGAGATTATGCAACTACCGGATACCGGAGGAATGCCTTGTGTGCTATCAAACGTCACAACGTAACTGGGTGATTATAAAGATTCTCTACCGGTATCTCCGAAGGTGTCTGTTGGGTTGGCATAGATCGAGATTAGGATTTGTCACTCCGAGTATCGGAGAGGTATCTCTGGGCCCTCTCGGTAATGCACATCATAAGAAGCCTTGCAAGCAAAGTGACTAATGAGTTAGTTGTGGGATGATGTATTATGGAACGAGTAAAGAGACTTGCCAGTAACGAGCTTGAACTAGGTATGAAGATACCGACGATCGAATCTTGGGCAAGTAACATACCGATGATCAAAGGAACAACGTATGTTGTTATTACGGTTTGACCGATAAAGATCTTCGTAGAATATGTAGGAGACAATATGAGCATCCAGGTTCCACTATTGGTTATTGACCGGAGAGGTATCTCGGTCATGTCTACATAGTTCTCAATTAACCAATAGTGGAACCTGGATGAGATCATGATTTGTATTATATGAGTTATGTGATTTGGTGATCGAATGTTTTTTGGAGTCCCGGATGAGATCACAGACATGACGAGGAGTCTCGAAATGTTTGAGAGGTAAAGATTGGTATATAAGAAGATAGTATTCGGACACCGGAAGTGTTCCGGGGCTACCGCGTCACCGGAAAGGAGTTTCGTGCACCCCCGGCAAAGATATGGGCTTAATGGGCCAAGTGAGGGAACAGACCAGCCCACAAGGGGCTGGTGCGCCCCCTATAGGGCCAGCCATATGGGGAGGAAAGGAAAGGAGAGGAGGAGAAGGAAAGTATGAAGTAGGACTCCTACTCCCTTCCCCTCCCCCCTCCTCCCTTTCCCCCTTGTCCAACAAAAGGAAGGGGGGAAAGTATGAAGTAGGATTCCTCCTACTTGGGGCACCCCTTGCTTCTCCCCTACTTCTCCCTGTTGGGGAACGTAGTAATTTCAAAAAACTTCCTACCCACACGCAAGATCATAGTGATGCATAGCAACGAGAGGGGAGAGTGTGTCCACGTACCCTCGTAGACCGAAAGCGGAAGCGTTATGACAACGCGGTTGATGTAGTCGTACGTCTTCACGATCCGACTGATCTTAGCACCGAACATACGGCACCTCCGCAATTAGCACACGTTCTGCTCGGGGACGTCCCTCGTACTCTTGATCCAGTTGAGGCTGAGGGAGAGTTTTGTCAGCACAACGGCATGGTGAAGGTGATGATGAAGTTACCATTATAGGGCTTAGCCTAAGTTCTATGACGATATGACCGAGGTGTGTAACTGTGGAGGGGGGCACCGCATATGGCTAAACAATGTCAACTTTTGTGTTCTAGGGTGCCCCCTGCCCCCATATATAAAGGAGCAAGGGGGGAGGCCGGCCGGCCCTTAGTGCGCGCCAAGGAGGGGAGGAGTCCTCCACCTACTAGGAGTAGGACTCCTCCTTTCCTGGTCCAACTAGGAGGGAAAGGGGAAAGGAAGGAGAGGGAGAGGGAGAGGGAAAGAGGGGTCGCGCCCCCTCCCTAGTCCAATTCGGACTCCCCTTGGGGGGGTGCACCACCTCCTGGGCTGCTGCCCTCTCTCTCCCCTAAGGCCCACTAAGGACCAATACTTCCCTGGGGGGGGGGGTCCGGCAACCCCTCCAGCACTCTAGTTTTCTCCGAAATCACCCGAAACATTTCCGGTGTCTGAATATAGCCGTCCAATATATCAATCTTTATGTCTCGACCATTTCGAGACTCCTCGTCATGTCCGTGATCATATCCAGGACTCCGAACTATCTTAGGTACATCAAAACACATAAACTCATAATACCTGATCGTCACCGAACGTTAAGCGTGCGGACCCTACGGGTTCGAGAACTATGTAGACATGACTGAGACACGTCTCCGGTCAAGAACCAATAGCTTAACCTGGATGCTCATATTGGTTCCTACAAATTCTACGAAGATATTTATCGGTCAAACCGCATAACAACATACGTTGTTCCCTTTGTCATCGTTATGTTACTTGCCCGAGATTCGATCGTCGGTATCTCAATACCTAGTTTAATCTCGTTACCGGCAAGTTTCTTTACTCATTGCATAATACTTCACCCCGCAACTAACTCATTAGTCGTCATGCTTGCAAGGCTTATAGTGATGAGTATTACCTAGAGGGCCCAGAGATACCTCTCCGAAACACGGAGTGACAAATCCTAATCTCGATCTATGCCAACCCAACAAACACCTTCGGAGACACCTGTAGAGCACCTTTATAATCACCCTTTTACGATGTGACGTTTGGTAGCACACAAAGTATTCCTCCGGTATTCGGAAGTTGCATAATTTCATAGTCTAAGGAACTCGTATAAGCCATGAAGAAAGCAGTAGCAACGAAACTAACACGATCATAATGCTAAGCTAACTGATGGGTCATGTCCATCACATCATTTTCCTAATGATGTGATCCTGTTCATCAAATGACAACACATGTCTATGGTTAGGAAACATAACCATCTTTGATTAACGAGCTAGTCAAGTAGAGGCATACTAGGGACTATAGGTTTTGTCTATGTATTCACACATGTACTAAGTTTCCGGTTAATACAATTCTAGCATGAATAATAAACATTTATCATGAATTAAGGAAATAAATAATAACTTTATTATTGCCTCTAGGGCATATTTCATTCAGCATCCCACTTGCACTAGAGTAAATAATCTAGATTACATAGTAATGATTCTAACACCCATGGAGCTTTGGTGCTGATCATGTTTTGCTTGTGAGAGAGGCTTAGTCAACGGGTCTGCAACATTCAGATCCGTGTGTATCTTGTAAATCTCTATGTCCCCTTCCGACACTTGATGATGGATGGAATTGAAGCGTCTCTTGATGTGCTTGGTGATCTTGTGAAATCTGGATTCCTTTGCCAAACCAATTGCACCAGTATTGTCACAAAAGATTTTCATTGGACCCGATGCACTAGGTATGACACCTAGATCGGATATGAACTCCTTCATCCAAACTCCTTCATTCGCTGCTTCCGAAGCAGCAATGTACTCTGCTTCACACGTAGATCCCGCCAAGACGCTCTGCTTGGAACTGCACCAACTGACAGCTCCTAGATCAGTGTCAAAGCTTGCATCGACATAACCATTTACGATTTGCTCCTTTTCACCTCCATAAACGAGAAACATATCCTTAGTCCTTTTCAGGTATTTCATGATGTTCTTGACCGTTGTCTAGTGCTCCACTCTGGGATTACTTTGGTACCTATGATTATAGCAAGACATACATCAGGTCTGGTACACAGCATTGCATACATGATAGAACCTATGGCTGAAGCATAGGGAATGACTTTCATTTTCTCTCTATATTCTGCGGTGGTCGGGCTTTGAGTCTGACTCAACTTCATACCTTGTAACACAGGCAAGAACCCTTTCTTTGACTGATCCATTTTAAACTTCTTCAAAACTTTATCAAGGTATGTGCTTTGTGAAAGTCCAATTAAGCGTCTTGATCTGTCTCTATAGATCTTGATGCCCAATATGTAAGCAGCTTCTCCAAGGTCTTTCATAGAAAAACTCTTATTCATGTATCCCTTTATGCTATCCAGAAATTCTATATCATTTCCAATCAACAATATGTCATGTACATATAAGATCAGAAATGCTACAGAGCTCCCACTCACTTTCTTGTAAATACAGGCTTCTCCAAAAGTATGTATAAAACCATATACTTTGATCACACTATCAAAGCGTTTATTCCAACTTCGAGAGGCTTGCACCAGTCCATAAATGGATCGCTGGAGCTTGCACACTTTGCTAGCACCCTTTGGATCGACAAAACCTTCCGGTTGCATCATATACAACTCTTCTTCCAGAAATCCATTCAGGAATGCAGTTTTGACATCCATCTGCAAAATTTCATAATCATAAAATGCAGCAATTGCTAACATGATTCGGACAGACTTAAGCCTCACGACGAGTGAGAAAGTCTCATCGTAGTCAACTCCTTGAACTTGTTGAAAATCTTTTTGCGACAAGTCGAGCTTTTTAGATAGTAACACTACTATCAGCGTCCGTCTTCCTCCTAAAGATCCATTTATTCATAATGGCTTGCCGATCATCGGTTAAGTCCACCAAAGTCCACACTTTGTCCTCATACATGGATCCCATTTCATATTTCATGGCCTCAAGCCATTTCGCGGAATCTGGGCTCATCATCGCTACCTCATAGTTCGTAGGTTCATCATGGTCTAGTAACATGACTTCCATAATAGGATTACCGTACCACTATGGTGCGCATCGTACTCTGGTTAACCTACGAGGTTCGATAGTAACTTGATCTGAAGTTTCATGATCATTATCATTAGCTTCCTCACTAATTGGTGTAGGAATCACTGGAACTGATTTCTGTGATGAACTACTTTCCAATTCAGGAGAAGGTACAATTACCTCATCAAGTTCTACTTTCCTCCCACTCACTTCTTTCGAGAGAAACTCCTTCTCTAGAAAGGATCCATTCTTACAACAAAGATTTTGCCTTCGGATCTGTGATAGAAGGTGTACCCAACAGTTTCCTTTGGGTATCCTACGAAGAAGCACTTCTCGATTTGGAATCGAGCTTATCAGGTTGAAGATTTTTCACATAAGCAATGCAGCCCCAAACTTTAAGAAACAACAACTTTGGTTTCTTGCCAAACCACTTTTCATAAGGCGTCGTCTCAACGGATTTTGATGGTTCCCTATTTAAAGTGAATGCAGCCATCTCTAAAGCATAACCCCAAAACGATAGCGGTAAATCAGTAAGAGACATCATAGATCGCACCATATATAATAAAGTACGGTTACGATGTTCAGACACACCATTTCGCTGTGGTGTTCCAGGTGGCGTTAATTGTGAAACTATCCCATGTTGGTTAAAATGAAGACCAAACTCATAACTCAAATACTCTCCTCCATGATCAGATCGTAGAAACTGTATTTTCTTGTTATGATGATTTTCCACTTCACTCTAAAATTCTTTGAACTTTTCAAATGTTTCAGACTTATGCTTCACTAAGTAGATATAACCATATCTGCTCAAATCATCTATGAAGGTAAGAAAATAACGATACCCACCACGAGCTTCAATACTCATTGGACCGCATACATCAGTATGTATTATTTCCAACAAGTCAGTAGCTCCTTCCATTGTTCTGGAGAACGGAGTTTTAGTCATCTTGCCCATAAGGCACGGTTCGCAAGCACCAAGTGAATCATAATCGAGTGATTCCAAAAGTCCATTGGTATGGAGTTTCTTCATGCGCTTTACACTGATATGACCCAAACAGTAGTGCCACAAGTAAGTTGCACTATTGTTATTAAACTTCAAACTTTTGGGTTCAACACTATGAATATGTGTATCACTACTATTGAAATTCAACAAAAATAGACTACTTAGCAGGGGTGCATAACCATAAAAGATATTACTCATATAAATAGAACAACCATTATTCTCTGATTTAAATGAATAACCGTCTCACATAAAACAAGATCTAGATATAATGTTCATGCTCAACGCTGGCACCAAATAACAATTATTTAGGTCTAAAACTAATCCCGAAGGTAGATGTAGAGGTAGCGTGCCGACCGCGATCACATCGACTTTGGAACCATTTCCCATGTGCATCCTCAGCTCGTCCTTAGCCAATCTTCGCTTAATCCGCAGCCCCTGTTTCAAGTTGCAAATATGAGCAACAGAACCAGTATCAAATACCCAGGTGCTACTGCGAGCATTAGTTAAGTACACATCAATAACATGTATATCAAATCTACCTTTCACTTTGCCATCCTTCTTGTCTGCCAAATACTTGGGGCAGTACCTCTTACAGTGACCAGTCCCTTTGTAGTAGAAGCACTCAGTTTCAGGATTAGGTCCAGACTTGGGTTTCTTCTCTTGACAAGCAACCTTTTTGCCATTCTTCTTGAAGTTCCCTTTCTCCCCTTTGCCCTTTTTCTTGAAACTAGTGGTCTTATTGACCATCAACACTTGATGCTCCTTTCTGATTTCTACCTCCACGGCCCTTAGCATCGTGAAGAGCTTGGGAATAGTCTTGTCCATCCCTTGCATATTATAGTTCATCACAAAGCCTGTATAGCTTGGTGGTAGTGATTGAAGAACTCTGTCAATGACACAATCAACTGGAAGATCAACTCCCAACTGAGTCAAGTGATTATGATACCCAGGCATTTTGAGTATGTGTTCACTGACAGAACTATTCTCCTCCATTTTGCAGCTGTAGAACTTGTTGGAGAATTCATATCTCTCAACTCGGGCATTTGCTGAAATATTAAATTCAACTCCTGGAACATCTCATATGCTCCATGACGTTCAAAATGTAGTTGAAGTCCCGATTCTAAGCCGTAAAGCATGGCACACTGAACTATCGAGTAGTTATCAGCTTTGCTCTGCCATACTTTCTTAACGTCATCAGTAGCATCAGCAGCAGGCCTGGCACCTAGCGGTGCTTCCAAGACGTAATTCTTCTGTGCAACAATGAGGATAATGCTCAAGTTACGGACCCAGTCCGCGTAGTTGCTGCCATCATCTTTCAACTTAGCTTTCTCTAGGAACGCATTAAAATTCAAAGGAACGGTAGCACGGACCATTGATCTACAACAACATAGACATGCAAAATACTATCAGGCACTAAGTTCATGATAAATTAACATTCAATTAATCATATTACTTAGGAACTCCCACTTAGATAGACATCCCTCTAATCATCTAAGTGATCACATGATCCAAATCAACTAAACCATGTCCGATCATCACGTGAGATGGAGTAGTTTTCAATGGTGAACATCACTATGTTGATCATATCTACTATATGATACACGCTGAACCTTTCGGTCTTAGTGTTCCGAGGCCATATCTGCATATGCTAGGCTCGTCAAGTTTAACCCGAGCATTCTGCGTGTGCAAAACTAGCTTGCACCCGTTGCATGTGATCGTAGAGCTTATCACACCCAATCATCACGTGGTGTCTCGGCACGACGAACTGTAGCAACGGTGCATACTCAGGGAGAACACTTGTACCTTGAAATTTAGTAAGGGATCATCTTATAATGCTACTGACGTTCTAAGCAAAATAAGATGCATAAAGGATAAAAATCACATGCAATCAAAATATATGACATGATATGGCCATCATCATCTTGTGCTCATGATCTCCATCATCGAAGCATCATCATGATCTCCAACGTCACCGACACGACACCTTGATCTCCATCGTAGCATCGTTGTCATCTCGCCAACTATTGTTACTACGACTATCGCTACCGCTTAGTGATAAAGTAAAACAATTACATAGTGATTGCATTGCATACAATAAAGCGACAACCATATGGCTCCTGCCAGTTGCCGATAACTTTGTTACAAAACATGATCATCTCATACAACAATTTATATCACATCATGCTTGACCATATCGCATCACAGCAAGCCTTGCAAAAACAAGTTAGACGTCCTCTACTTTGTTCTCGCAAGTTTTACGTGGCTGCTACGGGCTTCTAGCAAGAACCATTCTTACCTACGCATCAAAACCAAAACATTTTTTTGTCAAGTGTGCTGTTTTAACCTTCAACAAGGATCGGGCGTAGCCACACTCGATTCAACTAAAGTTGGAGAAACAGACACTCACCAGCCACATATGTGCAAAGCACGTCGGTAGAATCAGTCTCGCGTAAGCGTACATGTAATGTCGGTCTGAGCCGCTTCATCCAACAATACCGTCGAATCAAAATATGACATGTTGGTAAGTAGTATGACTATTATCACCCACAACACTTTGTGTTCTACTCGTGCGTACAACATCTACGCATAAACCTAGCTCAGATGCCACTGTTGGGGAACGTAGTAATTTCCAAAAATTTCCAACGCACACGGAAGATCATGGTGATGCATAGCAACGAGAGGGGAGAGTGTGTCGACGTACCCGTGTAGATCGAAAGCAGAAGCGTTATGACAACAACGTTGATGTAATCGTACGTCTTCACGATCCGATCAATCTTAGCACATAATGTATGACACCTCCGCGATCAGCACACGTTTAGCTTGGGGACGTCCCTCGTACTCTTGATCTTGTTGAGGCCGAGGGACAGTTTCGTTAGCACAACGGCGTGGTGACGGTGATGATGAAGTTATCGGCGTATGAAAGTGCGTTATATCGTCTAGAGGGGGGTGAATAGGTGATTTTTATGAATTCTTCACTGAGGAATTTGCTGGTGAGGAAATTACTAAATGAAGAATTATGAGCAGCGGAATAAGTACTCAGAGGTAAACATAACAGAATACAAGCATAGTCATCATGATGAGATGAAGACAAGCACAGAGTACAAAAAGCGTAAACACATGATAACACAAGAAAGAAGAAGACAGACTGAAGAAATTGAACTGAGGAAATTGAGAAAGTCTTCAGGCAAAGTCTTCAAACAGATATGAACAGGTACACAACAACAGACATGAGGAAATGAAAGAGTTGAGGAAATAGAACCAGTAAGCTCGGTGAAGACAATGATTTGGTAGACCAGTTCCAACTGTTGTCTCAGTTGTACATCTGGTTGGAGCGGCTGAGTATTGAAACTCGAGGACACCCAGTCGCGGACACACAGTCCTCACCGTATTCCCCTTGAGCTAAGGTCACACAGACCTCGCCCAATCACTCGTGGTAAGTCTTTAGGTGACTTCCGAACCTTCACAAACTCGGTCACTCGCCGATCCACAATTCCTCCTGGATGCTCTAGACCTTGACGCCTAACCATCCGGAAGAAGCACAGTCTTCAAAGGAAACAAGCGTCAGATCCATGCAGGATCAATCTCTTCAGTGATGCTCAATCACTTTGGGTTTGTAGGTGTTGGGTTTGGGGTTTTCCTCACTTGATGATTTTCGCTCAAAGTCCTCGGAGGATGGGGTGCTCTCAAATGACAAGTGTCAGTTTCTCTCGGAGTAGCCAACCAGCTAGCGGTTGTGGTGGGCGGCTATTTATAGCCTAGGGAGCAGCCCGACATGATAAGGCATAAATGCCCTTGTCTGATATGACCGTTAGGTGGGTAGATATTTTGGAACAGCTGGCGCATAGCACCGCAACGGTCAGAATTTTAACTATCAAAATCCTCAGGGATATCATGTCCCTCACTGTGTAGGCAATTCGCACTGGCGAATTCCTAACTCCTGAGTCAGAAAAAATTCCTCAGAGACCAGAAGAACTTCGTCTCTGTCACTGAAGAATATGACTGAACTGTATGAGATTTCCAATGGCTTTACTCGAAGGGATTGGTAGGTGTAGGATTTTGAGTTGAGCATCACATGGAAATTTTTCCTTAGTATTTCCTCGACCCTCTTTAACAGTACGGTGTTTCCTATGACTCAAGAAAGAGAAAATGAAACTACAAAAACAAAAGTCTTCACGCTTCATGTTCCTTGAATGATTGCCATGTCTTCAAGGTCACACCAATTTCTTCACTTTCAAAGTCTTCAGAAAGTCTTCAGTAATCCAAAGTCTTCAGTTGAAGAACATCATTTTTAGGGGTCGACTTTCTCTGTAAATATCAAACTCCTCATAGACTTATAGACCTGTGTACACTCACAAACGCATCAGTCCCTTAACCTATAAGTCTTCAATACACCAAAATCACTAAGGGGCACTAGATGCACTTACAATCTCCCCCTTTTTGGTGATTGATGACAATATAGGTTAAGTTTTCAATGCGGATAAATATATGAAGTCTAGATACTGATGTTGAGGAATTTGATTGCAAGATATAGAAGAACTCCCCCTGAAGATGTGCATAGTGAGGAATTTGCTTTTGAAGCAATGCACACTTGAAGATTATAATCATGGAGATCCCCCCTATATCTTGTAATTCATACACGCATTTGATATATAATATGAACAATTTGAAATGCATGATGAAATATGGTGACTGATGTAATTCAGCATGCGTGCATTGACATTAATGAGGAATAAGCATGCAGAAGAACACATCAAAAGTATGAGGCCACCATAGAGTTTAAGATTACAACTCGATCCAGCAAAGTCATCAGAAGAATGAGAGTTGTAACTTAGCCAAAAAATCCCATATAGGATAGACCCGCTTGAAGACTAACTCAAATTTCTCCCCCTTTGTCATCAAATGCCCAAAAGGGTTGAAACTAAGGACTAACGCCCCTGAAGAATATCATGATGATGGAGGAGCGCCAGCGTTGTCAGGGTCTTGAGTCGTTGTAGGGCCTACTTTAGTGTCGTCCAAGTCTTCATGCTCGTCCGTGGCTCGTGATGAAGAATATGAGCTAGCCAACAAGGAAGGAACCTTGACCTTCTTGTATTTCTTCGATGGAGGAGCAGACCAATCAAAGTCTTCCTTGAAGCCCATTTGCTTCAAATCTTCTTAACCATATAGATGTGAGAGAATAGCCCAGGTGCGATCAAACACTTCATGGAGGTAGTAATGGTTTTTGTTCACTGCATTATGTATGGAAGTCATGTTGTGAAGAATGGAGCCAAACTGACGCTTAACCCACTTGTGATTGCGATCCACCTTCTGGTGAAGACTTATAAGCAGTTCACGGTCAGTCGTCACACGAGGAGCAGTAGTTTGAGGACTTGACTTGGTAGCATTGGCAACAGAATCATGAGTGGCAGAGTCATCATTGGTGGAGTAAGATGCAACTTTGCTTAATTGACCATCCAATGGACGAATGCCTTCATCGATAACGGCTGGTGACTTGCCCTTCTCATCAGATGAGGAAATTGTCCGCTTGAGGACTTCAATAGGGGGCAAGTAGCTGAGGTGATTCTGAAAATCAGCCTTGTAGTTCAGTGAAGACCTTGTTTTGAGGAATCTCATGATCCACGACGCGTAATGCTTCAGCTAAAATGGTGAAAGTGCAACATTCGCCAGGGTCCTCATGAAGAAATCATGATAGTTTATGGGGATGCCATGCATGATGTTGAAAAGCATATTTTTCATCATTCTGATAATTTCTTCATCGGATGAGTCATGGCCTTTGATGGGACTCATGGTCTTCGTCAGAATGTAGTAGATGGTTCTTGGCACATAGAGCAATTCCTTCACGAGGAATTTGGTCCTTGGGGCTTGACTCGGCTTCAGCGGCTTCATGAGCACTTACATATAGTGATTAGTGAGTTCAGGCTCATCATACAGACAACGAGCACCATCAGGTGGAGGACTGATTGGCAAGGCACGAAGCAATTACGAGGCTGGTGCCTTGTAATGAGTGTTTTCAGTCATCCAGTCCAACACCCACGAGTTGATGTCAGCAGCATCACCTATGATATGCAGAGTTGCATAGAACTGAAGAATAAGCTCTTCATTCCAATCAACTATGTCAGAGCAGAAATTGAGCAAGCCAGCATCATGAAGCATGCTGAGGACTTGAGACAAGCAAGGCATGGATTCCATGTCCACATGAGGAATGTGCTCGTGGTCGAAGACTTTGTCCTTGTTGAAGAGTACTGAGGAATAGAAGTTGGCCGGGCTGGCAGTCCAGAAACGGTTCCTTCCAAGACGAGCATTGTCATAGGGGTTGAATTCAGTGAAGAACACATGCTCGCTGAAGAAATCATCAGCCTTGAATTTTTGCTTCTTGGAGAAGGGATCCTTTGGCTTGGGCTGAGGAGTGTCAGTAAATTGCATCACCACCTCAGGAATTGCAATCTCAGGTTCCTCAGGCTGAGGAATTTCAGGCTCTTCTGCAGCTTCAACCTGGGTCTTCAATTATTCATTGACAATTTCTTCAGCACTAGTGGCTGGAATTTCTTCATGAACACATGGGGTTGCATGAGGTTCTTCAGATCCCATTTGCACTTCAGTGGCAGCAGGGGACTGAGGAATTGCTTGGAGTGGAGTGAACATTGGAGAGTTGGGGAGCTGACTGTCCCAAAATTCATCGTTGACCACAGGATTGGTACAGCCAATGTCCACATCCTCATCTTCTATTTCTTCAACACCTGCCTCTTCGGCAGTGAACTAAGGCATAGGTGAGGAAATGACTGGGGTTGAAGGGATTTCACCCACTTAAATTTCTTCGTTCAACTGCTCTGTCGAAGCAGCAGAAGGAGTTTCTTCATCAGATTCATTGGGAATCACATAATCTTCACCAAAAGGAACAAGGTACTTTGATGGCATGGAGGAGACCGGAATGGCATCAATTGGGTTGTAAATTGAGCTAGTCAGTGGCTTCATCTTCTTCGGAGCTGAAGAATTTGATGAAGTTGATGCCTTCCTTTTCTTCACAGCTGCACGCTCTGCAGCCTTGGTCTTCTTCACATCTGATGCAGATGGAAGGATCGGAGTTGGTGTAGGCGCAGGAGGTGCAGAGGACTTTTGTCCATTTTCCTCAGGCACAACTGTTGCAGTTGCCCTGACTTGTTCACTTTCTTCAGGCGCACCACTAGGGGATGCCCTGGCAATATCTTCAGCGGCTGGAATGGAGTCATCAGCCCTGTCACTCTCATTTTCTTCAGCAGTCTGATTGTCATCAGCGGTGCTGGCATGTTCTTCAGTAGGCTGAGCAGATGCTACAGCCTGAGTAACTTCAACATGCACAGGAGGAGCAACACTTGAAGTGAATTTCTTCGTCAGATTGACAAACCGCACTTTGGCGCCCTTCCAATCAGCATGGTAGCGATCAAATTCATCACTCAGTTGTTTGATTTCAACTTGCAAGGCAAGCAGCTGATCAGGAGTGAGAGTGAGGACATTATCCTTGAGGTAGCGATGTTTCTTGTACTGCGCTTTCTTCAAACTTCTGCATTGTTCAAATTTCCACTTTTCTTCCTCAATGAAGGCAGTCAAAACATGACTCTGACCAGAAGTGAGGTTCAACTCCGGCAAAGGCGTGTTAGGGTCCTTGTGCCACAGGTCAATGTAATCAAGGATCAACTTTGGATCCAACATCAGTGGCACATTGCTGCCTTTGGCTCTAGCAGCCCTGGCTTGCCTGTCTCTGATGATTTCAGCAAGTTCTTCATCATCAGCCTCATCATCATCAGAGGGCACTTGGAAGGCGACCTGCTCCTTGTGAGGACTTGGTCGAACGCTTCGTGCAGCAGTGGCCTTTTTCTTCAGCAGAGAGGGACCAGCTGAGGAATTTTGAGCAGCCGAGGAGCTTGCAGATGCTCCTGAGGCAATTGAGAAGCCTTGTGTCCTTTGGCATGAGGCGAGATGCACAGGTGCCGAGGATTTTGTCGGAGCAGCCGAAGACTTTGACGGAGGAGCTGAGGACTTTGAAGGAGCAGACCGAGGAATTTGCCGTGAGGGCCTTGAAGAATCTGGCCTTGAGGGCAGAGTAGAGGAGCTTGGCCGTGAGGGCATAGCAGAGGAGCTTGGCCGTGAGGGCATTGAAGGTGAAGCACTGGACTTATGCGCAGGCTTCTTATGCATTGCCTTCTTTGGCTGACTAGCAGAGGCCTCAGCAGAGGCAGCAGCAGCAGTAGAGTCTGTGTTGAATTTCTTCATTGCTTCCTTTGCTTGCTTGGCCAATTTGGCCTGGCACTTTTCCCATTCATCAGCATAGTCCTCACCGCGCTTGAGGCTGGTGGGATCTGCCAATTGGCCTAGTGCCAATGGAGGTCTTGAGCATGGAGGATTGAGCGCGAATTTCTTCATATACTTGGGAGTAACATACCTGTACTCCCTCCATTCTCGTGCCCATCTCCTCTCTATCTTTTGAATGCATACCTTGCACTGATTTCTATCTTTCTCAGGGGGTGTGCAGTACCCAGCATAAATGTCCTCAGGAATTTCAAATGCAGTATTGACCTCAGGCCTCTTTCCTCCCTTCTGTGGTTTCTTGTCAGCCATTTTCTTCAGCTGAGGAATATGAACAACTGAAGTTTCTGAAGAGGTGTGCAACTTTTCTTCGAGGAACGCTTCAAATGAGTTAAGTTGATGAGAACCTAGTGATTCAGCAGCAGACATTTGCACCTATGAAGAGAGTATAGTTGCGAGGAATTTGGAGAGGTCATATGCGTTCTCAGAAGGTTTTTCAAAAATGAATAGGTTTTGAGGAATTTGACCAGATGAGTCTTGAGGAATTTCACTAAGCGTTCTTTGTCTTGGGTTCCAGAGTTGTATAGATTGAAAATCCACACAATTGAGGAATCTTGAAGAAAATCATTTCTTAGAGAAACGAATCAAGAGCAGATGACATGTGAGATGTTCATGTGTGTGAAGATTTGAAGAATAAACACCTTTGAAGATTTTCAAGAAAACTTTAGAATCAAAGAGAGCAGTAAAAGTAACTTTTAATTACCTGAAGTGAAGAACACGACGAACTGGAAAGAGTAGATGTGAGGTTCGTCGGGTCAGATCTTCCACGCCCTAACTCGGCAGAGGAAGACGGCTATAGCGGCGGCGGGGTGAAGAAATCCGCAACCGGTGCGAGTACGACGACGACGAGGTCGAGGCAGTGAAGCTCTTCCTCACCGGCGACGATGAAGTAGCGGTGGTACTAGGGTTTATGGAAGCTCGAGAGGGAGAGAGCGTGAGCGAGGTGAAACTGAAGTGAGGAAGAGACAGGGGTATTTATAGAGGGAGTGAAAAACTTTTCACCTGAGGAAATCGGACGAACGTGCCCCTAGCCCTTCTCATCCTCTTGACATGTGTCACCCACGTACTGAGAGATGGTGATTGTGTAGGATCGTGGGTGAATAGATAAGTATTGTCATGAGAAGTGGAACTGTTTGAGCGGCAATGCCGAAAATATTGATAAGATAAGTTTAAAAGTTCCGTTCGCAATTTCTTCAGCTGTCAAGGACACAGTGAAGATTTTGAACGAGTTTCAATTTGAACGCACATGAGGAATTCGTGAATAGACTGGGTTGAGTTTAGCATAGAGGGGGAAGGGTCCGATCACATTCACTTAGGAGAAGAAATCAACTTGAGGAATTAGCAATAAGTGAATGTTGTAGAGGACATAAAACTCATATATATATATATATATATATATATATATATATATATATATATATATATATATATATATATATTCAAATGAAGAACAACACCGGTAAGAGTGAAGACAATGCAAAGTTGAATAATTTGATGAACTGAGGAATTTCAAAAACGAAGAAAAACTCAAATTGAAGATTTCCAACTTTGGTTGGTGGCGTAACCCATCGTATAAGAAAGCTGATTTCAGACACCGCGTACAATTGTCGGAGGGCTTTGAGAATCAATTTCTTCATTAATTTCTTCACACTCAGAGGTTTAGTCTTCATTAATTGAAGAAAAATGTTACTTCATGTGTTGCGCATCTAAGTCATCAAGGCAGCATAAGTGTTAGGATGTGTGTCCATTTCAGAGAACATTTGAAGATTCTAGGATATTTAGCTCACACCGCAACTTGCTAAATCTCTTCACATCCAAGGGCTTAGTGAAGATATTGGCTAGTTGATCTTCAGTGCTAACGTGTTCGATGGAGATGTCGCCCTTCAACACATGATCACGAAGAAAATGATGACGAATCTGGATGTGCTTGGTCTTCGAGTGCTGAACTAGGTTATGAGCAATCTTGATGGCACTCTCATTGTCACAGTAGAGAGGCACATTCTTCACGTTGACGCCATAGTCCTTGAGTGTTTGCTTCATCCATAGTAGTTGAGCACAGCACGATCCAGCGGCAATGTACTCAGCTTCTGCAGTGGAGAGTGATACGCAGTTCTGTTTCTTCGAGGACCAACAGACCAAAGATCGTCTGAGGAAATGACATGTGCCTGATGTTGAATTGTGGTCCACGCGATCGCCAACATAGTCAGAGTCTAAATATCCAATGAGATCAAAAGAAGAGCCCTTGGGATACCATAATCCAAGTGTTGGTGTGTGAGCTAAGTATCGAATAATATGCTTCACAGCCTTATGGTGTGATTCCTTCGACGTAGCTTGAAATTGGGCACACATGCAAACACTAAGCATAATATCTGGCCTAGATGCACATAGGTACAATAAAGAGCGAATCATGGAGCGGTATACCTTTTGATCAAAGTCTTAACCATTTTCATCAGTGCACAGATGGCCATTTGTGGGCATTGGAATTTTGACCCCTTTGCAATCTTGCATGCCAAATTTCCTCAATACGTCCTTGAGGTATTTCTCCTGAGATATGAGTATCCCATTGCAGTGTTGACGAATTTGAAGACCTAAAAATAACTTCAATTATCCCATCATAGACATTTGATATTCTGCACTCATCATATAGGCAAATTCATCACTATATCGTTGGTCAGTACAGCCAAAAATGATATCATCAACATATATTTGGCACACAAACAATTCATCATTATAAGACTTAGTGAAAAGAGTTGGGTCAAGTGAACCGGGTTTGAAGCCCTTCTTCATGAGGAATTCCTTCAAAGTATCATACCATGCCCGAGGGGCTTGCTTGAGGCCATATAGGGCCTTGTTGAGCTTGAAGACTTTGTCAGGATTCTTTGGATCTTCAAAACCTGGTGGTTGAGCAACATATACTTCTTCCTCAAGCTTACCATTGAGGAAGGCACTTTTTACATCCATTTGTTGTAAGATAATATCATGATGGTTAGCATAAGCAAGTACTATGCGAATAGCCTCAAGTCTAGCAACAGGTGCAAAAGTTTCATCGAAGTCAATTCCTTCAACCTATCTGTAGCCTTGAGCTACAAGTCGTGCCTTATTCCTCACCACAAGGCCATTTTCATCTTGCTTGTTGCGGTAGATTCACTTTGTGCCAATAATGTTGTGCTTGCGAGGATCTGGACGTTTGACCAGTTTCCAGACGGTGTTGAGCTCGAACTGATGTAATTCTTCTTGCATAGCTTGAATCCACTCAGGCTCCAGAAATGCTTCATCTACCTTAGTGGGCTGTTGTAACGCCCTATATTCGATGCACCAGGTGTCTGTGAGTTATTCCCCGTCTTTGCCATGTCATGTGCTTGCGTGTTGCATTTTGCCATGTCATCATCTGCTTTTCATACCATGTCATCATGTGCTTCTCGTTTTGCATACGTGTTCGTTTCTTGCATCCGAGCATTTTTTCCGTTGTCCGTTTTGCAATCCGACACTCTATGTCCTCTGGCGTTCCCCTTTTTTATCTTGTTATGAGTGGGTGTTAAACATTTTTGGAATGGACCGTGATTTGCCAAGCGGCCTTGGTACATCACCGGTAGACCGCCTGTCAAGTTTCGTTCCATTTGGAGGTCATTTGATACTCCAACGGTTAACCGGGGAACCGAAAAGCCCTCTTTTGTCTTGCAGCCCAACACCGCTCCAAAGTGTCCCAATAACCCATCCAAACCCCCTCCATGCTCTCGGTCGTTCGATCACGACCGCGTGGCCGAAGACCGCACCTCATTTGGACACTCCTAGCTCCCTCTACCTATATATACGCCCTCTCCCCCGGAATTCACGGATGAATTCCCCGAAACCCTAGCTTCTTCCTCCTCCCGCCAACGGACACGTCCACCCGCCGCCTGGACATGTCCAGCCGCCGCCCGCCGGCCAACCAGGGCCGCCACGTCGACCCAGATCCGGCCCTCCCCGGCCCGGTCGCGCCCGCCGCCGCGCCACGCGGGC
>NC_041393.1:416118188-416120846 GCF_002162155.2 Triticum dicoccoides
GACCGAGCCGCCCGCGCTGCCGCCCGGTCGCCTCCTGCCGCCGCCTGCGGATCCCGCTCGCCGTGCCGCCCAGCTTCGCGTACGGCGCCGCCGTGTCTGCCGCACCTGAGCTCGCCTCCGCCCGGCGCCGGTGGTCCCCTTCGCCGCGCCCCTCGTCCCCGCCGGCCAGATCTGGTCGGGCCGAACCGGATCCGCCTCTCCCGAGCATCTCCGGCCGTCCCCGAGCCCCTCCGCCCACCTTCTACCTCAACTCCGGCGAGAACCCCGGCCAACCTCGATCTACGTGCCATGAACCCTAGATCTCGGAGGTTGACATTTTTCTCCATGTCCTTTTATTTTTGCATTTTATGCCTCTGTTCAACATACCATAACTATGCATCCGTGGCTCCGTTTCATGCGCATGATATGTCAAAATGTTCGCTGTGAGATGCTCTACATTTCATTCCATTGTGCCATGTTTGTTTGAGTCCATCTTGATGCCCCGATCATCGTTGCGAGAGTGCTATATGATGTTAACTGCTATCTGGTTACAGAACTTGGTGATTTGTCATTTTTGTTGCATTTGATGTGTGCATCATATGAGCTTGAGTCCAACATGAGTTTGGAGCTACATCATGCCATCATTACAGCGGTGCAATCCATGTATTTTTGTGAGCCTTGTAGTGAGTACATCGAGCTCGTGAAGTAGGGTACTTGCTGTTTCTGTTTTGCTAGGCTGAATCTGCTATATCATGTTGCTATGTTAACCTGCTGCTACAAGTCATTCTATGCATAATCTGGAGATGTTCAGTAAGGATGATTTGTTATACATGTCATTCTATATCCATCTATGCCCCTGGTTGCTTTTATAGCCTGTTGTAGCTTGTTGTATTCTTGCTCTCAAATTGCTAAATAATGTTGCTGTCAGCCTGTTAACATTAAGTTTAGTTTTTCCATGTGTGTTGCTAGTGATCCATGCACTCTATGAACTTGCTCTTGCCATGTTTAGCTTCATAAATATGCCTTCTACTGTTGTTTGCCTTGCCATGCCATGTATTTCTCTGTGGTGAGTGGTTCAAGCTCACCAACATGCCTACTTATTGTTGTTCCTGCCATGTATGAATCTGTCATATCATTTGCCATGTTTACATGGGTGCCATCATATTTTCTGTGCCCTTTTGGCTCATGGTCAGTAAGGGACTTTTGTTATATGCAATTAGTAGATTCATGCCATGCCTTTTTTTGCCATGAAAAGTTTCTGTAACATGTTGTTTGATAGCTCTAAACATTGCAACCTGATGTTATTTCTACCAAGTCTGTAAACTGTTATTATTTGCAATTTTGCCATGTCCTTTTGAGCATGTTCTAGTGATTTTTGGAGATAGCCCAGTGTTCATGTTTTGTCATGCTTTACCTGTACATCATGTCCATGCCTTTTGTTTTCCTTTTGACGTTCTGTAAAATAGTGTTTAGATGATTGCAAGATGCCTAGTTGTTGTTATGGACAGTTTGCTGCTATAACTTGTATAGAGTGTATGTGTTGCACCGTTGCTCCGTTTTGAGTGTGCTCCATATGAAACTTGCTTAGAATTTCATGTAGTTTCATATTATCATGTTGCATCCATGTTTGGGAGTGTTTGCTTGATGTTTGGATGCATTTAGCATCAATGCCATGTTTATCTTGTTTTGCTCATATCTTCTAGGCCGTAGCTCCGAACTAAATGAACTTTATATGTAACTTGACTAAAATTTCGTGTAGATTCTCTTGGTGCTCTTTAACTTGATGTTTAGCAATTTGAACATAAGGGTTATTCAGTTCTGGACCAATTTCTAAATTTGCATATGAGGACTTACCGGAATTGTTATATGTTGTTTCCGGCCTCATTTAGACTTGCTTTGATGTGTTGCTCTTGTATGCATCATCTCTTGCCATGAGTAGCTTCATGTAGCCTTTTCATGCATCATACTTGGTTGTGCATCTTGTCATGTATATGTGTGGTGTGTTTACCATGTTGTGTGCTTCTTCTCGATAGTTCCCGTTTCGTTGCGATCGTGAGGATTCGTTCGTCTACGCTTGGTTCGGCTTCATCCGTTCGTCTTCTTCATGGACTCGTTCTTCTTCCTTGCGGGATTTCAGGCAAGATGACCGTCACCTTGGATCTCACTACTATCATTGCTATGCTAGTTGCTTCGTTCTATCGCTATGCTGCGCTACCTATCATTTGCTCTTCAAGCCTCCCAAATTGCCATGTCAGCCTCTAACCTTTTTCACCCTTCCTAGCAAACCGTTGCTTGGCTATGTGACCGCTTTTGCTCAGCCCCTCTTATAGCGTTGTTAGTTGCAAGTGGAGTTGAAGATTGCTCCATGGTGGACAGGATTATGTTGGGATATCACAATATCTCTTTTTTAATTAATGCATCTATATATTTGGTAAAGGGTGGAAGGCTCGGCCTTATGCCTGGTGTTTTGTTCCACTCTTGCCACCCTAGTTTCCATCATACCGGTGTTATGTTCCCGGATTTTGCGTTCCTTACGCGGTTGGGTGATTTATGGGACCCCCTTGACAGTTCACTTTGAATAAAACTCCTCCAGCAAGGCCCAACCTTGGTTTTACCATTTGCCTCACCACCACCTATACCCTTCCCTTGGGTCGGCCAACCCAAGGGTCATCTTTACTT
>NC_041393.1:416121191-416141107 GCF_002162155.2 Triticum dicoccoides
TTTACTCGTAGCTTGACTTATCCGGTGTTGCCCTAAGAACGAGATATGTACAGCTCCTATCGGGATTGTCGGCGCATCGGGCGGCTTTGCTGGTCTTGTTTTACCATTGTCGAAATGTCTTGTAAACCGGGATTCCGAGACTGATCGGGTCTTCCTGGGAGAAGGAATATCCTTCGTTGATCGCGAGAGCTTATCATGGGCTAAGTTGGGACACCCCTGCAGGGTATAAACTTTCAAGAGCCGTGCCCACGGTTATGTGGCAGATGGGAATTTGTTAATATCCGATTGTAGATAACTTGACACCAGATTCAAATTAAAACGCATCAACCGGGTGTGTAGCCATGATGGTCTCTTTTCGGCGGAGTCCGGGAAGTGAACACGGTTTTTGGCTTATGCTTGACGTAAGTAGGAGTTCAGGATCACCTCTTGATCATTGCTAGCTTCACGACCGTTCCGTTTGCTCTCTTCTCGCTCTTATTTGCGTATGTTAGCCACCATACTTGCTTACTCGCTGTTGCAACCTCACCACTTTACCCCTTCCTTACCCATTAAGCTTTGCTAGTCTTGATACCCATGGTAATGAGATTGCTGAGTCCTCGTGGCTCACAGATTACTACAACAACAGTTGCAGGTACAGGTTATGCGACGATCATGACGTGAGAGCGATGGTTTCTTGTTTTGGAGTTCTTCTTCTGCTTCTTCTTCGATCAGGGGAGAGGTTCCAGGTCGGCAGCCTGGGCTAGCAGGGTGGATGTCGTTTGAGTTTCTATTTGTGTTTCATCCTTAGTCGGATGGTGCTCTTATGTAAGATGATGTTGTATTCGTGTGGCATTTTATGCCTTTTGTATGTATCCCCATCTATTATGTAATGTTGATGTAATGATATCCACCTTGCAAAAGCGTATCAATATGCGGTTCTATCCTTGGTGGGACCTTCGAGTCTCTTTAGGATAGTATCGCATATTGGGCGTGACAGCTCTGTGATAGAGACAAAAGCAAAGTGCCCACAAAAGTTAGACAAATGTGAAGCTTTTGAGCGTGTGAGAGGACCTGGTGCTTCAATGTCATGGATGATCTTCTCAATTTGCACTTCGTTTGCAATACAAGGATGAGCAGGTTATCTTCGAGGAATTTGATCTGCATTTTCTTCAGGTGCATTTTCCTCAGCACCATTTTATTCAGGTGCGCCATCTCGATGTTCATCACGTTTTGGAATGAATTCTTCAGCAGATTCTTCAGTAGGAATGACATCCTCAGTGGCTTTGAACTTGATAGAATCCTCAGGTGCTGGTTCATCTATCACAGAAGGTAGGTGCTCTCTTTGCTAGCCATTAGTTTCATCGAATCGCACATCCACAGTTTCAACAACCTTTTGAAGAACACTGTTGAAGACTTTGTAGGTGTGCGAGTCCTTTCCGTAACCAAGCATGAAACCCTCATGTGCTTTCGGTGCAAATTCAGAATTGTGATGAGGATCTCTAATCCAACATTTAGCACCAAAGACTTTGAAGTAACTCACATTGGGTTTCTTGTCAGTGAGGAGTTCATAGGCAGTCTTCTTGAAGAATTTGGGAAGATATACTCTGTTGATGATGTGCCACGCAGTGTCAATTGCCTCACTCCAGAAACGACGAGGCGTCTTGTATTCATCAAGCAAAGTGCGAGCCATCTCAACAAGAGTTATGTTCTTGCGGTCCATGACACCATTCTGTTGAGGAGTATAAGGAGCAGATAACTCATGAGTAATACCAAGTTCATCAAGATAGTCATCAAGACCAAAATTTTTGAACTCAATTCCATTGTCACTCCTGATGTGCTTGATCTTCACACCAAAGTTGGTTGAAGCCCTCGAGGAAAATTGTTTGAAGACTTCCTGCACCTCATGTTTGTAAGTGACAATATGTACCCATGTGTAACAAGAGTAATCATCAACAATAACAAAGCCATATAGAGATGTATCATTTGTAACAACAGAATAATGATTAGGACCGAAGAGATCCATGTGAAGCAATTCAAATGGTCCAGTGGTAGTCATGATAGTCTTCGCTGGATGCTTGGCCTTTGTCATCTTCCCAGTTTCACAGGCTCCGCATAAGTGATCCTTGAGGAATTTGACATTCTCAATGCTAATGACATGCTTCTTCTTTGCGAGCGTGTGCAGATTCCTCATGCCAGCATGACCAAGTTGTCGATGCCATAGCCAGCCTTCTGAAGCTTTTTGCAAGTAAGCATACGGTCTGTTATGGTCCTAGACCCAATACCCGACTTTTTCCTTTGTTAGCGAAGATGATATGCTTCAGATGTGATGGTGATAAAGGAGCATCCATCAATATATTCTTGTCACCAGTCATGTGATTTGTACATCCACTATTGACGACCCACTCATTGGCTTTGGGTTGATCATCCGGCAGATGAATTAGTGCAACTTACGAACTCATATACTTCATCAGTGAAGAATATGACATCAATATCATCAGATCAATTTCTTCGAGCAATTAGAACTGATAAATAGTATGAGGACGTGTGAAATGAAATTTCATTTCATCATGATTAGCCTGCTTCCTACCAGGCACTGTTCAGGTCTCCAGCAAATTCTTCAGACGTTTTGAGCTCGTCTAGAGACCTGACCCTGCATAAGAGATTAGTTCTTTTTCTTCACCACCCACATCTGAAGGGGTGGCAAAGAATTCATCACTTTGCGAGCACCATATGAGAAGGGTGGCATAGACGCCAGTCCACTTCGTTTGACATAAGAGGGGTTAGGGTAAGCATATGAATAAGCAGAGAAATTCTTCGAGGACTTATGAACATAATGATTTGAAGAATAGTGCACATATTCATAGCCCTTAGATCTACCCTGCGAAACAGAAGAGTTAGCACGATGATGATCATATGAGGACTTTGATCTTTTTGAGGAATTTGATCCACGTGAGGAGTTTGGTCCATATGAAAAATTTGGTTCATATGAAGAATTTGATCTGGAGTTCCTATTCTTCACAGGTGGTGTCATGAGGACATTCACCTGAAGACTTTCAAGGCAACTTTTGGGAACCCAGATTTTCTTCATAGGGGAACCGTTCCTGCAGTTAGTCCCAACATATCTAGCAAATACTTCACCATTCTGATTTTTGAACTGTTTATAGTTAGAGTCAAATGACTCATCAGAAGAATGAGGAATTCACATGTAAAGCCAGATAAGTTGGATGGATCAACTGGATGTCCCTTTGCAGCAACCCATGAGGTTTTGGAGTACTGCTCACGCTTCCAGTATGTTCCATCAGCGTTGAGTTTCCTCTCAAAGGCAATACCCTCTTTCCAAGGGTTTCTGTTTAGGATATGCTTTCTGAGCACATCACAAAGAGTCTGATGCCCTTTGAGGCTTTTGTACATGCCTGTCATGTACAATTCCTTCAGCCCTGAATCATCAGTGATACTTGCAATGTCCTCAGATGAGGAATTAGTGATAGCAGAGATAGATGAAGAGTTTGTAGCATTAGAAGCATTTGAACATTCAGGTGAAGAATTAGCAGTTTCACGTTCAATGCACTTCAGACATGGAGGAACAAATTCTTCCTGGGTAGTGCTGATTTGTTGAGCAAGTAGTGAATCGCGGTCCTTCTGAAGATCTTCATAATCCACTCTTAGCTTTTCAAGATCTTGCTTTCTTTTAAGAAATTCAGAAGAAAGCTTCTCGTGATCAGATAAGAGAGTGTTATGATGATCCTGAAGGGCGTCAGATTTGGACTGAAGTCTTTGAAGACTCTCAGCCAATGCTTTTGACTGATCCATTTCTTCACCCAACATATCATCGCTCTTATTTAGCATGTATTGAACTTTTTCCAAAGCTCTTTGTTGTTTAGTGGCAAGGGAAGCAAGTTTGACATAGCTGGGGCCAAATTCATCACCTGATTCATCATTACTAGACTCAGAAAGGTAGCATTCAGTTACCTTTGCACCCTCTGCCATAAGGCACGGTGAAGAGGATGACGATTCAGGTTCGAAAGTCATCTCCTTGAGAGAATCCTTGTAATCCTCAAACCAAGGATCATGACGAGTATGATGTCCTTCATAGACTTCAGAGAGCTGGTCCTAGATTAGCTTCGCGTGATTGAGATGCATGACGTTCCTGAACTGATTTTGGGACAGACAGGAGCAGATGACATCCTTCGCTGTGAGGTTGAGTAGAGTGTACTTGCGAATGTCATTAGCCTCCGCCATCTTGCGTAGATCGGTAAGACCAATCTCAGTGACGGTCCATAGTTCGTTGTCCATAGCCATGAGTCACTTCTTCATCATAGCCTTCCACCGAGGATACTCATGACCGTCAAAGATGGGGCAGGATACGTTCCTCAATCCTGTAGTCGACATAACTAAAACTCCAGGAGGTTAAACCAAAATCACACAAAACAAGGAAGTACCTTGCTCTGATACCAATTGAAAGTGCGTTATATCGACTAGAGGGGGGCGAATAGGAGATTTTTATGAATTCTTCATTGAGGAATTTGCTGGTGAGGAAATTCCTAAATGAAGAACTATTGGCAGCGGAATAAGTACTCAGAGGTAAAAATAACAGAATACAAGCATAGTCATCATGATGAGATGAAGACAAGCACAGAGTACAGAAAGCGTAAACACAGGATAACACAAGAAAGAAGACGGACATACTGAAGAAATTGAACTAAGGAAATTGAGAAAGTCTTCAGTCAACGTCTTCAAACTGATATGAACAGGCACACAACAACAGACATGAGGAAATGAAAGAGTTGAGGAAATAGAACCAGTAAGCTCGGTGAAGACAATGATTTGGTAGACAAGCTCCAACTGCTATCTCAGTTGTACAACTTGTTGGAGCGGGCTGAGTATTTAAACTCGAGGACACCCAGTCCCGGACACACAGTCCTTACTGTATTCTCCTTGAGCTAAGGTCACATAGACCTCACCCAATCACTCGTGGTAAGTCTTCAGGTGACTTCCGAACCTTCACAAACTCGGTCACTCGGCGATCCACAATTCCTATTGGATGCTCTAGACCTTGACACCTGACCGTCTGGAAGAAGCACAGTCTTCAAAGGAAACAAACACCGGATCCACGCAGGATCAATCTTTTCAGTGATGCTCAATCACTTTGGGTTTGTAGGTGTTGGGTTTGGGGTTTTCCTCACTTGATGATTTTCGCTCAAAGTCCTCGGAGGATGGGATGCTCTCAAATGACAAGTGTCACTTTCTCTCGGAGCATCCAACCAGCTAGTGGTTGTGGGGAGCGACTATTTATAGCCGAGGGAGGAGCCTGACATGATAAGACATGAATGCCCTTGTATGATATGACCGTTAGGTGGGTAGATATTTTGGAACAGCTGGCGCATAGCACAACAACGGTCAGAATTTTTACTATCAAAATCCTCAGGGCTATCATGTTCCTCACTGTGTAGGCAATTCACACTAGCGAATTCCTAACTCCTCTGTCAAAACAAATTCCTCAGAGACCAGAAGAACTTCGTCTCTGTCACTGAAGAAGATGACTGAACTGTATGAGATTTCCAATGGCTTCACTCGAAGGGATTGGTAGGTTTAGGATTTTGAGTTGAGCATCACATGGAAATTTTTCCTTAGTATTTCCTCAACCCCCTTTAATAGTACGGTGTTTCCTATGACTCATGAAAGAGAAAATAAAACTATGAAAACAAAAGTATTCACGCTTCATGTTCCTCGAATGATTGCCAAGTCTTCAAGGTCACACCAATTTCTTCACTTTCAAAGTCTTCTGAAAGTCTTCAGTAATCCAAAGTCTTTAGTTGAAGAACATCATTTTTAGGGGTCGACTTTCTTTGTAAATATCAAACTCCTCATAGACTTATAGACATGTGTACACTCACAAATGCATCAGTCCCTTAACCTATAAGTCTTCAATACACCAAAATCACTAAGGGGCACTAGATCCACTTATAGCGTAGGGCTTCGCCTCAGCACTACGACGATATGACCAAGGTGTGTAACTATGGAGGGGGGCACCTCACACGGCTAAACAATGTCAACTTGTGCGTTCTAGGGTGCCCCTGCCCCCGTATATCTCTACTCCTAATGGAGCAGTTGGTGAATAGTCCACCGGTTATTTTTCGCTGGTTTTATTTCGTCTCTCCTCCCACCACCCCCTCCCATCGCTGGTTTCTTTTCGTCTCTCCTCCCAGCCCCCTCCCATCGCTGGTTCATTCATCTCTCCTCCCACAACCCCCTCCCACCGGTTTTTTCTATTTTCTCGTCTGGCCGGCAATACCCAACGTATTTATGGTAATCAATCACAATTAATCAGTAATAAATCAATCCAGTTATGGTAAGGCCATAACTCAGGAAATTTTGAATATGATAATCATATGGTAATAAATTTAAATTACCCCAAAGGCTATCAATCCAGATATGGTATGGCCCTAACTCGGGAAATATCAAATATGGTAATAAATTTAAATTACCACCAGGTATGGTAAGGCTATCAATCCAGGTAAAAATGTCATCCCGCACATCAGGAAAAAAACATACGACACGGCTCCACTCGATCTATTTGCTAGGTCGACCATGAAGCACGCCACTGCTGCCATCGTGGAGCCCTTCGCCGCCTTCGACACCGCCATCGTGGAGCCCTTCACCGCAGCCGAGATTCGAGATCGCCGCCGCAGAGGTCCTAGATCGCCACCCCTTTCCGTTTCTGGTTTGCTGGAACATCTCCCTTTTCCCCATCTCCCTCTCGCGCGTCATTGCTGCCACCGCCCATTACTGGCCGCCTCCGTTGGATAGATCACCAACGCCGGGAGGCTGCGAGGTCGTCGGTGCAGCGTCAGGTGGCTCTCCCGATCCAGGGATCGAGCGCCTGGGGTAGGAGGCATCTACTGGATGCGCACGTGGGAGCTGGGAGGTTCTCCTAGCCATGGGATCTGACGGTCGTCCACTGCTTGCATGTGACTGTTGATAGGGAAGAACAAGGATTCGTGTAAGGAGGGGAGAATCCGTGGCATGGTGATGTACGTCCAGCCGTTCATATGGTGCGTGCATTTTGTTCAAGGCCGACCAGTTTGCAGTTTTGCAGCCGAACAAATTCGCCATCCATGTATTCACACCCCTGGTCTCATCTCTCATCGCTTCTTTGTGGCTCCATGGAATGCATGAAGCTGCTCACTGAGGTGCTACAATACTTTATCTTCTGCTAATTGATCTCCAAGTTCCCGTTGATTGCATAAATCATACTAGGTATTTGCATTGTCGCGACGTGACAGTTATTTTTGAAGTAGCACTTGCAATGCTTGGATCGCTAGAGTTCCATAGAATTTCCACATGAATTGCACATATTGATTTCTCGCGTGGAAATGTTACCTAGGGTGGGGCTAATGTTGATGCCGGTGGATTCAGTGGAGTGATCCCACTATTTTTAGCGTGCAGCCGCCATGGCAACATCGGATTCATCAAGTGCTTGTAGAAGGCTGGAGTAGATCCAAACGTTCCTGACCAAGTGATCATACTGAATCCCCTTTCCTGTCATATTTCATACTCTTCAAGTAGATAAAGTATGACCTACACTTTAATCCTTAGCCTCGAACAAGAATGTTCCCCAGAAACTCATGCTTTCTGTACTCTGTAACAACTTGGTAGGCTGCCTATAGAAATTGCCACGGTCCAGGTTGGAAAGAAACTCAGTCAACTTGTGTTTCCCGTGACATGATGCCTTCCAAACATGTTTGGCTGGAGTGTTGCCTTACTCTTCTTCCTGCACCCAACGCTCTTCGTGCGCCCAGACCGCATAGATGCCGATGTAACCTTGCTGGCTCTTGAATATGTGTTCTTTTTAGTTTCGTTCTTGACATGTTCTCTCAACAATGTTCTGGTGATTGATCTGTTTCCTTCTTGAGAGTCACCTCTGCTTGTTTGTCGGTTTTAGTTTCCTTCAATCTATTCTGTTTTGAGCGATGTTGATTGACTAGAGCCATGGGAAGGTTATCACCATCGTTTGGTTAAGAAGCTTGTGTACTATTTGTTAATTATTAAAGCTTTGCACTGAAATGCAGGCCAAGATTGATGAGTTGAAGGCGAGAACAAACTACTACAATACCCAACAAATTATACAGGTGCATTTCCCTATAAATTTACAATAACATGACCCGACAGACATGCTTTATGTAGAATTGTACTAGTTAGTAGTTATGGTCTCCAAATCAAATTATTTGAATTATTGGCTATCTTTCCCCTTTTGTTCGTTCAAGGCTGTAAGTTGTCTCCTGATGCATGGTCCTACCATCCAATACAAATTTGAAATTTATTATATTGTTTCATTCATGGACAATGGATTTGGTTTGCTTCTACTTATGTGCGGGATGGATTATAACACGGTTAGACTATCTGACCTTCTCAATGTTAAGGCTTTGTAAGCATGATGGGTATTGTCGCGATCGGTTTTCCGGGATATCAATTTCCCAGAAAATGGCCCTTGTGCTCACCAGCCCCAGGATTACTATTAGCTTACGAGACACCAACTTGATACAGAAACTCCAAGCAAAATACATAATATGTAGTACAAGACCATTCTGGCCTATGAGTACAACACAAGGTTTCTAGTGGCTGATGGCGGAAGTGGTTTGTGGTTCATCAGCGTCTATGGGACTCCATTTCCCACAGGAACAGCTGACCTGGATAAGTCCTATCTTCGCGAGGCTGCTATCATCATTGCGTAGGTTCCGGGGCTGTCATCACAACGCTCATCTCCATGCAAGAAATCTAGCCAAGACAATAGCCAGGGACAAGCCAGTGAGTACTTTTGAATGTACTTGCAAACATTATGAACACAGGTATAATATAACAAATGACAATCATGCTCTAAAATATTTTATGATCACAACGTTAGTCACAAAATAAAATCCATGATGCACATAAGCAGGTTATTCATATACAACATGAATATGCAATAATGGAGTAGAAATAGAATGCACCGATCGGGTGTCTGAAGCGACGCCTCGAAAGGATAATAATTTAAAGCATGCCTCAGTCGGGCGTCTGAGCGACACCACATAAATGGCTTATAAGTAGTTTAAATAACAAGCATGCCACAGTCGAGCGTCTAAGCGACACCACGTAAAGGGCTTATAAGTAATTTAAATGACAAGCATGCCACAGTCGGGCGTCTGAGCGACACCACATAAAGGGATTATAAGTAATTTAAATAACAAGCATGCCATAGTCGAGCGTCTGAGCGACACCACATAAAGGGCTTATAAGTAATTTAAAAACAAGCCTGCCACAGTCGGGCGTCTGAGCGACACCACATAAAGGGCTTATAAGAGAATAATCACAGTGAATATCCAGGAGGTAGAACCGTCCCAAGGATACTCAATAATTCAAATAATGTAAATGGTTAGTCCAAAATAATAATAATCATGATCATCATGAGTCACAAGTCATGATCCACGTTCTGGTTTGGTAGTTTTTTTTCCTCCGAGGACCGACACTAAGACCGACACTTGATCCATCCCAGACTATAGTCCTTAACCATGGACATGGCTATTCGAATAGATATAATCTCTACAGAGGGTGTACTCTTTACCCACGAGTAACGGATTCCGTTAGTCCATCGGGACTAATTCCGTCTACGGTCTTTTAATTGAAAACACACCTAACCGCACACACCAGCCTAACTTACCGGTGTCTGGAATCGCCCACGACACCCATTAAGCGAAACTCTAAGTGGGGAGGCTACAACCTCGACTAGCATGGGATCACAAAATTTATAACACGCGCAAACTAGGGGAGCTACCCCCCTCGGCTTCAACCGGAAACACCCATGCCCCCAGACCAGGTGGCATGCCTACCGGATGCACCCGGTATCTTCCACCATGGCCTCTCTATACGGTGTGTGCTAGGAAGGGGTTGACAACTTACTGAACCGTACCCTACCTATGGCAGGGACAAGTGGTAGTACGAAACATGTATGGGGGTTACTGGAACAAGACTCGATCTACGGTCGACTCAGGAGGTTAGGACATTTCCTGCATGATAAGCATAAGAAATATATTTCACACTAATCAGACAGAATTACCACTCGTCATACCTCACCATGCCTTACCGGACATAACCATCTCGACGAAGAACTAGAGACAAGCTTGTGTCTACCCACGACAAAGACTTTCCCGGATTCCTCCTGATGGGCATGAAAGGCATACAAGGGTGATTACTATCAGAAGCATATCAAATTACAACAGCAAGGAATCATCATTATGTACTCAGGAATGTGATCATAACACCACATAAAATATCGAATGCTTAGTGTCAAGGTGACATCGTATTTGCATCACATGACTCACAACAAATATTATGCCGGGGTTCAGAAGGCTTGCCTTCAAGAGTATGCAAGAGGGGTGCGCTTTTTGAAAGTTGCCTTCTTCTTCAAAAATCCTATGTAAAAAAATTAAATCAACACATAGTTTCAAAACCATACAAAAAGTTGTCTGAAATTTTTTCAAATAAATATGAAAATAAAATAGACAAATTTGAGAAACAACAGAAAAATAATCAAATCACTTGGACTTATATTTAAAAAGATATAGCCAGTCAAAGTTTAGTCAAAAATATGTTTCTAATAAAAAACAGAAAAAGAAAACGGTTCGGGGAGGAAACGTACTCTGGGTTTTACGCTTCCACTTAGACCAGCACGGGTCGTTGTTGTGTCGCTGACAGTGGGTCCATCGGGCCCACTGGTCAGGTGTGTCCAGTCGCCCGCGCCTCCTTCCTCCTCTGTCCGAGCGGAGTCGAAGCTCCTGCGATGGCCGTCGACGAACGGCGGCTCCCCGCGGGATTCTAAGGGCGGGGATGGATCCGCTGGTCCAGGGCGGTCCTCCCGGAGGTCGATAGGCTGGTGGGGGTGGAGGGGGTCGCCGGCGGCGAGCTCCGCGGCGGACGGTGGTTTCGGGAACAATTGGGGGCTTGTGCTACGGTGGCTCCTGGTCGAAGCTGAGGGGTTGGGCAGCTCCGCAAGGTCAAGGGGAGTCGGACGGTGGCGCTGGATGGACGGGGGAGACCCTGCTCGCGACGAACGGGCCCGGAGCGCGGCGGCAGCCGAACTGACCAGAGACAGGGAAGACGACCTCCCTCCATCGATGGCTGGCTATGGGGGCTCTAGAGGGATGGCCCGAGGTCGCCTGAGGGTCTGGTTGAGCTCGGGGGCTCCTTTTATAGGCGGTCGAGGTCGGTTCCACGGTGGCCGGGGATAAGATCAACGGCGAACCGCCATTCTGTTGCTGGCAGGGCCACATGGCGGCGACGTGAGCTAGCAGAAGGGCTCGCGGATGAGCTTGAGCTGTTCCAGAGGGCAGCTGGCGCGCTGGAGTGGCTCGGGCGGCGCCGTCCATGGCAGAGGCTCGCGGGACGGCATTGGCGGCTTGCGGTGGTGGTGCTGTGGGGTGCCAGGAGGGGCCAGGGCGACTCTGCGACGAGGGAGGGGTCGGGCGCGTTGGCGGCGAGTGGTAACGGATCAGAACGGGCGCGGGGAGGGCGGCAGTGAGACGCGGCGTCTCGGGCGCACACACGTGCAAAACGCGCGCTCTGGCCGCGCCCAGAGCACGCACGCCATGTGCTCGACGAAATGCCAACGCGTGCTAGAGGGCTTGAATGAGGCTAGTAGTTAACAGGTCTAGGTTAGTGGTGGCTAGTAGATTAGTGGACAAGGCTGCTGGGTCAGGGGATCAAGTCCACAATGCAAACTAAAAACTATGCCAAATCTGGCCATGCACACAAGGTGCTCGACAGAATGCCTTGGGCATCTGGGCATTTCTTTGGGTGGCCAAAAACTCCAGATCATAGTCTCTTTAGATGATAAAGAGGGTGGCAAGGTTGGTTCGACAAAAACAAAAACTCCCTATTGCAAGTTTTTGAGAAAACCAAATCTGGACAGAAAATAAAGGCTATGATTGCATGGACCAAAAATATTCCAATGGGTCCAATCTCCTGGACTTAAGGGTTTGGTAGGGTGGACTATAAGCAGGAAAGATCTCATGGGCACTAGAGCAAAACAGAATAGGCGTGCATTAGAAAATATCAAATTGGGCCAGAGAGCAAAATAGGATGTATTGCTCAAATTTTTCAAAGAACACCAGTGGGTCTTTGCATATAAATGAATTATATACTTCTACTAACATCTCCCAACTTTGGTGAAATTTTAAAGAAAAATTTAAATAGGTTGTAGTGGAAAATCACAAACTGGACCAGTTTTGAAAACTTGGGATAGAGCTCAAAATCTCCAAATGACTAAAAGATATTATTGCACAAAAGTGATGTGGGAACATCACATGACATCCCCAAATTTTGGTGGAACTTTTAAAGAAGTATTTGCAAGGGTTGTAGTACAAATGGAACTCTAAAACTAATGAAAAATCATTTTTAAAGAAATAAAGCTTAGGAAAAATAATTGTAGAAATAATTCCACTAATAAAAAGAAATGGTCTTGGGAAGATATACAAGTCCAATAATATTTTCGAAAGGTTTCCACCTAGAAGGAAAAACTCAAAAATTCAGAGGGATAGAGTGATCTGAGATTAAAAGATAAAACCAGAAAATAAAAATTTAATTTCCTGGTAAAAATTTTAATTCATAAATCAAGGTCAAAATTTTGGGGTGTTACAGATATTTTTGCTAATGTTTTTTTTAGCTAAAACATAGTGGATGGACAGAATCAAACTCTAAATTTGTTGTACTAATTAATATGTTGCATTTCGCATTCTCTAGACATGCTCTAGCCATATTGGTTCTGTCATTTTGATTAATTAGTGGTAGATACATATAGTTAAACTGAATAATTAGCTAATTCATTTGATTTTGCTATCTTGTTTGTGCCACGGGAAAATACATGTACTGCTCATACACTTGTTGATTGCTTCTTTAAAATAACATAAACTGAATTGGCTTTGCCGTTATCTCGATTAACAAAAGGGTACTGCTTATTCTTTTTGTATGTTACAATTGTTATCCTTTATTGAAGTGTTTAAAGGGTAATTGATATAATTTTTGATATGTTCCAAGTATGGTAAGAAAATCATCTGATGTGTCAACCTTACTGATGCAACGCAACTGGCAATGTTAGAACAGTGCCAGTTTATTTTTATGTTAGTTTTGTACCGAATAGATTCATTTCTAGAAGACCCTGCTGTAACAGAAATATTTAAATAATATGGTAATAAGAAGGCAAATTACGTAGATATTGGGTGTACACTCGTAGTATTAAAATCCAAATCCTCGATGGATTTATGTAGAAGGTGGGATAGGTGGGGAGGTGTGTGGCATGGATTCCTCCTTATTTTAAAATATAACCACTCCTCCTTATTTTGAAATTCTATTCCACAAGATAGTTCTTGCTCATAGAGATGCTTTGCATGGATTCTTTAAAAAACAGAGAATGAGTCAAGTTACTGCTTTGAAAATGGGAGACAATGTTCAGTTCTAGCTTTGACATTTGTGATATCCAATTATACTCCTGTGGCTTGTATGTTGTGGCAAGATGCCCACTTACTACACCAATTCTCATTGGAAATAATACTCTTTTGTATTTGAGACCAATTGCAGTGGTGACTTAATAACCGATTTTGTAGTTTCTGCTTTAGGTTGTGAGGATGTAGAATACCAGTGCTGCTGATTGTATAAAAACGTGCAAAATGGAGGATAATTTATTTTAATTTTGCGAGCACTTTCTTGTTGACAAGGAGGTATCGGATGGTTCATGATCATAAACAAGGCGGAGTGGAGGCTCATAAGGCCCATCAAGAGGCTCAAGTCTCTAAAGATTACGGAGGTGGAGCACTGAGTCGCTCTCTTCCAACTGCAATGGTTGTTCTGCCAATGGGGAGTCTGAGATGTAGGGAGGAATGGTCTTGCAGGCTCATTGAGCACGGTCGATTCTGTGTGCTCCGGCCCTTGCTCCAGCAACGAGGACCGCACCTTTGTGTCTTCATGTTCGTCCTCTCATGCAGCCACCGATATCTGCCTCAAGCCACTTGGTTCACCCTATCTGTAAGTTTAGTTCTTCTTCTGCCTGCGTACATCCATCTCGCAGACGAAGGAATAAGGCAGGGAGGAGGCTCATGAGGGCCATAAATGAGGCTTGAGTCTCTAAAGATTATGGATGTGGAGCACCGGGTCACTCTCCTCCAACTACAACAGTTGTTCCGCCAACAGGGGCAGAGATGTAGGTAACTAACGATGATGCAGGCTCGTTGAAGATTTGTGCTCCTTGCAAAAATGCTGCAGATTTATTTTCTTGACGAAAGAAAAATAATTGAGCAACCTCAGAGATGTGCTGCCTCCTTGCCTTTGGCTGTAGAACAATGGATATGTAGGCGCGTCAAACAAATAAAATCACACATCACAGTCCACAAGGAGGAAATAGGTAGAGCTGACCTGAAGAGTAAATTGTGATGCCTTTTATGGTGGTTTTAACCAGTTGAAGGGTTTACTCCAAACTGGTGCTGATCCGAAGAACACCGAGTTGACGAGGCGACCTTCTTTGGTACGTACTGCTTATACATCACACTTATGTTGTATATTTTACTGTATGTTTTACTTTGATCTGAAGAACACTGAGTTAAAGGGTTTACTGTATGTCTTACTAAGTATTTCTATCAAATGTAGCATTTGTATCCAATGTTCTATTACGCTTTTGTTCTGTCCAAATCTATTGGCTCTTCCATCTTCAACAATATTTTCATGTGATCTTATGCCAAAAAAGTTAATGTGATCTATTTCTGTACTAATACTAATTTAACCTTTGGCTTGTCGGTGAAAACAGTGGGCACGAAGCGCCATTGGGGAGCTTGGTAGAGTGCATAGTTGCACATTAGTACTTCTACACGGAAACACAAACTGCTCTAGCCATACATTAGGAGGATAATTGCATGATTGTTTATAGCTCAATCCAGTACACTGAGGAAACCGAAATTCATATTGCAAATGTCTCGGTTTACCTTGTCACAATGTTCATGTTATCACTAGAAGAATTGGCACTGACTTTGGTGGATAATTTTTTAGATCATTACCGGTAAGTTACTTACAACTTTTGTAATCCTGCAGACTAGGTATTTTTTTTGTCAGTCTATGCTTAACACTTTTTGGGAAGTACAAATGGTAAGGCAGTTAAGTGTCGTTGCATGTTTATTTCTACCAACTAACATTTGCTTTAAAATGGATGTTGTCATCCTGAAATTGACTGTCCTTCACACAAAGCTAAGAACATAAAACATAGACGCATATTGTCACCTTATAAGCACACACATATCATGTGCTTCTCTCTTACTATTGGGTACTCCTCGTCACTTTGCTTCCATGGCTATTGTCCAATGCATGGGTTACAAAAGTTTAATCGAGCGAGGTGATCATCAGGCTTCGTTGATTGTGGCAAGCGATCGTTGATAAATACAACAAAGGTCATCGGGTATGGCAGACATTGTTCGGTTGAGAAGGCCCGGGCATGGGACATCAGTAGCGACCCACAAATTGGCGTAAGGATGTGACGATGGGGACATCAAGTGCAGCTGTACCAGCCAAAAGACCTCACCCCATTTCTCCAAACTTTGAGTATTGTTATTCGATGAATTGCCTTCAAGAGCCTCATGGTCAACTGCATATGTCCTTTGTGTCTACAACTGTGTACTTGTAGTCTGAAATTCATCACGAATTAGGCTTTAGGAGAAAATATTTCTTTGAGAATTTAATAGATAAATGATAGAATTCTAGTGCTACTAAGAAAGGATATGTTACTTTTAGAGCTTTGTGTTTGCCTGCTTATGTGAACCGATACCTACTACCTAGAAACTCAACAGTCGAGATCTAATGTAGATGGTTATGCTTTACATGAAGGTAGTAATCGAGGATCTCAAAAGAGAATATCGCAAAAAAATTTGACAACGCTGGGCCAAAAAGCTAAAGAAGAAAAACCTGTAGATTCTCTTGGTTTGCCGATTCCACACTGACTGGAAAAATATATTTATACGTTACTAATTCATGTACTGTTAGAAGTAATGTTACTAGAAATTTAGCACAACCATCATGATTTGGGCACTGTTCACATGTCGCTTGAATTCAATGAGTACATTGGTCGGTGAAAAAATGATAACAGTGTTTCCTTCATACTAATTATGTTTATCTATATTTGTGTTCTCGAAAAAAAATTATGTTTATCTATATATCTACTTCATCCGAATCGAATCCTAGAGTTGAATGGCTGTAAAAAATATTCTTCGATCCATTTGAGCAATAAACTTCCCATCCTGTTATTCTTTCTACAGGGCATGCGATTCTTAAGATGTTCCCATTCAGAATTGACATGCGGCCATCTTCTCTCTACTGTTACTCAAGGTATGTTTAAAATATAGAGTTGTACATTATCCAATGGTTTTAGTTGGGTGATAACAGCCAAAGTTCATTTTTATTTTTTGTTTACATGTCCTTAATGAATCTTTTATTTGCCTTGGTTACCTTCCAATGCATAAACAGTGCCCAACCTGATGGTTGTATTGTATGTCATCTTTCTTCTATCAAGCAAATATAAGAAATCACACATAGAGTGGAGGGCTACAATACCAGCGGTGTGTCAGTCCATGCTCTGCATTAAAATTGTCTGGCGGTCTTTGTTTTACTATCGCGTCAGTGTAAAGCACAACCCCGCACCTCTATTTCTTTGAGACCAACTATCTAGAATCCTCTCTCCATCTTAAATCTGTTAATATGATTTTTTTCTTAAAAGGCTTTGTTTGATGTAGATATTGAAATTGACATTGCCAAACTTGTAATATGAAAATAACGCTTAACTATTGGACCTTTCTTTCAACTTAACTTTGATGGCCTCAACTTAGTATAGTTTTTGTTAGCTTGTTAATTTCTTGATTGGTGCTTGACATCACTGGTGCATGTGGGAATGCCCTACAGACTGATGGACATGAATCATAGGAACTGTCGAAGCATGAAGGGAACAATAAGATGAACTGGCTTTTATCGGCATTCTTGTGTACATTGAAGATTTTGGGGCATTTGGTTGCATATGAAATGTCTCTATTTGAACCTTAGATGGATGAGTGATTTGTTGCATTTTTCACTTGCACAACCTATCTCTATTTGAACTAACTGTGTTGTTCAATGGTCTGCTTAAATTCAGTTGTGGAAAGGAATCACAGCAGGCTTAGGGTATCATGGAACAAAGAATTATTGTTAACGAAAAGCTATTTTAACTCTGACCAGTAGCCGACATTACTGCAAGTGCTTGTAGAGGCACAAGGTCTATTTAAATGGGATCCTTCTTTGGTCTCATAACATGAAAGGTGAAAGTTTGCAAGTGAATTCTATAGTAATGTGTTTTAAATCTCTACTTGTAAGTTCAAACAACTGTCCTAATTTATCAATGTAGTAATTAAATCATTCGTTCCATATGTACTCCATTTTTATATTTAACTTACTTAGTTTACCTAAGCTGGAAGTTTTGTTAATTTTCTCATGTGTGGATTTGCTATGTTTTTTTATTGAACAATTTCTTGCAAAAAATCATAGATTGTGGAGGCGGAGATAGTGTAGTTGTTGGAGTTTTTATGTTGATTCAATTGATGGTCGTGTGTATGTACAGATTCATAAAATGGTTGAATTTTATTTATGTTGATTCAATGCATAGAAAATAAAATAGTACTCCCTATGTAAAGAAATATAAGAGCGTTTAGATCATTACTTCAATGATATAAAAGCTCTTATATTTTATTATTGGGATACTACACTCAGAGAAAGATCACTAGCATTTTTGTTTAGAGGAAACAATCAAAAGTGGACAAAATTGCATCATTTTTCTTCTCGCCATTTGCTTCCAAAATTGGAGATGAACTTTGGTAATTGAACTGGCATGATATGTATCAATTCTAACAAGCCATTTGTCTATTTTGTGGGATTGCGATTCATCCTTGCACATTGGGAGGATATATATATATGGTAAAGAGCTCGTACTGTTAATACATTGAATTTTGGAGAGCACGTTGGTTCTCCGTTTGATATCCAAACATGTCCATACTTATGAGGGAGAGAAATGAGCTTCGACTCTGGATTCATATAATATGCATTGTAGCCCGTGGCAACGCACGGGCATATTACTAGTAAAGGAGCAAGGGGGAGGCCGGCCGGCCCTTGGGGCGCGCCAAAGAGGGGAGGAGTTCTCCTCCTACTAGGAGCAGGACTCCTCCTTTCCTAGTCCAACTAGGAAGGGAAAGGGGGAAGGAAGGAGAGGGAGACGGAGAGAGAAAGAGGGGCCGCGCCCCCTCCCCTAGTCCAGTTCAGACTCCCCTTGGGGGTGCGCCACCTCTAGGGCTGCTGCCCTCTCTCTCCCCTAAGGCCATCTAAGGCCCAATACTTCCCCGGGAGGTTTCGGTAACCCCTCCGGCACTCCGGTTTTCTCCGGAATCACGCGGAACATTTCCGGTGTCCGAATATAGCCGTCCAATGTATCAATCTTTATGTCTCGACCATATCGAGACTCCTCGTCATGCCCGTTATCATATCCGGGACTCTGAACTATCTTCGGTACATCAAAACACATAAACTCATAATACCAATCATCACCAAACTTTGAGTGTGCGGACCCTACGGGTTCGAGAACTATGTAGACATGACTGAGACACGTCTCCGGTCAATAACCAATAGCGGAACCTGGATGCTCATATTGGTTCCTACATATTCTATGAAGATCTTTATCGGTCAAACCGCATAACAACATACGTTGTTCCCTTTGTCATCGGTATGTTACTTGCCCGAGATTCGATCATCGGTATCTCAATACCTAGTTCAATCTCGTTACCGGCAAGTCTCTTTACTCGTCCCGTAATACTTCATCCCGCAACTAACTCATTAGTCGTAATGCTTGAAAGGATTATAGTGATGAGTATTACTGGGAGGGCCCAAAGATACCTCTCCGAAACATGGAGTGACAAATCCTAATCGCGATCTATGCCAACCTAACAAACAACTTCGGAGACACCTGTAGAGCACCTTTATAATCACCCTTTTATGTTCTGAAGTTTGGTAGCACATAAAGTGTTCCTCTAGTATTTGGGAGTTGCATAATCTCATAGTCTAAGGAACTTGTATAAGTCATGAAGAAAGCAGTAGCAATGAAACTAGCATGATCACAATGCTAAGCTAACGGATGAGTCATGTGCATCACGTCATTCTCCTAATGATGTGATCCCGTTCATCAAATGACAACACATGTCTATGGTTAGGAAACATAACCATCTTTGATTTACGAGCTAGTCAAGTAGAGGCATACTAGGGACTATAGGTTTTGTCTTTGTATTCACACATGTACTAAGTTTCTGGTTGATACAATTGTAGCATGAATAATAAACATTTATCATGAATTAAGGAAATAAATAATAACTTTATTATTGCATCTAGGGCATATTTCCTTCACTCCCACCTATATATATATATATATGGGGGGGGGGCACCGCTAGAAGACACAATATTGATTCCTGGCTGTGTGCGGTGCCCCTCCACAGTTTACGCGTCCGGTCATATTCACGTAGTGGTTAGGCGAAGCCCTGTGCGAATCACTTCACCATCAGTGTCGCCACGCCTTCATGCTGACTGAACTCATCTACTTCCTCGACGCTCTACTGGATCAAGAGTTCGAGGGAGATGTCATCGAGCTGAACATGTGCAGAACTCGGAGGTGTCATACGTTCGGTGCTTGATTGGTAGAAACGAGCAGAAGTTCGACTACATCAACCACGTAGTCAAATGCTAACTCTTTTGGTCTACGAGGGTACGTAGACACACTCTCCCCCTCTCGTTGCTATGCATCTTCTAGATTTTTTTGAAATTGCATGCTACGTTCCCAATAGCAACAGGGGCTGTGCTGGGGGAGACAGAAG
>NC_041393.1:416141301-416156332 GCF_002162155.2 Triticum dicoccoides
GTCCAGATTTGGCACAGACAGAGAGACAGGAGGGGATGCCTGGGTTCCCACACTCTCCTCATGCGCATGCCAACACCACTCATAGTGTACGGATCTTTTGTAGGATTTGGTTTGTCTAGGGCCGCCGCACAGGGATAATTGTACATGGGGTGGGCCAAGGGCTCATGCAGAGCTAACTGGACATGAACCCAGCCCGTGAGGGGGGCTCGTGCGGTGCACGGACAGGCAAATGGGGTTGATCAAAAGGGCCAAGGATGGATGCAGGTCATGGTGGCAGTGGGAGTAAGGAAATTTTTTATATAACACGAGGAAACGACTGCAGTGAGCAACGACTAGTTGTAGCTGGTCAAAAAGAAAAAGACGAAAACCTTCAAACTCAAGGGACCTATGCTTGAGAATTTGAACTTTGGTCGAGCGGGAGAAGATGCCAGACTTAAAAATGAGCTCATCAACCTTGACTGCAAGGAAATCTTGTTTGACAGAAAAATAGTGGTTTAGGGTTGACTCAACCAACACTTCATTAGGCCTAACACTAATTCGCATGAAAGTGATCCCAAAAAATGAGAGTGGGAAGTGTATTGCACGTGAGGGGGGAGCTGGCTAAAGTGATTAACATTAAGCATACGATAAAAAAAGCTAATACCAGGCCGAGATCATCTCACCTTAGGCAGATCCAGACTTGTTGAGGCTGATGGTAGAGATGTAGAGACGACCGCCGACGGTGAGGATGACGTGGAACCGTACGAAGGAGGCATGACCTTGCTGGAAAGCGAGCATCGGATGCCACACATGCGCGCTGGCCAGGGGAAATGGATCAGCATGCCTAGTTTGCGAAAGTCTCCCGTGGAGGCGATGAGCTGGGCAACTGCTAGAGAGGCGACGGTGAGCAAGAAGCGTGAGTCACCATCATCAGTGATGTTTATGTGGTGGTAGAGGCCACCAAAGAGGAGGGATAGGATTAGGGCCATTGAGGTGGCACCAAGGGTGAATGGGAATTAGATGACACACGCATACATGCGGCATCCGTGTGACTGAGAGCATGGATCGATGGAAACAGGCGATCGGAGCTGCGTCCATACCAAGTCTTCAAAGTGAAGACACAGGTCCTCTGGAATTTGCAGGAGTTGGCTGCGCGACATGCAGAAGGCCGCAGTAGGTGGAGGTGGTGGAAGCAGGGGTAGGGTTCTAGCGAAGGAGAAAGCGAAGTTGTAGTGGCGGGCCCTGGTTTGGGCAAGGATGATCTCTGCGACTCGCGAGTAGGCCACATGGAAGCGGAAGATAGGAGGAGAGCACATGGCAATGAAGAAATCAACTTCACTGCCGTCAAGAGCAGCCTGGAGCAGAGCAGCGACGATTATGGCGTCAAGGTGGCGGTTGGAGAAATCAAAGACGATGTAGAGGGGTGTTGCAAGGTGAAGTTCCGGAGTGGTGATTTCGAGGCGGCGAAAGTAGCTGCAGTCATCCTCAAACTCTAGTCCCATGGCGTTGCCGCACCCCAGAAAGCAGCGGAGAGCTACCTGACTGGCTTTGACATAGGGAAGGTCAAAGAAAGGCGATAGTGGTGGTGCAACAGAGGGAAGGAGCGCATCCAAAGGACTGGTGGCGAGGGTGAGTTCAAGTGGAGAGGCAGCCGGATTGATTTGGGCGGCCGGAACATGGCCGGAGGCCGGAGATGGAGGAGGAGGAGGTGGGAGCTCCATCGAGAAAGGGGGGTCAATTTCGTTGGCAGAGGGGCTTTTGCAAGTGGCTGATCGTGAGGACGAGGTGGCACTAATGGCAGAGGCTTTGTCCCAAGGGGTGGAAGGGGCAATGGCGGGTTTCGGTCTGAGCCAATAGTTGCAAACAAGGAGAAAACTGAAAACGATGTAGCTACAGCGACTGCTGATGCAACTCCAGCAGAAGAGACACATCTGCTTATCACAAGCGTACCTCTCTTGAGAATTCGCTTGTTGTCTCTTCTATATAGCTGGCTCCTTTGCATGTTTCAGACCAAGTCACTGATCCAAAAGTTTTGGTGCTGGCGAGCAAGCAACCAGTGGGTGTCCCAGCGTTACCACCGGTATATGTCTCGCCAGGAAAAAAACAAAGGAAAAAAGAATTCCGCAGAACATGCAATTGATGGTAGCAGTGCAGCACAAGAAGAAGAAGATAAAAATGCGTGTTTGGCAGGCTCCCTCGAGGGGCTCTGCCTAGCGCAATGAGTCTACTTGCCTGGAACTGTTGTGGGGTGGGCAACCCTGCGACAGTTCGGGAACTTCATAACTTCACAAAGAAATTTGCCCCGGAGATGCTGCGGATAGTAGAAACGCAAGTCAGCAAGGATAGAGTAGAAGCTCTAGCACCCATGTTAGGTTATGAGTGTAGTTTTGCAGTTGGTAGCTCTGGTAGGAGCGGTGGTCTTGGCTTGTACTGGAATAAGGAAATAAAGCTTGAAATTCTGAGTTATTTGCAATATCACATTGACGCTAAAGTTGAGGGTTTAGGCCCGACAATGTGGAGAGTTATGCTGGTCTATGGAGCTACCCAGGTTGTGAATCGCCATTAGACATGGGACACAATGAAAGATTTAGCAGGCCACTGTGCTTATCCTTGGGTCACTCTAGGTGACTTTAATGAAGTGCTAAATTTATCTGAGCATGACGGCATAGGAAACAGGAGTCAAGCACAAATCAATGGCTTTACAGAGGTAGTTGATGCATGCGCCCTACAAGATTTGGGTTTCAGCGGGATGCCCTAGGCATTTGAGAAAAAAAAGTACCTGGAGGTACATACACGAGGGTGAGGCTTGACCGAGCTCTCGCTACTCTTGACTGGCGACAATTCCGTTAGAGCATCTCCAACAGCCACCCAACGCGCAGCGCGCTAAAATCTGGTTTGCGGCGCGCCCATCGCCAGGTTTGGCGCGGCGCGCAGCGCTGGCTCCAGCAGCCGCGCTAAAATGCAGCGCGCGCGCGCAGCTCTAGCAGTGCGCTAAAATACAGCGCACGCACGAGCAGCTGACGCATCACATTTGTTGCATTTTGGACACAACACATCCACAAAACAAAGACATGGCATATAATTTAAATCACAAACATCATTCAACCAAGTTTAAAATAAATAGTTCATTTTATTACAACTCAAACAAATAGCATCTTTCATGAAATACAACAAATAGTTCAACAATACAACATCAAACACACAAATCATGATGCTCTTTGGCGGCCATTCCAAGCCCTCCACTCCTCAATGAGATCCTTCTTGAGTTCAAATGCGTTGCCGGACGTCGAATGACATGATAGGAGGCAAGAAAACGGGCCACCCTTTCAGCCCTCCGCCGCACTTGCACGTGATGTCCCAAGAGTTCATAGTGAGAGTAGTCTACATCTTGGCCACGCTCATTCTCGATGATCATGTTGTGCATGATCACACAAGCATGCATTATGTACCAAAGCATCTTCTGATCCCAAAATCTAGCCGGTCCTCTCACAATAGCAAATTGGGCTTGCAAAATACCAAAAGCTCTCTCCACATCTTTTCTAGCTCCGCCTGAGCATTGTGGAAATCAAGATATTTCTTACCTTCCGGTTTTTTCAATGGCTTCACAAATGTTTGCCACTTTGGGTAGATGCCATCCACAAGATAGAAGCCATGGTTGTATGTACGACCATTAGCTACAAACTGCACCGGTGGCAATTTACCATTTGCAATCTTACTCATCAGTGGTGACCGGTTGACAACGTTGATGTCATTCAAAGATCAAGGAATTCCAAAAAAAGCATGTCAAATCCAAGTCTCTTGATTGGCCACCGCTTCAAGGATTATAGTGGAACCCTTTTTTTGTCCCTGAAATTGGCCATGCCATGCCTTTGGACAATTCTTCCAACTCCAATGCATGCAATCTATTGAGACAAGCATACCTGGGAACCCGCAAGCTTTGTTCATCTCCAATAGCCTTGCGACATCTTCATCATCGGGAGTTCTCAAGTACTCCGGGCCAAACACTTGCACAATTTTGACTGCGAAGCGCTTGACACACATGATGGCTTGGCTCTCGCCCATGGCCAAGTGATCATCAACTAGATCATCGGGGATACAGTATGCCAACATACGCAAAGGGGCTGTCACCTTCTGAAAGGTGCTATGCCCGAGCTCTCCGGCGGCATTCCTCCTCTGCTGAAAAAACCAGTCATGGCTCGCTAGTTTCTCTGCAATGCGCCTGAACAACTCGGTGCTCATACTAAACCGGCGACGAAAGTACGACTCGGGGTATGTGGGATTCTCCACAAAATAGTGCCTCATCAATCTGTTGTGGGCATCAATCCTATCCCTCCAAATTTTCTACCGAATCATAACCGAACCACCGTGCTTCAGTTTTTTATTGATGTGCATAGCTAGGATCATTGCAAGATCCTCCTACTCTTCCATATCAAATTCTTCTTCGGAAGAATCATATGATGAACTCATCTAAAATGTTCAATACTAGGCTATAAACAACATGCACCAAATTTCATGTAAAAATGTGGAAGTTGGAAATAATACATACCTTGCGGGCCTTTTGTCGAACACCTTGCGGGCGTGAAGTGGCAGTGGGAGGGCGGGCGCCATTCATCGGAGGACTACCGCGCGCAACAGGCGGCGCTGACTAGAGAGAGAGAGAGCAAGCCACAGCCGCGCGGGGACAGACCAGGGAAGCATCAGAACGGTCACCGGAATATGGGGTGGCGCGGGCGGCAGCGGTGGCGCGGCTAGATGGGTAGGTGGAGTTGCGCGTGAGTGCTCGAGAGTCCAGCGTGCGGGAGCGGGCGCAGCAAGTAAGCGGCGCGCGTTGGCGTTTCCGCCCGCGCACTGAATTATATATGCCGCGCGCATGGTTTTTGCGCGTTTGCTGGAGCGCCCGGAACGGTAGCACGAGCGCTAAAAGCACTACTTTTTCAGCGTGGCGCGTATATAGCGCGGCTGTTGGAGATGCTCTTATGAAGCTATGTGGGAGAGTAATTAAGAATTATGCAAAGTGGAGGCCTAGACTTGGCAATCTCGAGGCTCCATGAACTCAGTCAAGGAGATCAAGGATCTGCTAGTGCTATTATCTTGTGACTTGGGGCGATGGGAGCAGGACTCTTTTGGGAGTGGACGTAAAAAGATAAAGCAGTTGAAGGCCGAGTTGGACATTCTGCGTAGATGGTAGGGAAGAATCGGTCCTGATCATAGGGAACTGGAAATAAATGAAAATGTGGTGCAACTCTATCAGCAAGAGGAGGTCATGTGGAAGCAACAATCCCGAATCCAGTGGTTGTCCGAGGGCAACAAAAACACTCACTTTTTCCATTTGCATGCAAGCATGAGAAGGAGAAAAAACTTGATCAAAAGTTTGTTGTCGTCAACCGGTGAGGTGCTTACAGACCCTAACTAGCTGGAGGCCATGACCACGGAATACTATAAAAACCTTTTCTCCTCGGAAGGTGTAGAAAACAAGCAGCAAGTCATTGACGTGCTACCCAGAAAAGTAACAGAATCAATGAATGCTATTCTTAATGTGCCTTATTCAGAGGAAGATGTAAAAATTGCTCTATTTCAAATGTATCCATTAAAGGCTCCCGGGCCCGATGACTTTCTCGGAAAGTTTTTTCAGCATCATTGGGATGTATGTGGTTTGGACGTCACAAGGATTGTTCTTTGCATTGTTCAAGGCACTGAATCAACAGAGGCTATAAATCACACGGTTTTGGTTCTTATTCCTAAAATTGCAGGTGCTTCTTCTTTATCGCAGTTTAGACCTATTAGCCTCTGCAATGTCTTATGCAAGATTGCGTCCAAAGTGATTGCAAATAGATTGAAGAAGATTTTGCCTGAAATTGCCTTTGAGGAATTGTCTGCTTTTGTACTGGGCCGATTGATCAGTGATAATATTATATCTGCCTATGAATGCCTTCTTTTCATGAAGAGAAATAAAGCTCAGAAACATAGATCATGTTCTCTCAAGATAGATATGATTAAAGCCTATGACAAAGTACAATGGGTTAATCTCCAGGCCATTATGGAGAAGCTTAGGTTCTCACACCAATGGATACAGATTGTTATGGGTATGGTAAGCTCAGTTACCTTTGCAGTTATGTTTAATGGTAAGAAACTTGATAGTTTTAAACCTTCAAGAGGGATCCGTCAGGGAGATCCTCTTTCACCGTATCTCTTCTTGTTGGCAGCAGAGGGCCTCTCATGCCTCCTCAAAGCTATGGATCAGTCATCCTGGCTCAGTGGAATTCAAGTGGCTCAATCGGCTCCACCAGTAAACCATTTTCTTTTTGCGATGATAGCCTTGAAAGTGCTTGTAGTCCCCATGTGTGGTTTTGGTAATTGATGACAATCCTAATGGACTAATGTTTGCATTGAGTTATACATTTGAAGGAAAGTTCCATTTTCACTACATGAAGAATATTGGATGAACTGAAGGATGTTTGTTCCATGGTGATGCAAGGAGACAGAATGGATTCGAAATGAATGTCATATACATATTGTTGTGCATGCATCAAGTTTGATCTCGGTGACTGAATCAAATACGATCAAGATGAATTCCATGTTATGAACAAGATGTGATCTATATGGAGTTCATTGAGGATCTCAGACGTTCTCGTGCTTAGGCTTATGGGTTGAACCATGATGGATCAAGATCTTGAGAGAATGATTAAAGAGAAGAATTCTCCATATGCTTGAGGATAGGATCATTATGAGCTCATATGTTGAGTCATGGATTATTATGTCTTGAAGCAAGTAATTCCAGTGAAGAATTCATTGTGCCTCTCAAGATACTATGTTGGAGCATGAGAACAAGCAAATTATGTCCAATATGATATTCAAGGAGAAACTTGATATGGTCATGGTGAATTGAGATATTGGTTATTATGTCTTGAAGAAATGAAGCATACTCAAGATATCAATAGGCTTCAAGACATCAATATTAATCATGGAGCAAAGATAGATGTGGACCAAGATGAAGATCAAATATTTACCTCTAAGATGGTCAACACACAAGCGCATATCATGTGTCACATGACATCTTGTGGTATGGTAAGAATTTATCAATTGCGCTTTGTGCTAATAACCCATACCATGTGTTGTCTATGTTATGTGGGTTAGGTAATGATCATGAGCTTGGTGCTTATAAGAAAGCTTGGTGCTCATCAGAGGATGTAATCAAGTAATTAATGATGATGGACAAGTGAGGATGAATGCAAAGCAAAGCTTCCCACATTGTGTATAGGGGGGCTACTTGAAGACTTCTCCAATGTCTTGCCTTCAACTTGAGCCATGAAGAAACATCAATATAAAGCTCAAGTGAAAGTCTCTCCTCAAAGGTATTAGTTCATTTGGCTTTAGATGTGAGGATCGATGACCATCAAAAAGGATATATGCTCAAGAATGAGTTTCCGAAAACTATCTATAGTTCTTTTATGATTCTTGATTTATAGGGATCTTGCACTATTAAGAGAGGATCAAAGGGGTTAGTGATGGATTTTATCAAGTCAACATCATCTATTTCTATTCTTCTCACATCATATTCCAACATATGCACATTTCACTCCTATCCAATGCTCCTACCCATCTACCAAAGAAAATCCAAAGTCAATTAGGTTCCCCAAAGTATATGTCTAAGCTTTGCATACTTTGCACCCTCCATTTTGGCTTATCTTGGCTGGTTCTCTATGTGATGATCTAGAGGTTTTCCATAGCTTCAAAACGAGCCCAATATCATCAAAATCGGAGTCCGGGTGTAAAAGTTATGCATGTTTCGGTTTTAAGGTTCCTGCTGTTTTTTATGGGCAGGACATCCGGGACTTTGCCGGATGTCCGGGCTCCTGGGACGCCCCGGATGTCCGGGATCCTCCCGGAAATCGGGCCGTCCATGTACAGAAACTTTGTTCAAATGCTGGTTGTGTCTCCCAGATGTCCGGCACTTGTCCGGATGTCCGGGGCCCCAACTTTGGCCAAATGTCCGGGCCTTGGCTAGATGTCCGGGCCCTGTACATTGGCTCTATTTTTCTGTGTACGTGTGCACGTTTCTCAGCCGCCGGATGTCTGGCCCGTGCCTGGATGTCCGGCCCGACACAGCCACTTACACTCCAACGACCATATTTGCACTACCATTGTATATAGCCTTCTTCCTGAAGGAAATATGCCCTAGAGGAAATAATAAAGTTATTATTTATTTCCTTAATTCATGATAAATGTTTATTATTCATGCTAGAATTTTATTAACCGAAAACTTAGTACATGTGTGAATACATAGACAAAACATATAGTCCCTAGTATGCCTCTACTTGACTAGCTCATTAATCAAAGATGGTTATGTTTCCTAACCATAGACATGTGTTGTCATTTGATGAACAAGATCACATCATTAGGAGAATGATGTGATGGACATGACCCATCCGTTAGCTTAGCATTATGATCGTTGCAGTTTCATTGCTACTGCTTTCTTCATGACTTATACATGTTCCTCAGACTATGAGATTATGCAACACCCGAATACCGGAGGAACACCTTGTGTGCTATTAAACATCACAACATAACTGGGTGATTATAAAGATGATCTACAGGTGTCTCCGAAGGTGTTTGTTGGGTTGACATAGATCGAGATTAGGATTTGTCACTCCGTGTTTCGGAGAGGTATCTCTAGGCCCTCTCGGTAATACTCATCACTATAAGCCTTGCAAGCATTGTGACGAATGAGTTAGTTGCGGGATGAAGTATTATAGAACGAGCAAAGAGACTTGCCGGTAACGAGATTGAACTAGGTATTGAGATACCGACGATCGAATCTCGGGCAAATAACATACCAATGACAAAGGGAACAACATATGTTGTTATGCGGTTTGACTGACAAAGATCTTCAAAGAATATTTAGGAACCAATATGATCATCCAGGTTCCTCTATTGGTTATTGACCGGAGACGTGTCTCGATCATGTCTACATAGTTCTCGAACCCGTAGGGTCCGCACACTTAACCTTCGATGACGATTTGTATTATGAGTTATGTGATTTGATGACCGAAGTTTGTTCGGAGTCCCGGATGAGATCACGGATGTGACGAGGAGTCTCGAAATGGTCGAGACGTAAAGATCAATATATTGGAAGGCTATATTCGAACATCAGAAAGGTTCTGAGTGATTCGGGTATTTTTCAGAGGACCCGAGTGTTACGAGAATTCGCTGGGGAAGTAGTGGGCCTTAATGGGCCATACAGGAAAGGAGAGAAGGGCCTCAAGGGATGGCCGCCCTCCCCCCATTGCAAGTCCGAATTGCACTAGGGAGGGGCACCCCCCCTCTCTTTCCTTCTCCCTCTCCTACTCCTTCCCTCTCTCCCCTCTTGGAAAAGGAAGGGGACTCCAACTAGGATTGGGAATCCTAGTTGGACTCCCCCTATTGGCGCGCCCCTCCTAGGCCGGCCTCCTCCTCCTCCCTCGTTTATATACGTGGACAGGGGGCACCACATAGACACAAGTTGATCTTTTAGCCGTGTGCGGTGGTCCCCTCCACAGTTACACACCTCGATCATATCGTTGTGGAGCTGAGGCGAAGCCCTACGCTGGTAGCATCATCATCATTGTTGCCACAACGTCGTGTTGACGGAACTCACCCTCGGCCTCAACTGGATCAAGAGTATGAGGGACATCATCGAGCTGAACATGTGCTGAACGCGGAGGTGCCGTACATTTGGTACTTGGATCGGTTGAATCGCAAAGACGTTCGACTACATCAACCGCGTTATTGAAACGCTTCCACTTTCAGTCTACGAGGGTACGTGGACACACTCTCCCCTGTCGTTGCTATGCATCACCTGGATAGATCTTGCGTGATCGTAGGAAATTTTTGAAATTACCGCATTCCCCAACAGTGGCATCCGAGCCAGGTCTATGCGTAGATGTTATATGCACGAGTAGAACACAAAGAGTTGTGGGCGATAATAGTCATACTGCTTACCAGCATGCATACTTTGATTCCACGGTATTGTTGGATGAAGCGGCTCAGACCGACATTATGCGTATGCTTACGCGAGACTGGATCTATCGACGTGCTTTGCACATAGGTGGCTGGTGAGTGTCTGTTTCTCCAACTTTAGTTGAATCGAGTGTAGCTACGCCCGGTCCTTGTTGAAGGTTAAAACATCACACTTGACAAAAAATCGTTGTGGTTTTAATGCGTAGGTAAGAACGGTTCTTGCTAGAAGCCCGTAGCAGCCACGTAAAAGTTGTAACAACAAAGTAGAGGACGTCTAACCTGTTTTTGCAGGGGCTTGCTGTGATGTGATATGGTCAAGACATGATAAGATATAATTTGTTGTATGAGATGATCATGTTTTGTTAAAGTTATCGGCAACTCACAAGAGCCTTATGGTTGTCTCTTTATTGCATAAGATGCAAGCGCCATATAGTTGCTTTACTTTATCGCTATGCGATAGCAATAGTTGCAAAAGCAATAGTTGGCGAGACGACCATGTGATGACACATTGATAGAGATCAAGATGATTGAGATCATGGTGTCATGTTGGTGACAATGGAGATCATGATAGTACTTTGGAGATGGAGATCATAAGCACAAGATGATGATGGCCATATCATGTCACATATTTGTTTGCGTGTGATGTTTATCTTTTATGCTTCTTATTTTGCTTAGTTCGGCGGTATTATTATAAGATGATCCCTTACTAAAATTTCAAGGTATAATTGTCCTCCCTGAGTATGCACCGTTGCGATAGTTCTTCGTGCTGAGACACCACATGATGACCGAGTGTGATAGGCTCTACGTTCACATACAACGGGTGCAAGCTAGTTTTGCACACGCAAAATACTTGGGTTAAACTTGACGAGCCTAGCATATGCATATATGGCCTCGGAACACTGAGACCGAAAGGTCGAGCGTGAATCATATAGTAGATATGATCAACATAGTGATGTTCACCATTGAAAACTACTCCATCTCACATGATGATCGGACATGGTTTAGTTGATTTGGATCACGTCATCATTTAGATAACTAGAGGGATGTCTATCTAAGTGGGAGTTCTTAAGTAATATGATTAATTGAATTTTAGTTTATCATGAACTTAGTCCTGATAGTATTTTGCAAATTATGGTGTAGATCTATAGCTCGCGTTATAGCTTCCCTATGTTTATTATCTGTTCCTAGAGAAAACTAAGTTAAAAGATGATAGTAGCAAAAATGCGGACTTGGTCCATGATCTGAGGTGTATCCTCATTGCTTCACAGAAGAATTATGTCCTTGCTACTCTGTTAGGTGACAGACGTATTACTGGAGCAGATGCAGACGTTGTGAACGTTTGGCTAGCTCAATGTAGCGAGTAGACCTCAAACAGTCTAGTCTCTATGCATTAGTGTCATCCCTGGATCTGTCATGTTGACACGCATAGTACTTGAGGATTTATAATAGAGTTTCAATCACACACTTATTACATCGAATGTCTCAAAAGAGAACTTATTACAATAATATGGCTTAAGGCCATCTAAAAACGATAACAGCGGAAGGCTTGGAAGATAAAGTGAGTCCATCAACTCCAACGGCATAGCCGAGTGAACGAAAACGACCTATGGCACCTTACTCATCGTCTAAAAGTCTGCAACATGAGATGTTGCAGCCCGAAACGGGTCAGCACATGGAATATGCTAGCAATGTAACACATAGAGTAATGAACAGAATGAATGCTATCACTACATGCATATATGGCTGGTGGAAAGCTCTATGGTTACAGTTTTTCATAAAGCCAATGTTTCCCTACAACAAAGGAACAAATTCTATTTAACTATCATGGTGGTTGTTAAATATTGAGAAGGTTCCTCCAACTCAATCCCAATTAAGAATCATCATTAAATCCAATCAAATTACTTAAGAGTGACGAGATCAACATGATAATCCAAGAACCAGATACTCAAGATGTCCATAACCGGGGACACAGCTAACCATGATTAGTTTATACACTCTGCAGAGGTTTGCACACTTTTCCCCACAAGACTCGAACACATCCATGATCGGAGATTTGAGACACAGTCTTTCTGAAGCATTAACTCTCTACTCTGGGTAGACAGTACCACCTACAACCCACTACATCTGCTAGTCTACCTCTTCAAGAGCTTCACGCAACTTACTCAACTATGCCAGAGCCCATAATGGCTTGTGGCTGCACATGGAAGTTTCTAGCATGAATAATCTTATGATCCTTTTGAGCCTCGGTGGCGAACCGTAGGATGATCACATGGGTACTCCGGGATATCCTAGGACAACACTGGATTCTCCAGGTGCCTTGACAACCACTGGGTACTCCAGGGTGCCTCAAGCAATCCACCCAGATGTGTATTTAAGTAGCCACCTTAAGTTAACCATTAATTAACAATACTCACATCTGTCATGGATGCACTCATCCAAACCACGTCTGCGAGCATAGCATAGCAATATAAGCATAATGTAGAAGTAACTCTGAAAGGTTTGATAATAAACAGGGCAATAGGTTCTACCTCATCATCTACTTGCCAAAACCCAGATGTTAATCAGATCCTATGTTGGAGAAGTAGTAATTTCAAAAAAAAATTCCTACGCACACACAGGATCATGGTGATGCATAGCAACGAGAGGGGAGAGTGTTGTCCACGTACCCTCGTAGACCAAAAGCGGAAGCGTTAGCACAACGCGGTTGATGTAGTCTTACGTCTTCATGATCCAACCGATCCAAGTACCGAACGTACGACACCTCCGAGTTTAGCACACGTTCAGCTCGATGATGTCCCACGAACTCCGATCCAGCAGAGCTTTGCGGGAGAGTTCCGTCAGCACGACGACGTGATGATGGTGTTGATGATGCTACCGATGCAGAGCTTCGCCTAAGCACCCTACGATATTACCGAGGTGGAATATGGTGGAGGGGGAACCGCACACAGCTGGGAGAGATCAACAGATCAACTTGTGTGTCTAGAGGTGCCCCCCTGCCCCCGTATATAAAGGAGCAAGGGGGGAGGTGGCCGGCCAAGGAGGAGGGCGCGCCAAGGGGGGAGTCCTACTCCCACCAGGAGTTGGACTCCTCCTTTCTTTGTAGGAATAGGAGAAGGGAAGGAAAAAGGGGAAAGAAGGATGGGGGCGCCCCCCTCCCTAGTCCAATTCGGACCAGTCCATGGGGAGGGGTGCGGCCACCTTTTGAGGCCTTTCTCTCCTTTCCCGTATGGCCCATTAAGGCCCAATACGAGTTCTCGTAATTCTCCGGCACTCCGAAAAATACCCGAATCACTCGGAACCTTTCCGATGTCCGAATACAGTCGTCCAATATATCGATCTTTACGTCTCGACCATTTCGAGACTCCTCGTCATATCCCCGATCTCATCCGGGACTCTAAACTACCTTCGGTACATCAAAACACATAACTCATAATATAAATCGTCACTGAACGTTAAGCGTGCGGACCCTACGGGTTCAAGAACTATGTAGACATGACCGAGACACATCTCCGGTCAATAACCAATAGAGGAACCTGGATGATCATATTGGCTCCTACATATTCTACGAAGATCTTTATGAGTCAAACCGCATAACAACATACGTTGTTCCCTTTGTCATCGGTATGTTACTTGCTCGAGATTCGATCGTCGGTATCTCAATACCTAGTTCAATCTCGTTACCAGCAAGTCTCTTTACTCGTTATGTAATGCATCATCCCGCAACTAACTCATTAGTCACATTGCTTGCAAGGCTTATAGTTATGTGCATTATCTAGAGGGCCCAGAGATACCTCTCCGACAATCGGAGTGACAAATCCTAATCTCGAAATACGCCAACTCAACATGTACCTTCGGAGACACCTGTAGAGCTTGTTTATAATCACTCAGTTACGTTGTGATGTTTGGTAGCACACAAAGTGCTCCTCCGGTAAACGGGAGTTGCATAATCTCATAGTCATAGGAACATGTATAAGTCATGAAGAAAGCGATAGCAACATACTAAACGATCAAGTGCTAAGCTAACGAAATGGGGCAAGTCAATCACATCATTCTCTAATGATGTGATCCCGTTAATCAAATGACAACTCATGTCTATGGCCAGGAAACTTAACCATCTTTGATTCAACGAGCTAGTCAGGTAGAGGCATACTAGTGACATAATGTTTGTCTATGTATTCACACATGTATTATGTTTCCGGTTAATACAATTCTAGCATGAATAATAAACATTATCATGAAATAAGAAATGAATAATAACTTTATTATTGCCTCTAGGGCATATTTCCTTCATCCTAACCATGCAATGTTTGAGGGTTGAACTAATGCATAAAAACTGGGAAGTAAAGAGGTATGATCAAAGTGTTACTTGCCTTGCTGATGATCCGCAAAACCTAGAGACTCGTAGGAGCATGCTTCGCACTACGGGTACTCTATCGCAAACAAACAATAACATACATAAGCACTCAAACAGAAGCACGGGTAAAACTCAAATAAAAGATCTAACCAAAAAGTTCAACCGAAGAACTCCGGTCTGCAAAAAGGATCAACTCAAATGGAGCAACGAAACTCAAACTGCGAAAGAAACAAGATCCGTTACTAGTCTGGACTAAAGTCAAACTTTACAGTACCAAAATCTTGTTCAAGTTGGTTAAACAGAAAGAGGGCTTCGAGAAGAAGATCTAGGTGCTTGAATCACCTGAATCGGATAAACGGGCGAAAAGATAAACTAAAACGAAGATCAGGGCAGAAATCGCGATCGAAAATAATCTCGGAAAAACCCTGGAAAATAAAACAAGACGAACAGGCTAACAAACGAACGTTCGCTGTCTGCGGCTAACTGATGAACATCATTCGTTAAAACGAACATACGGACGAACGTCCACTATTTAACTATACCGAGAAAAAAATTAAACCGATCTAAAGAAGATAACCTAGGGTTTCAAAAAAAACCGATCAGTTTTCTTGCGAGAACCGATGGTGGCGGTGGCTACCTCGTCGGCGACGGGGTTGGTGGCAGCGGCGGCGAGCGGCTCTGGCGGCGGGGTCGGCGACGTCG
>NC_041393.1:416156632-416159712 GCF_002162155.2 Triticum dicoccoides
GGCAGCGGCGCCTGGCGACGGTGCGCCACGCGGCTCGAGGCGGCAACGCGGGCTGCAGGGAAGGGGAAGCTGGCTTATAAAGGCTGGGCGGCGGCAGAGTCTGGGTCGCCCACTGCCCGGTAAGGCGGTAATTTTTTTTAATAAAAAATTTGGACGCAGAAAAACGAATAAAAAAAATACTAAACGGACTCCAAAAATCCTGAAATAAATTTTCATGGTCCTCTAATAATATTGCGGACAAAGTGAACATTTATTTGGGCCTCTATTGCAATTTTGAAAAACGCATTTTTCCCTAATTCAAATAAAAATAGCAATAAAACTCCGAGTAAAACTCTTATTTGATTTTAATATTTTCCTCTAATATTTCTTTATTTTGGAGAAGTCATTTTATCCCCTCTCTTTTATTTTCATATAAGAAATATTCGAAGAGAAAATAATTAAAACCAAATGATCCTCTTTTAAATTTTTTGAGAAAACTCAAATATGAAAATAACGAAATCCCCAACTCTCTCCATGGGTCCTTGAGTTGCTTAGAATTTCTTGGATCAACCAAAATGCAATAAAATATGACATGCAATGATGATCTAATGTATAACATTCCAAATTGAAATTTGGAATGTTACAAACCTACCCCCTTAAGATGAATCTCGCCCTCGAGATTCGGGTTGGCTAGAAAATAGGTGGGGGTGGTCCTTCCGTAGGTCTTCCACTCGTTCCCAGGTGGCTTCATCCTTGGTGTGGTGGCTCCAGTGAACTTTGCAGAACTTGATAACCTTGCTGCGTGTGACTTGGCTGGCAAACTCGAGAATCTTCACAGGTTTCTCCTTGAAGAGTCAAATCGCTATCCAACTGAATCGCTTCCAGCGGTACTGTGTCTCTCAGAGGAATATCGGCCATCTCTGTGTGGCACTTCTTCAATTGGGAAACATGAAACACATCATGAACTCCTGACAATCCTTCTGGCAATTGCAACTTGTAAGCAACTTCTCCCATGTGCTCCAAAACTTTGTATGGTCCCACAAAATGGGGCGCTAATATTCCCTTAACTCCAAAATGCTTAACTCCTCGAAGCGGGGACACACGAAGATACACTGGTCTCCGACTTCGTAAACTGTCTCCTTGCGTTTAGAATCCGCATAGCTCTTCTGCCTGGACTAGGCTACCTTGAGTCTATCGCGAATCAGTTTAACCTTCTCTTCAGACTCCTTAATCAAATCTGGTCCAAACAACTGACGATCTCCAACTTAATCCCATAGCAACGGTGTCCTGCACCTCCTTCCTTACAAAGCTTTGAAAGGGGCCATCTTCAAACTAGCTTGATAACTGTTGCTGTAAAAGAACTCTGCATATGGCAAATTGTTGTGCCAACTAGATCCATAATCTAGCGCACAAGCTCTCAACATGTCCTCCAGAATCTGATTGACTCTCTTGGTCTGTCCATCTGTCTGTGGATGAAAGGCTATACTGAAATCTAGCCTGCTACCCAAAGTCTCATGCAACTGATTCAAGAACTTTGAGGTAAACTGAGTTCCTCCATATGATACAATGGTCCTCGGAACTCCATGCAGACATATGATCCTGGTCATGTATATCTTGGCCAACTTAGCACTAGTGTAAGTGGTCTTCACTGGGATGAAATGAGCTACCTTCTTAATCGATCGACTACTACCCATATCGAGTCATAGCCTAAACGAGTTTTCGGCAAACCCATGATAAAATCCATGCCTAGCTTATCCCACTTCCATTCGGGTATCGGCAATGGCTGTAGCAATCCTTCTGGCTTCTGATGCTCTGCCTTTACTCTCTGACATACATCACATACTGCTACATACTCCGCAATATCCTTCTTCATTCCGGACCACCAGAAACCGTCCTTGAAATCTAGATACATCTTGGTATTTCCTGGGTGAATCGAATACGGTGAATCATGCCCCCCTGCAGAATCAACTTCCTGATCTTGTGGTCATTAGGCACGTATACACGATCCTCAAACCATAAAGTATCGTGCTCATCCTCATGAAATCCTTTATCCTTTCCTTTGCTCATCCTTTCCTTTATCTCAGCAATCTCCTTATTAGTCTTTTGAGCTTATCTGATCTTTTCCATCAAAGTAGACTGAATTTCCAATGCTGCTACATAACCTCTCGGAACTATTTCCACACATAGCTCGCGAAGATCCTCTACTAACTCCTTGGGTAATTCTCGGGTCATGAGTGTATTGACATGACTCTTGCGACTCAATGCATCGGATACTACGTTAGCCTTTCCGGGATGACAGTGTAACTTCATATCATAATCCTTGATGAGCTCCAACCATCTCCTATGCCTGAGATTCAACTCCTTCTGTGTGAAGATATACTTCAAACTCTTGTGATCCGTGTACACCTCACAATGGTTTCCGATGAGAAAATGTCTCCATGTCTTCAATGCATGCACTACGGCTCCTAGCTCCAAATCGTGTGTAGCATAATTTAGCGCATGGGTTTAAGTTGTCGTGAGGCATATGAAACAACTCTTCCCTCCTGCATCAGCACTGCTCCAAGTCCTCGACGAGAAGTGCCGCAACACTACAAAAAAGACACATCCGTGACATTTTGGGCCGAACGAATTTTTTTCCTGTCATACATATGACACTTCTATGATGATAATTGTGACAAAACCCTGTATCATCATAGATGTGGTGGGATCCTACTTCTATGACAAAAAATCATGATGGAAAATGGGCTTTTTGTCCTGGGCGGGCCGGAGACGCAGCTGCATGACATTCTTTGGGCCGTCCATGACGGAAAAAACCGTGGTAGAAGCGAGGGCGAGGAAAATTTTAGGGAGTTCCCGGTTACAGTGGGAGGTCGGGGGCCGAGCGATGCGCGTTTCTCTCGTACACGTACGCGTGTGTGTGCGAGGAGTTGGCTCTAACTGAACCCAAGCGAGGCGTTGGGCTCTAACTGAACCCGAGCGATTGCACTGCAGGCTACGCGTTACTGAACCCGAGCGATCAATCAATGTCTGTTAACTGAACCCGATCGAGCGATTCCTTCGCTACTGCTGCTAACTGAAGCCGATCAATTGGATGAACAGTG
>NC_041393.1:416160097-416165690 GCF_002162155.2 Triticum dicoccoides
CAGGACCCCGTGGTGTGGAGGGCTGGATGAACAGTAGACGGTGGAGGGGTGCCCGTGGAGGGGTGGCTAAACAGTAGCCGGTGGAGTAGCGCGCCGTGGAGGCTGGATGAACAGGAGCCCGTGGAGGCTGGAGGAGGTCGGCGGTAGCCCGTGGAGGCTGGAGGAGGTCGACGGTGGAGATGAATAGTATCCCGTGGAGTCCCGTTTTGCGGTACGCCACACCTCTCCCGATGAACAGGACCCCCGTTTCGACCGTAGCGCTCCAACACAAGTCCATTTCGTCCGTTTTGCTGTACGCCACACCCCTCCCGATCAACAGGACCCCCGTTTCGACCGTAGCGCTCCAACACAAGTCCGTTTCGTCCATTTTGTGGTACGCCACACCCCTACTGATCAAAAGGACCCCCGTTTCGACCGTAGGTGGTCCGTTTCCTCCGTTTTGCGGTACGCCAGACCCCTCCCGATGAACAGGATCCCGTTTCAAATGTGGCTGGTCGAACACAAGGCCGTTTCCTCCGTTGTGCGGTACGCCAGGCCTCATTTCCATTGCATGTTCCGTCCAAGCCCTCCGGATGGACACGACCACGCATTCCATTCCGACCCAGCCGGTTGGCTCCCATGCGTTCCGTTGCCTCCCGATGAACACGACGCATTCCGTTGCCTCCCCATGAACACGACGCATTTTGTTGCCTCCCCATGAACACGACGACGATGTTGTTTCTCCGTTCCGACCCAGCCATGAAAACGAGCCCTGGCCGTACGTATGCACAAGTAGGCGTTCGAGACGCTGCCCGTATGTACGTACGTGGCTGTATTTTCTTTCTTGCACCCTGGCCACTGTACGTACGTGTACATGCTATGTGCGTGCCTCTACTACAACACATACGCGCCTCTACTATGACACGTGCGCGCCTCTACATCGACCAGTATATATGTACGTACACGTTCGTGACCAGAATGACAACGCTACGTACGCTTCGACCAAGTGGGTCCCAACTGTTAGGCACTTCCTTGCTTGCCAAGATGTAGCTAGTGGGTCCCAGCAGTCAGGGGGCAAATGTTTTTTCTCTTGGACGCACTTCCTTGCGTGCGAAGATGTAGCTGGTGGGTCCCAGCAGTGAAGGGGAAACTTTTTTTCACGAAATACGATAGCCCGTCCGATGGGTCCCCGCTGTCAGGTGGAGGAATAATTATTTTGCGCATAATAATGAGGCACTCCCTTGCTGTGGCCGTGGACCCAACTGCCAGCCTCTCCATGTACAGTCCATGTACGATGGAAGCCATTCCTTGACCACGTTGACCACGCCGCGTCGAGAGCACCAGGGCGGTGGACGACGGTGATGCCTAGGAAGGGGACGACGTGGAGCCGGGGAAGACGCGGTAGTGGATGCCCACACGTAGAGGAGTACGAGGTTTCACTGGTTCGCTGCAGTGTGAGGCTGCCATCGTCGTAGAATAATAGGCGGTGTGGGTGAGTAGAGGGATGGCCTGGCCAGCGGTGGGAGTAGTAGGGGGCGGTGAGGCCTCCGCCGCATCGCATCCGGCCACGGGAGGCAGGAGCACGAGGCATGACCGGCGCTGGTTTGGGCGGCTGGAGCAAGAAGACCAGAGGTTGAAGAAGCACTACGGTCTTTGGATGGACATCGTACGGTCACTAGAGCTAGAATCATGCATATTGACTAAGTTGACAAAGCCCTCCGTCCCCGTCAACTTAGTAGGCCCACAAGTCAGCCTGCCACTATACTGGGTCCCAGCTAACAGGGGGGAGTATTCATTTTTGTGCGTAATAAGGAGGCACTTCCTTGCGTGCGAAGATATAGCTGGTGGGTCCGAGCTGTCAGCGGCGGTAACATTTTTTTCACGAAATACAGAGGCCCTTTCGGTGGGTCCCCGATGTCAGGTGGAGGAATCATTATTTTTCGCATAATAAGGAGGCATTTCCTTGCGTGCGGCTGTGGACCCAACTGTCGGCCTCTCCATGTACAGTCCACTTCAGATGCATGTCGGTCCTTGACCACGTTGACCAGGCCGCGCCGAGAACACCACGGCGGTGGACGACGGCGAGGCCTAGGAAGGGAATGACACAGAGGCTGGGAAGACTCGGCAGTTGTTTCCCACGCGGAGGGGAGTATGACTGTACGAGGGTTTACTGGTTCGTCTGCTGTCCCCGGAGAATAACAGCACGTGTGGGTGAGTAGAGGGATGGCTAGGCTAGCGATGGGAGTACGATGGGGCGGTGAGGCCTGCGCGGCAGCACAGCCGACCACGGGGAGGAGGGAGCAGGCAGTCCCGCCGGTGCTTGTTTGAGTGGCTGGAGCAGGAAGAGCAGAGATTGAAGTAGCACGACATCCGTTGGATGGACATCGTATGGTCACTGGAGCTAGAATCGTTCATATTGACTAAGTTGACAAAGCCCTCCGTCCCCGTGTACTTAGTAGGCCCACAAGTCAGCCTCCCACCATGGTGGGTCCCAGCTAGTTTTTATGTGCATAATAAGGAGGCACTTCTGGTGGGTCTGAGCTGACAGCGGGGGGAACGTTTTTTCGCAAAATACGGTGGTCCGTCTGGTGGGTCCCAGCAGTCAGGGGCAAACGTTTTTTTCACAAAATACGGTGGCCCGTCCGGTGGGTCCCAGCAGTCAGGGGGGAAACGTTTTTTGCGAAATACTGGTGGTCCGTCCGATCGTCCCTGCTGTCAGGTGGAGGAATAATTATTTTGCGCGTAATAAGGAGGCACTTCCTTGCGGCTGTCGTGGACCCAACTGTCAGCCTCTCCACGTATAGTACTCTTCCGATGGAAGTCGGTCGTTGACCATATTGACCATGCCACGCCGAGAGCACCACGGAGGTGGACGACGGTGAGGCCTAGGAAGGGGAAGACGCGGCAGTGGATGCCCATGCGGAGAGGAGTATGAGGGTTCACAGGTTCGCTGTGGTGTGAGGCTGCCGTCGCCGCAAAATAATAGGGGGAGTGGGTGAGTGGAGGGATGGCCTGGCCAGTGGTGGGAGTAGTATGGGGACAGTGATGCCTCCATGGCAGCACAGCCGGCCACTGGAGGCGGGAGCATGCGGCACGACCGGCGCTGCTTTGGGCGGCTGGGGCAAGAAGACCAGAGGTTGAAGAAGCACTACGGCCGTTGGATGGACATCGTTGACCATGCCGCGCCGAGAGCACAAGGGCGGTGGACGACAGCGAGCCCTATGAAGGGAATGACACGGAGCCGGGGAAGACACGACAGTGGCTGCCCACGCGGTGGAGAGTACAAGGGTTGATTGGTTCGGCTGCCATCGTCAGAAAATAACAGGAGGTGTCGGTGAGTAGAGGAATAGACAGGCCAGGGATGCGAGTATGATGGGGCCGTGAGGCCTACCCGGCAGCACTGTCGGCTACGGGAGGCGGGAGCAGGCGGTTCCGACGGTGCTGGTTTGGGCGGCTGGGGTAGGAAGATTAGAGACTGAAGAAGCACGATTGTCGTTAGATTGACATCTAACAATCTGACGCTGGTAGAGTCGATTGTTAACTAAGTTTCTTTTTTGAGAAACTTTGTGTACGCATGAACTTAGTAGGCCCACAAGTCAGCCTCCAAATCTATGGCAAACAACATAAGGCCCATTTTCTATTTTTTATAATTTGCAGCCCATTTGCTAATTCTTAAGTAATTTATTGCAGCCCATTTTCTACCCAGAACCACGGTCAAAAAGTTCAACCTTATTTTGCATATTTCGGCGGAGTCCGAACTGTTGTAATCCCGAAATGATAAACATTTTTCTAAGACTTATTGATTTGCCAAAAAAATCGTTTTGTTTTTTTAAGCAAATAAGATGTGGGACAATTGAGTTGGTTTAAGGGAAAACCCGTGGTAAAAAATCAGCGCTGGGTGGGAAAAAACAACAAAAATAAGGATGTAAATATGAAACGGGAATTTTATGTGTTTTCGATATAATGATACGTGTATATGAACTAGTAAAACTATAGGTAGAGATTAAAAAACGAATGTAGGACATGCATTTCAAGAGGAAAATAGAATTGGGATGTGTGTTTGAGTCAGTAATAAAACTGCCTGTGGATGTTGTAAGACAAAATATAACCAACGCTGGCGGGCCAGAGGCCAGTAGATACCTGCTGGATCTTTGTGCCCCGTTGTCGTCATGCGCTGGGCCTGTTAAAAACAAAACCAACCCTGGGCAGTCTACAGCCCAGTTGAAACTTGCTCGACCTGAAAAAACAATATACGTGCTCAATAAACGAGAGATTTCTGCAAGTACAGACTGATAACTGGGATGCAACATGGATATTGTTTTTTTATCATGATAATCAGTGCATGCATTTGTTTCAAAAAAATTGGAGAACTGGGAATTCGAACGGCAGGTGCTTATGCTACCCATCAAATAAAAATCAGGTGCCTGAAAATTCGTTTCGAAACAAATGATTCAGCTTTATATCCACGTCGACCCTTGGCATGATGGTTTGAAGCAAATGCAAGTTCATACCAAAAGATCGTTAACAGCAATACCAACTTGCGGACGACAAGGTAGTACAACTACCAGTACCAAACTAACTTATAATCTTTTTACTCCTGGCCCTAGAGTTCGTCTGGTCGAAAATCTTGCAGAGGACCAGCTCCCGCTCCTTCTCTTGCTCCAGGTCCCCGAGGTAGTACTGGTGCATCACCCAGTTGGTCCTCTGCTGGTCGAAGTTCTTGTTCGTGTGCAGCACTGGAACCTTTTTTGCTGCCCGTCTGCCGGCCGTTGACCATCACCGGCAAGGTATTGCCGGTCTTGTGCCACATTGCGTGCATGCCGCACTCCGACTATATCTTGCAATGCGTCCACGTGCCCCTTTTGAATGCCCTGGAATTGCACTGGAAGAAATGCTTCCTTAGGCCACTTAGTGTGATACCTGCAGTATTGTGGAATACAGGTTTTAGTGTACGTAGTTGGCATTTTCATAACATCTTTGGCATGTTGCAGTCACTTGTTTCACTTTTTATTAACTGTCAAATTGTAATTGCTTCACCAGGTCTGCGCCTAAAAAGAAAAATAGAGCTACAAACAAAGGAATATGTTTGTGCAAGTAGACGGCCGATCGGTGTCTTACCTGGAAGTTTCTCAGGTTGGGTGTAACATATGTCGTGCTCGCTGCCAATGGTTGGTATGAACAAATCGATGAGAGACTGAAATCTCGCGCTGTCAGCACTCACTTTGGCCTCAAGGTGCTCGATCAGCTCCTGATCCGTGGGATCGAACTTGACGCCAGCCGGCAGAACCGGCCAATCCTTCTTCGACTTGCATCGGTAATTCCAGTTATATGGTACTCAATGTATGATCAATGGACTGTTTTAAGTGAATGATGAAAGATTTCGACAGATAAGTGGTACTCCAAATCTGAACTACAGAATACCCGAACACGCCGCCGGGATTCTTGTGTCACCTCACGCACAGCGTGTTGTCACGTCAATTCAATGTGTGGACATGATGAATAATTTGACCGACGTATACTAGTACTGCTACTGTACTACTTACTAGTCGTATTTAGTGTAACAATTTATACATAGCTTTAACTAACAAGTACGCACTTGAAGCATAACTGATAT
>NC_041393.1:416166044-416167211 GCF_002162155.2 Triticum dicoccoides
ACAATTCTGTTACCGGTAACAGAATATTATTCTGTAACCCCCCATCCCCTTATAGGCGCGACGCGCACAACACCGATCCCCCCCGACCCCAACGCACCATCTTCCGCCGGAGGCTAGCATCGTGGGCGAGCGAGCGAGGGGGGCAGCCGGAGCGAGGGAGCCCGCGGCGCCGTGATTGGCCGGCGATGTATCCGCTGCCGCCTCCCCCTTCCTACTGTCGCCGGATCCAGCATCGGGGTTGTGATCCCCACCTCCTGCCTCCCTCCGTCGCCAGATTAATCGACAGGTCCGTGATCCCTGTCTCCTGCATCCCTCGGTCGTCGGATCCATCGTCGGGGTCGTGATCCCCGCCTCCTGTCTCCCTCTGCTGCAGGATCCATCGACAGGGCCGTGATCCCCGCCTCCTGCCTCCCTCCATTGCCGGACCCATCGACGGAGCAGTCATCCCCGCCTCCTGCCTCCCTCCATCGCCGAGTCTTCTTCTCTGGGATAGTTATCCCCGCAAGGTGCTTCCTCAACGAACCTCTTCTCCATACGTCCACCACAAGCAGGAGTTGCGTCAATGGTGCTGCCTCGCAAGAACATGCTAGTAAGACGCCCACGTGAGGTAGAAGAAGAAGATAGTACACCGGAGGTAATGTCTGCTCCCCACGTTTTGTGTCACTCCATTAGTTCATCAGTCCTACTATGAAGAAGAACCTGATGGTACATTGCAAATGCTAGCATCAGTTCATTGACACCCCTGCCACTTGATGCAAGATTAGGATGTCGAGGTTACTGTCAGTGCATCTAATATGCTATCTTCAGTTCAAGTTTAAAAAAACTTAAACATATGCGTCAGTCCAGGTAGATAGTGACATGGTTCAGCTACCACTAAGAAGTTGTATGTTGTTATTTCTAAGAGTACAAGTCATGTAATTGCATCAGTTCGAACGAGTAACAAAACTATTACCGAAAAAAATATAAAATTGCTACACAGTAAGTTCAGTGATACATAAGCTAGCAGTACTTGTAATGTAGATGCATTGATGCACGATTAGGATGTCGAGGTTACTGTCAGTGCATCTAATATGCTATCTTTAGTTCAAGTTAAAAAACCTTAAACATATGCGTCAGTCTAGGTAGATAGTGACATGGTTCAGCTACCACTGAGAAGTTGTATGTTGT